>NC_090310.1:65477317-65781809 GCF_039906515.1 Pseudorca crassidens
AATCTTTTGGTTCTAAGAAACACAGTTTTACAAACAAAAATATGTAAAAATGAGGGCCAGACAGGCTGACGATCTAAGGTCACCGAGTGAGTCAGGGGCATGAAGCATATGACCCGCTCCCTAGATCAGAGAAGCTCAAGGAGCCAGAGCTTATCATGGCCCCTTTTCCTGCCAGAGGATGTGCTCTCATGCTCTCCTCCCCTCTGTGCCAAAGCATGAACTGGAGGCTTGGTCTACTTTTGGTGTCGTGAGCCTAAGCCTTGGATCACTCCTGAGGTCACCCTTAGTTTCCTTCGGCTGGACCGCAACTTGTTGCTCAGAGCCCTGAGCCTCATAAGCAGGGGCCAAGGTGGCCAACTTGAGCTAGACAGGAAGAGTGGCAGCGGACCTACCAGCCCAATATCTGACCGGCTCTCCCAGAGGCGCATCAGGGCCACTCTGGCCACGTCTTCGAACACAGGGTCACCGGTGAGGCTGCTCAGGGTGGCAAATTCCACGATGAAGGTCCCGATCCCTGCTGTGCAGGTGACAGGAGTCTCTCCTGGGTTCACGCCATGAAGCAGGTTCACCGTTCCATACGGCATGCCAGTGGGGGTCTGAAAGGCTGAACAATCGCAAAATTAAGAACCCAGATAGGAGCGGGGAGGTGGGCATGGGTGGACACAGGATCAAAGCCTGAGGCCTTGGCCAGCACTTCCCTTTTGTCTCCTGGGTGACCTGCTAGAGACTGAGCCAGAGAAGGATAAATGTCACAACTGGAGGGCCCTCAGTGGCCACCTAACCCAGATGCTGTCAAACACTGCTCCTCATGCCTTGGGCTCTTGCCTGTGGTGAGCAGGGAAGCAGCAGGCTGTGCTCTGGGGTATCACACTCCACACATGCTCACTTTAGCTAGAGCAGCTCTACTTTTACTTATTTTATATTATGCCTCAGAGCCCAGGCAAGTAACTGAGTGTGAAGCAGGCAGGGCTTAAGCCACAGGCAGTGGGGGAGCTGGTGGCACAATGAAAAAGCCATTCATCTACTTCTTAAAACACCATTCTGACCAAATGAAACACAACTGAAGACTGTAAACAGTCCCAGAGCAGCCAGTTTAAGATCCCTGCTCTAAATAAAGAGTTTCAGGGGCTACGTTATATTCTTTAAAAAGGATATAAACCACAAAACTGCCAATGTGGTCCAACCCTCAATTCACAGGTAGGAAAGCTCAGGCTTGTGAAGAAGTGACTCAGAGATCACAGAGAGAGCCAAACGGAGCTGGGATGGGAATGACTATCACGTGCCCACTCCCCTTCCCCCCGCAATGGGCCCAGAGCCCTGTCCACCTCACCCCAGTGCCTTCCAATTCAAGGCAAGGAACTAAGACAGCAAGTCAGAGGCAGAGATTTCCTCTCCAGGCTGAAAGGTCAAACAACCCCAAAGCAGCCTGTGCGTCACCAAACTGTGAACAAAGTTGTCAAAACTTCCAAGAACCACAAGGTCCAGCAACTTTACTGTAAGAAGAGAAACTTGCTATCTGGCAGACATGAGTGGTAAGCAAGGAGGATTCAAGTCACAAGCAAGAAGGGCCCAAAGGGATAGTTCAGAGAAGTCAGGCAGTATTAAAAAGGGGGTGGGGAGGTGACAAAATCCTGTTTCTCAGCGTGACTGCACTTTTCAATATGTATATTTCTCAATACAAAAAAAAGAAGGGAGCAACCAGACAGTTTCCCTCCAGGGATGAGTCACACAGGACATGACGTTTGTAAGGAGACATTCAGGCCGTGAGTGAGACCTGAACCCAGTTCGCTCACTCTCCTCAGCTCTTCCCCAAGGATGAGAGGCAAGTCCTGGGTGAAGGGGAGAAGTGAGACGGCCAAGAGGTTGGTGGAAAGCACAGTGTAACGTGTTTGGGTGTGAACAGCTCTCAGAGCCTCCACCACACCCTGAAGAGAACACAGCGTCCCGCTGATGCTGCCGAGCCCAGCTACTGCCCCTCTGGACAAACACTGCAGCTTGGCCTGCAGCCCTGGACATGGCTCAGCTACAAAACAAGTCCCTCTCATGTCTCAGTGGTGTTTGAGGTTCTCCAAGAACTTTCTCCTCTCTGACCTCATTTTACGTCTCCCCAGAGGGAGGCAGGAATTATGACTCCCATTTGATAGACGGGGAAATTGAACCAAGGAGAGGAAGAGCGGCTTGGTCAAGCTATTGGTTGTCAGAGCCGAGTCTAGAACCAGAGGTTCCGAATGCTCAGACCAAGGCTCTTCTCTGGAACCCTTTCATTCCAGTGGCGTGTGGGCCTGGGAGGGGGCAAAAGCACTCACTCAAATAAGGGCAAGAGCCTTCCAGCCACCAGGCTAGCCTTCAGCGCTCCTCGCAGACATTAATGAGGTCAGCTCATCCATCCTAGCCTAGCCGTCAAAATGCCAAGGACTCTCCTGTTTTCCATGGTGGGCGCCAAGAGGTAGAAATACCAAGTGTTTGGGTGAGCAACACGAGCAAATAATTCTGCACAGCCACTCTCTTCTCCAGCAGGAGCAGCAGGACCTACCGGACTTCATCTCTGCCCCATCTCCATGTGGGTCTTACCTGGGAGGAGTTTCCGGGCTGCCTCCTCAGCCATCCTCAGGAGAGGTCCCGAGCAGGGCCATCCAGCCTCCACTTCTACCCCAGCCCTCTTTGATAGCAGGTGAGCAGACAGAAGTCCTCCTACTACTACAGATGGTACAAAAAGCAAGTGTCAGAATCCTAAGGACCAGTCTTTCCCTTGTACAAATTAAACTTAATGCTCTGTTCAGTGGCTCACTGGGAAGGGGCTGGAGCCATGTAGCAAAAGAAGAGTCCTTAACCCCACACACTGGTACAGTGTTAAGTTCATGAAGTTTTTTTTTCTCTTGGTGGGTCACAAAAATAATGGTTATCGGGCTTCCCTGGCGGCGCAGTGGTTGAGAGTCAGCCTGCTGATGCAGGGGACACGGGTTTGTGCCCCGGTCCGGGAAGATCCCACATGCCGTGCAGCGTCTGGGCCCGTGAGCCATGGCCGCTGAGCCAGCGCGTCTGGAGCCTGTGCTCCGCCACGGGAGAGGCCGCAACAGTGAGAGGCCCGTGTACCACAAAAAAAAAAAAAAAAAAAAGGTTATCATTTTTTTGCAGTCCCTACTGTATACCAAGCACTAGGTACTACTGTGCCCTCTTCAGACGGAGATACTGTGGTTCAGAGAGGTAAACTGACTTGCCCAGGGTCATCCATCTAGTAGGTGGTAGGGCCAGGTCTGTCTGACTCCAAAGTCCACGCTCGTTGCACTTGGTCACTGTCTCCCCATCACCCCAAGACCAAGGGAGGATACTTATTACCTTCACTTTATTCATTTATCTATTTCAATTTATTACATAGTATTTAGGACTTATAAAAAGATACAAAGGTTATCTGGAAATATGGCTAAACAGATATCCTGAATGGCCCTCCCACTGAAAAAACTGGTGACCTTGAGCTTCAGTTTTCCCCTCCTCCTGGCAGACCAGGAATAAGAGACAAAGGCAGGACCTACCCAGAGTGGGAAGTCTGATAGAAGATCCCTCCATGAAGTTGGGATCTGGAAGAATTATATCCCCTGTGTAAAGATGAATTAAAAATAACCCCTACACACCTCCCCTAGCATAGAGTAAGGAAAACTGTATACCTCAAATCTCAATGCCAAGTAAAGTGAAGAAAAAAAAAATCTCTCCTAAGAATTAATAACCACAAACTGGTACCCACTAAGTTTTACAGACTGAATTCACACTAACTGTGTAGTCTAGAAAACCTCAAATCTTTAGCCTAAGGTGGTTTTAGCAGATAATGCCTCCAGCCACATGGCAAGAGTAAACAAAAAATATATCTGGAAAAACCCACATTCAACCCGGGCCTCAAAGAATCCCACAGGTAAAACCTAGGCAATAAGTGTTCATTAAAAAATAAATAGGGACATTTAGAGAAGAGCTAACGCCTATCCTTCTCAAACTCTTCCAAAATATAGCAGAGGGAGGAACACTCTCCAACTCATTCTACAAGGCCACCATCACCCTGATACCAAAACCAGACAAAGATGTCACAAAGAATGAAAACTACAGGCCAATATCACTGATGAACATAGATAAAAAATCCTCAACAAAATACCAGCAAACAGAATATAACAGCACATTAAAACGATCATACACAATGATCAAGTGGGGTTTATTCCAGGAATGCAAGGATTCTTCAATATATGCAAATCAATCAACGTGATACACCACATTAACAAATTGAAGGAGAAAAACCATATGATCATCTCAATAGATGCAGAGAAAGCTTTCGACAAAATTCAACACCCATTTATGATAAAAACCCTGCAGAAAGAGGCATAGAGGGAACTTTCCTCAACATAATAAAGGCCATATATGACAAAACCACAGCCAACATCGTCCTCAATGGTGAAAAACTGAAACCATTTCCACTAAGATCAGGAACAAGACAAGGTTGCCCACTCTCACCACTATTATTCAACATAGTTTTGGAAGTTTTAGCCACAGCAAACAGAGAAGAAAAAGAAATAAAAGGAATCCAAATCGGAAAAGAAGAAGTAAAGCTGTCACTGTTTGCAGATGACATGATACTATATATAGAGAATCCTAAAGATGATACCAGAAAACTACTAGAGCTAATCAATGAATTTGGTAAAGTAGCAGGATACAAAATTAATGCACAGAAATCTCTTGCATTCCTATACACTAATGATGAAAAATCTGAAAGTGAAATTAAGAAAACACTCCCATTTACCATTGCAACAAAAAGAATAAAATATCTAGGAATAAACCTACCTAAGGAGACAAAAGACCTGTATGCAGAAAATTATAAGACACTGATGAAAGAAATTAAAGATGATACAAACAGATGGAGAGATATACCATGTTCTTCAATTGGAAGAATCAACATTGTGAAAATGACTCTACTACCCAAAGCAATCTACAGATTCAATGCAATCCCTATCAAACTACCACTGGCATTTTTCACAGAACTAGAACAAAAAATTTCACAATTTCTATGGAAATACAAAAGACCCCAAATAGCCAAAGCAATCTTGAGAACAAAAAATGGAGCTGGAGGAATCAGGCTCCCTGACTTCAGACTACACTACAAAGCTACAGTAATCAAGACAGTATGGTACTGGCACAAAAACAGACATATAGATCAATGGAACAGGACAGAAAGCCCAGAGATAAACCCACGCACATATGGTCACCTTATCTTTGATAAAGGAGGCAAGAATATACAGTGGGGAAAAGACAGCCTCTTCAATAAGTGGTGCTGGGAAAACTGGACAGGTACATGTAAAAGTATGAAATTAGAACACTCCCTAACACCATACACAAAAATAACCTCAAAATGGATAAAAGACCTAAATGTAAGGCCAGACACTATAAAAACTCTTAGAGGAAAACATAGGCAGAACACTCTATGACATAAATCACAGCATGATCCTTTTTGGCCCACCTCCTAGAGAAATGGAAATAAAAATAAACAAACGGAACCTAATGAAACTTCAAAGCTTTTGCACAGCAAAGGAAACCATAAACAAGACCAAAAGACAACCCTCAGAATGGGAGAAAATATTTGCAAATGAAGCAACTGACAAAGGATTAACCTCCAAAATTTACAAGCAGCTCATGCAGATCAATAACAAAAAAACAAACAACCCAATCCAAAAATGGGCAGAAGACCTAAATAGACATTTCTCCAAAGAAGATATACAGATTGCCAACAAACACATGAAAGAATGCTCAATATCATTAATCATTAGAGAAATGCAAATCAAAACTACAATGAGATATCACCTCACACCGGTCAGAATGGCCATTATCAAAAAATCTAGAAACAATAAATGCTGGAGAGGGTATGGAGAAAAGGGAACACTCTTGCACTGTTGGTGGGAATGTAAATTGATACAGCCACTATGGAGAACAGTACGGAGGTTCCTTAAAAAACTAAAAATAGAACTACCATACGACCCAGCAATCCCACTACTGGGCATATACCCTGAGAAAACCATAATTCAAAAAGAGTCATGTACCAAAATGTTCATTGCAGCTCTATTTACAATAGCCAGGACAAGGAAGCAACCTAAGTGTCCATCATCGGATGAATGGATAAAGAAGATGTGGCACATATATACAATGGAATATTACTCAGCCATAAAAGGAAATGAAATTGAGTTATTTGTAGTGAGGTGGATGGACCTAGAGTCTGTCATACAGAGTGAAGTAAGTCAGAAAGAGAAAAACAAATACAGTATGCTAACACATATATGTGGAATCTAAGGGAAAAAAAAAAGAAAAAAAGGGTCATGAAGAACCCAGGGGTAAGACGGGAATAAAGACACAGACCTACTAGAGAATGGACTTGAGGATATGGGGAGGGGGAAGGGTAAGCTGTGACAAAGTGAGAGAGTGGCATGGACATATATACACTACCAAATGTAAAATAGATAGCTAGTGGGAAGCAGCCGCATAGCACAGGGAGATCAGCTCAGTGGTTTGTGACCACCTAGAGGGGTGGGATAGGGAGGGTGGGAGGGAGGGAGACGCAAGAGGGAAGAGATATGGGAACATATGTATATGTATAACTGATTCACTTTGTTATAAAGCAGAAACTAACACACCATTGTAAAGCAATTATACTCCAATAAAGATGTTTAAAAATAAATAAATAAATAAATAAGGGACTTCCCCGGTGGCTCAGTGGTTAAGAACCCGTCTACCAATGCAGGGGATACGGGTTCGAACCCTGGTGCAGGAAGATCCCACATGCCGCGGAGCAGCTAAGCCTGCGAGTCACTATTACTGAAGCCCACGTGCACAGAGCCCATGCTCTGCAACAAAGAGAAGCCACTGCAATGAGAAGCCCATGCACTGCAACGAAGAGTAGTCCCCACTCGCCACAACTAGAAAAAGCCCACCCGCAGCAACAAAGACCCAACGCAGCCAAAAAAAATAAAGTTAGTTAATTAATTTAAAAAAAAAGAATCACTGGGTCAAAATTCATTGAAATGTGTAGATCTGTGCATTTCAGTATATGTAAATTTACCTTAATAAAATGAATGATTCATTAAAAAAAAAAAAAGATTCATTGGGAACCTGCTAAAAATACTGACTGTAGGACCCAACCCAGAGATCCCAATTCATTAGATTTAGAGTGGAGTCTACACAGCTGAACTTTTTAAAATGTCCCAAATGCTTCTGATGGGCAGCCAGGTTTGGAAACTAATACCCTAGCCTTGCACTATGTAACACAGTAATTAGTAACCACATGTCACTATTTAAATTTAAATCCATTAAAAGTAAATGAAATTTAAAATTCAGTTCTTCAGTTGCAGTAGCCACCTTTCAAAATGTTCAATAGCCACATGTAGCTAGTGGCTACTGGACTGGACAACACAGATATAAAACATTTCCATCAACAATGCAGAAAGTTCTAACAAACTTTCAATAGGCAATAAGCTACAAGAAGGCAAGGATTACATCTTTCTTGCTCTTGGCTGAAAGCCTGGTACCAAATATATGTTAAATATGTGAGTAATCCTGGCATATTTCTTTTCAGTCTTTTCTCTGTCCCCTGCTCACTTTCATGTCTGAAACTGATGAGGGATCCCGAGACCTCCCTACCCAACCCTACAGGAGGGAAGACTGTCAATCTGGCTTGAGTCAAGTGCCCTGGCAAGGCTGGTGCTTAAGATCCTGTTTATCACCTCTTGGTTTACACAGAAGCCAAAATTTCACATTCTCCTTTCTTCCAAGTGCCCTAGAAGGCAGCCCTCACCTCGGATGTTGGTTTCAAACACAGAGGCGTTCACATCAATATCAAAGTCCACGTTGTCCTGGAGCACTTCAACCACTCTTTGGAATTCTGAGACATTCCCCAAAATCTGAAGGAAAGAGAGACCTGACTGTGAGGCTCTCAGGCTTGTGGGCACTGAAGATGCTAGATTCAGAGTCTAGGATCCTATGCTGGTGTGAATCCTACTTATTCAACTTCAGACCTACAGTTTCTGTTCTAGGACTGCTGGTAACAGGAGAAAACACTGAGAGCTGGAAATCACACAGACCCAGTATCAAGAGACTGGTAAAGTAAATTCTTTGGTACCAATTTAAGAATTTTTATGTACTCATTTAAATGAAACCAATATAAAGACTGTAGACCACATAAGGAAATCTTAGCTTGACATTTACGGTGGATATTTATTGTTTTAAACCTTGTCACATTCAGCCTTACAGAAAATACTGCAGGTTGGTTGGCCCAACATTGATTCTCAATCTTCTTTACCCTTGTAGCTCCCAGCCATAGAGGCTAGAAATCCACATATTTGCTTTCTCAGTCTCATTTGCTACTGGGTGATTGTGTTACCCAGTCAATTCTGAGCTTTGTAAAGTCTACTAGGGGCACTTCTCAGAAAGCTCCTGTTTTCCTAACAGAAAGGGACAAGACACAGTTGGCATGGCTTTTACTCTTTTTCTTTCTGCTTTGAAAGCAGACTTGATTTCTGGAGCTGTGGCAGCCATCTTAGGCCATGAGGTACTAAGCATGAGAATGAAAGTCAGTATACTAATGATGGTAGAATGGAAGGATACAAACAGCATGGGGTCTCTGATGGCGCAGTTGAGCACCTGATCCAATGCTAGAAATTACCTTCATTCAGATTTTCTTATACTTGAGAAAATTAAACTCTTCTGTTTAAACCATCAGTCAAATGCAATCCTGATGCCTTTTATTCTGATATCAGTGTTCCAATTTTCCCTTGAGGAATCACCCTTCTTCCACAGTCACTCCTGTAATTTGAAGAAGCTAACTCCATCCCTTCAGCTGCAAGAATGGGCACTTCACCTGGACCAGCCAACGTACTATACCCCTTGGCCAACTGATTGATTCAAGGATAGATGTGTAACCCAAGCCAGATCAGTGAGACTCAGTCCACGGAATTAATGGAAAAGGACTAATTCTCTCCACACACAGGTTACTAAATGAGTGGGATGTGCGTCTGGAGTTACCATTGGCTACCCTGCCAGCTTAAGGAGAGCCTGAGAATACAGCCAGCAAGGAAAGCAGAAATAAGAGATGGAGAAAGAGATTCCTAATGACGTTATTTAAATGTCTGGAACCAGCTGGGTTTGAGGTCAGTCTTTACCTGGACTTTTTAGTTATCTGACTCAGTAAATTTCCTTCCTGTCTAAATCAGTTTGATCGCTTGCAGCTGAAACAATCCTGACTATCTCAGCATTCAAAGCCCTCTATGATTTAGACCTAATCTATCCTTCTAACCATGTCTCTCACTGTTCTTCTGTCGACTTCAGTACCCACTATTCCCTGATTTTCTGCCCTCAGACATGCTGTTCCCTCTACCAGAAATCTCACTCTGTGTCTTCCCATTTCCAAATCCAACCTATCTTCGATTATCTAAATGTCACCTTCTCTAGGAATCCTTCGATTCCTCCAGCTGAAATTAACCTCTTCCTCCTTTAAAAGACTCCAGCAAGTTTATCCCCACAACTCTCAGGGCATCTATTTCTTTCCACATTACGAGAATCTTTGCATAGGCAGGAGCCTCCCTCATTCCTGCACTCCCCCAGAGGGCTGAGCACAGTGCATGAAGCAATTACTCACAAAATGTTTGTTAAATGATGACATGAATCTGTCTCCACATTGTAGCCAGTGATCTTCTCAAAACAGGAATCTCATTTCCTACCCTCTTCTTGAAAAAAATTCCACTGGCTTTCCACTGCCCCCAAATTAAAGATCAAAATGAAAGATGAAAATAAAAAGCCCAGGTGAAGAATTCATTTTTCACCCACAGTCAAGCTACCAAAAGAAGAAGGATATTGGTCATGCAATGTTGGAGAGGAAAAGGAATAGATGAGACACTTACCAACAAGGTGTCCAGAGCATCAATAAGAGTCAGAGAAAAACTGTAAAAGGACAAAAACCCCAGCTGCTTAGTAAGAAAATCAAACAAACACCAGTTATTAAGGCTGCCCCAGATCAGAGACCCCAAAAACTAATAAGTGAAGCACAGCGATGCCTCTGCCAGTCCCACCTGAAATCACAACAGAGAAGCCATTGTGAAAATCGCCAGGAACCTCTGACCCATTTAACGTACCTGGGAGGTGGGCTGATGTATAACATCTCATGCAAATAGCTCGACTGTAGTTAAACACATTGCCTATATTCTCTGGCATTCTTCTCCACCATAGGGAGGCAGTATAAGATTGTATCTCAGAGCGCAGGCTTTCCACATCTAAGAATTTATCTCGCAGTGCACAGAACTGTAGCCTTGAGAATGCTCATGGCAATATTGTTTTTAGAACAGCAAAAAGCTAGAAATAACCCAAATGTATACCAGTTGAAAAGTGATTAACCAAACTGTAATACATTCAAACAATGCGAAACTATGAGGTGGTCAAAAAGATTGTTATCAAGAGTTCTATGGGCTAAGGGGAAGACATTCAAATTATATAGTTAAATGAAAAAGACAAGGTACAGAATAGGCACTGTCGTGTGTCGTATTCTAACTGCATTTTTCAAAAAGAGACAATATAGACAGAAAGCAGATTAGCGGTTTTTTGGGCCAGTGGTGGTGGAGGGATTAACTATAAAGGGCCACCAGGGAACTTTCCAGTGTGACAGAAATGTTCTCTATCCTGTGATGGTGCTCACTACACACTTAAAATGGGTGCATTTTATATAAGTTACACCTTTAAAAGGTTATTTTAAAAGATACACATATACATACCTATATGATGGTATAAACCAAAAATATTTCTGGAAGGATACACAAGAAGGTTAACAGTGGTTGGAGTCCTAGGGTATGGGAGATATTTATTTTATTATATGATATTGGACTGCTTGAATTTGCCATTTACTTGTATTACTTTTTTCAACTAAAAAACGAAAACCAGCACAATTTGTGTTGAGCTTAATTTCTCCAGTCCCTAGCATATTCATTTGTAAAACAGAGATAACAGCAATTAACTCCTAGCGGTGTTAACTAAATGAGATGACACAAGTAAAATGCTTCGCACAGTGTTTAATCAAGGTTAGCTTCAGCTAAATGCAATGATTCTTCACTTACTCAGCAAGGAACAAGACAGAGAATTCCATCTCTCACAGATTTTTCTTCTAGTGGAAGTGAGAAAGACAAACTAACACATAAGTGAAAATGACAGTATAAGAGTGAGAAGTGCTACGAAGAAAATAAAAAGGGTGGTTTGTGAGAGTGACCTGTTGGGGTGGGTATTTAGGGGAACTGATGCTAAGGTGACAGTTTGAGCTGAGATCTCAAGAAGCAGTCAGGGATGTGAGGGTAATGGGGGAAGTGGGTTTCAGTTACACTAACAACAAAGGCTCTGAAATTTCATGTTTAGGAGAGTTACATCCCCTCCTAGGCCTGTTTGCCCACTTATAACATGAAGGGGTTGGGTCTTCTGACTTTTTGAAGCCCTTCCACATATCCTAAGCCTCCAGAGATTTGCCCAAGTCCTAACAGCTGGTGTCTGTCACTGCTGTGGCCAGAGCCCGGAGGTCCAGACCACCAGGCTAACCCAGCCTTTTTCCACTATGGGAATCCAACTTTCCAGGAGGCTGGGTGGATCCTGGTGGTGCTGGCCTGAATTAGGGGGAACGCGACCCCACGCTAGCTAGGAGGTTTTTCTGGAACCGGTGAGATCATGAAGCCACCAGCTCCAGCATACCCGCCCGCCTAGGACCGGACTGCCAGACCCAGGCCGCCCCCTTGCTCCTCCGCTCGCACTACCTGCCCCAGGTGTCGTGCCCGTCACAGGTGAGAGGTCGCAGCTCGTCGTAGGGAAAGGCATTCTCCAGGTAGCTGTCGTAGGCGTGGTAGAACATGGCCTTGACTCGCGCCCTGGTGCGGGGTACGAGAAATAAGTCAGAGGACCACCAAACGAAACCAGGCAGAGGAAAGGACAAGAATTAGGGCGGAAAATGGTCATCACCACCTGATTTCTGCGAGGAGCCCAGTGGCGGGGTCCCAGCAGGTCGGGGGGGGGTGGTCTGGGATGGAGGGAATGGGGAAGGGACCAGGTCTGGGATTCCCATTCCCCAACTATGGAAGGGCAGGGAGCCTGACCCCCTTCACCTGTAGTGGGCGGGGTCGGGCGCGGTGCCATCCGGGCCGGGCGCACCATGGTGCAGGGGTAGCAGCGCACACAGGAGGCCAAACGGGACGAGCAGCCGGAAAGGCATAGAGCGCGTGCCCTGTCAGCGCCGCCGCTGCAGCAGCAGCCGCAGCCACCCGCACATCCTGCGACCCTCTGCTGGTTCTTCCGGGAATTAGGAGCAGTGCGCCTGCGGGCCGATGAGTCATCCATTCACTTCCGGACTACAAGCCCCAGAATACAATGGGCGGTGAAACCCAAGCAAAGAGCATCTTGGGACATGTAGTCTCTGAAGCGGAGATCAACGTGTCTTAAAAGACAGTGGCTAGTACAGCTACTATTATTAATTAATGTTTTAGCAACAGCATTTTTAAAATATTTCTTAAATTTAATTATTTTTATTTAAGTATAGTTGATGTGCAATATTATATAAGTTACAGGTGTACAGTATAGTGATTCACAATCTATAAAGTTTATAACTCCATTTATAGTTATTATAAAATATTGGCTATATTCCCTGTGCTATACAATATATCCTTGTAGCTTATTTGATACGTAATAGTTTGTACCTCTTAATCCCCTACACTTATGTTGCCCCTCCCCCCTTCCCTCGCCCCACTGGTAACCACTAGTTTGTTCTCTATATCTGAGTCTGTTTCTTTTTTCTTATAGTCACTAGTTTATTGGTTTTTTTAGATACCACATATAAGTGATATCATACAGTGTTTGTCCTTCTTTGTCTGACTTATTTGACTTAGCATAATGCCCTCCAAGTCCATCGAAGTTGTTGCAAATGGCAAAAGTTTCATTCTTTTTTATGACTGAGTAGTATTCCATTGAATACATATACCACATCTTCTTTATCCAGTCATCTGTGATGGACACTTAGCTTGCTTCCATAACTTGGCAAATGCAAATAATACTGCTATGAACATTGGGGTGCGTGTATCTTTTTGAATTAGTGTTTTTGTTTTTTTCAGATATATACCCAGAAGTGGAATTGCTGGGTCATTTGGTCGTTCTATTTTTGTTTTTTTTGAGAAACCTCCATACTGTTTTCACAGTGGCTGTACCAATTTACATTCCTACCAACAGTTTACAGAGGTTCCTTTTTTTCCACATCCTTGCCAACATTTGTTATTTGTGGTCTTTTTGATGATAGCCATTCCTTCAGGTGTGAGGTAATATCTCACTGTGGTTTTCATTTGCATTTCCCTGATGATTAGCATTGTTGAGCATCTTTCCATGTGCCTGTTGGCAATCTGCATGTCCTCTTTGGAGAAATGTCTATTCAGATCTTCTGCCCATTTTTTAACTGGGTTTTGTTTTTTTTTTTATATTGAGTTGTATGAGCTGTTTATATATTTTGGATATTAACTGCTTATTGGTCATATCATTGGCAAATATTTTCTTCCATTCAGTAGGTTGTCTTTTTGCTTTCTCGATGGTTTCCTTTGCTATGCAAAAGCTTTTAAGTTTGATTAAGTCCTATTTGTTAATTTTTGGTTTTATTTCCTTTGCTATAGGAGACTGATCCAAAAAAACATTGCTATGATTTATGTCAAAGAATGTTCTGCCTATGATTTATTCTAGGAGTGTTATGGTTTCAGGTCTTACATTTATGTTTTTAATCCATTTTGAGTTTATTTTTGTATGTGGTGTTAGAGAATGTTCTAATTTCATTCTTTTACATGTAAGTGTCCAGTTTTCCCAGCACCACTTACTAAAGAAACTGCCTTTTCTCCATTGTATATTCTTGCCTCCTTTGTCATAGATTAATTGACCATAAGTGTGTGGGTTTATTCTGGGCTCTCTATTCTGTCCCATGGATCTATGTCTCTGTTTTTATGCCAGTAGCATACTATTTTGATTACTGTCTTTGTAGTATTATCTGAAGTCAGAGCAAATGGTTCCTCCAGCTCTGTTCTTCTTTCTCAAGATTGTTTTGGTTATCCAGGGTCTTTCGTGTTTCCATACAATTTTTTAAGATTATTTGCTCTCGTTCTGTGAAAAATGCCATTGGTAGATTGATAGGGATTGCACTGAATCTATAGGTTGCCTGGGGTAGTATGGCCATTTAAAAATATTAATTCTTCCGGGCTTCCCTGGTGGCGCAGTGGTTGAGAGTCCGCCTGCCGATGCAGGGGACACGGGTTCGTGCCCCGGTCTGGGAAGATCCCACATGCTGCGGAGCGGCTGGGCCCGTGAGCCATGGCCGCTGAGCCTGCGTGTCCGGAGCCTGTGCTCCGCAACGAGAGAGGCCACAACAGTGAGAGGCCCACGTACCACAAAATATATATATATATATATATATATATATATATATATATATATATATATAAATTCTTCCAATTCAAGAACATAGTGTCTCTTTCCATCTGTTTGTGACATCTTCAATTTCTTTCTTAGCAACAGCATTTTAAAGGACTTGTGTACTAAGACTGTATGAGTACTTTAAATATATTATCTTTTTTTAAAACCACCTTATTAAGCATGAAGGCAGAGACCAGTGGGGCCTCAATATTTATTAGTGGATGTATTTAAAGATGGATGAAGAATGTTCAGCCTTTATCATAATTAGAATTTTATTGAGTTTCCCAAACGAGTTCCTTGCTAATCATGTAAGAGACAACTTACTTCCAAAGCTGCTACTCTCAAGATTTTCAGAAATCCCTTCAGTTCTAGGAATTCATGAAATCTTGACATTCCTTTCCTCCCATTTGGGACATGGTCACATCATCATGGTCTCTTCAGTCTCCATCCCAATGCAGAAGCTACCCCCTCCCAATCCCCTGGACCATCTCAGCCCTGCACCTCAGGGCTGCAGCCCTGTAGGTTACCCCATGTGAGAATGAAGACCTGGGACACTATAGCTTTGAGAAGGTTGTGACCCATTTTTCCATTTTCCTTCTTGCAAGTTCCCAGAGTTTTGTCAGCCCTTTGGACCATAGCAACACACATGACTTTGGGCAGTGTGATGTGCAGTAGAATCAACCCTAGATTTGAAGTGCGACCAGGACTTCAATCCCAACTTTATCACTTAAAGCCTCTATATGTGACCCTAGGCAGGGCCCTCCCCTTTTGTGAGCCCAGCTTCTTCATATGTAAAATGAGGAATTTGAACAAATGGATCTCTGAGGTCCTTTTAACCTGAGCTTTCTGTGATGCTAGGATTGGCCATCCTCTGCTCTTTGCTAAAAAATGGCAGCTCAGTGCCTTGAGCTGCAATGAAGGCATGTTTGGTCTCCTTTGGTCCAAAGTCCTTGAAAATATCCCTCAGATATATATATCCTGAAATTTCGCCAGTAGATACGAGAATTAAAACCTTGACTTACCCCAGAGATCTTGAGGTAGTACAGTACAGAAGTTAAAAGTGTGGGCTTTAGATTTGAGCAGACCTGAGTTGGAATACTAGCTCCATCACCTGTTAGGAGTGTGGCCCCACCAGCTTTTCTTCTGAGCCTCATTTTACTCATCTGTAAAATAGGAATAATATTAGTATTATATTCACCTAATAGGATTATGAGGGTTCAGTGAGCTACTGCATATAAAGTGCTTGTCACAGTGCCTTTCAGAAGAGACAAACAAAAGATATTAGGATGCTTTTGGAAACTCTTCTTGGAAGTGCCAGATGGAAGGGAAAGGAGATGACAGTAAATTGAGACTTGGATACCAACACAGGGGCACGGTGTTAGTTTTCTGTGACTATGCTAACAAATTATAATTACCACAAACTTGGTGTTTTAAAGCAACAGAAATGTATTCTCTCACAGTTCTGGAGGCCAGAAGTCTGAAATTAGTTTCACTGGGCCAAAATCAAGATATTGGCAGGCCCGGAGCCTCTAGGGAAGAATCTGCTCCTTGCCTCTCCAGCTTCCCAGGGAAAAGAGAATGTTACTGACATGCCTTGGCCTGTGGCCGTGTCACTCCAATCTCTGCTTCCATGTTCACATCACCTCCTCCTCTGTGGATTAGTATCATATCTCCCTCTGCCTCTCTAAGGACACTTGTGACTGCATTTGGGCCCTACCTAGATAATACAGGATAATCTCCCATCTCAAGATCCTTAACTTGATCACATCGGCAAAGACCCTTTTTCCAAACAGGGTACACTTAAAGATTCCAGGAACTAGGACCTAATTGTCTTTAGGGGGCCGTTTTTTTTCAGCCTAGCATAATAGGTACTAAGCATTTTTTGGGTCTGGGCCCTTCCATGCTATGAAACTCAGCCAGGCCTAAGTGTCCTTCTCTACATAAGTCCTGTCACTTATCTTCTTGTCTCCATTCAAAACTCTCATGTGGATTAAATGTTTGCAGGGAGAGTGGGGCCAGGTTGCCTGGATTGGGTAATGATCAGTCTCTTTTGATGAGCAAGATTGAAATACTCATAATTTTTCTTTGTTTTCTGTTTCTAGCTTGATAAAAATGTGCATTTCCACACTGTCACAGAGCAAATACAATCATGACTTATATTTTCACAATTTATATGGTTGATTTCGTCGTTTTTCACGAGAAAAACTCTTTTTTTTTTTAACCTTTTGGAATGTATTAGGTCTCTTCCTTCTTGGCTTTACCTCTCACTCTGTGATTATAATACTAGATTCTAAAAGGTTGTGGTCCATCAGAGAAATGTCAATCTTGAATATTTACTCATGAAGACTCAGAGTAACCTTAATTTCCTGATTCAAAATCTGGAAATCGACAATGCTACAAAGGGTGTCTGGGGATTAAATGGGATAGTGGTGAAAATTCTAGCACAGTGACTAGAACGTATTAATTTCTTAATAAATATTCTCTTCCCTGCGCCCCATTCCTCTTTTTTAAAAAGTGGGGGTATGTTAATTAGTTCCATTTATTGGGCATCTGTCCCTAATAATCCCAGCTGTTATAGGCAATAATTTCTTCCCTCAAGAACTTGAAGCACAGTGCTGGGTATACAACGAAGATTACAAGTCAAGCCACCGAACTTTCCCTTGAAATGCCTGAAATTTTGCTAGAAAGGAAAGACATCTTTTGGAGAATACCTGGAATCATAGAGTGTTCAAGTTTTCCTGTGCATGTTTGGAGGATGGGCAGAGTGTATTAATACCCCAGGTCAGTATTCTTGAACTCTGTGTCGAGTGGAGCAAGCCGTGGACTCGTGGTCAGAAGTCCTTCGTTCTATTACTGGTTTAGTCATTGTCTCTGTGTGATCTTGGGCAAGTCACTTTCCCTTTTGGGGATTCAGTTTCCAAATCTGGAAAATGAGAGAATGAGACTACCTTTCATACAACGAAAATGTTAACAGATTCATAGAGTTATTGCAAAAAATCAAGAAGCAGAATTCAATACACATTAACTGCAGAAATTTTCCCCCAGAAACAATTAAGAAGCAGAATAAAACTGTAGGATGACACTCCAAATAAAATTTGATTATTTCCCAACTGAATAATAATAATAATAAAGAAGAGGAGAAGGAGAAGGCCAAAATGTCTAGATAATAGCAAGAATTTATATAGCAGTTACTATGTCCCAGGCTCTGTTCTTGGGACGTTCGTCCTCACCACGATCCTCTGACACAATACTATTATTATTACCATTTTAAAGATTTTAAAAATTGAGACACAGATTTTAAAAATTGAAGAGAGGTTTAGTAATAATCAACGTCTCACACTGAATAAGTTGTAGAGCCAAGATTCAGACCTAGTCTATATTCTACTACATTGATGAAATTAATGACAATTGTATAAATAAAAGTCCAAAACAGAATTAAAACGTGGGGATCTGGGCTTCCCTGGTGGCGCAGTGGTTGAGAGTCTGCCTGCTGATGCGGGGGATGCAGGTTTGTGCCCCGGTCCGGGAAGATCCCACATGCCGCGGAGCGGCTGGGCCTGTGAGCCAGGGCCGCTGAGCCTGCGCGTCCGGAGCCTGTGCTCCGCAACGGGAGAAGGCCACAACAGTGAGAGGCCCGCGTACTGCAAAACAAAACAAAACAAAACAAAAAGTATGAAAATTTGTGACTTACAAAAATAAAATGAAGAAAGGAAACAGAGGCAATTTGATTCCAAGTCTAATTAGTCAATATCACTGTCTTTAAGTATTTAAATAAATGTTTAAAAAAAAAAAAGTGGGGATCTGATTGACTTCGGCAGTATCCTCTAACTTTAGCTTCATGCGATTCTACATTCACCATTCCCTTCCTTTTTGCTGGAAAGTCAGAATAAAAGGTTCAATTCCCTGAAGCTGGAAGCCCAGGCATTTTAGTTTTCCTTTGACCCAGTACTCTTAACTACTTTTAGCAGGGAAGTATCTGGAAGTTCCTTTTCTAGCATCTGGAGGTCATATGGTTCAAGCAGATTCTCTCAACTCCCAGAGCAGAGCTTGCATACTACATACTTTTGGACTGCCAAGAGATAGCTAGTTTGTTCCTGGGAAATTTCCCATCTGTTGCTTTGTAGAAATGCTCGAATTTCCCGTCCCCAGTATATACAAAATCTAGAGCACGTCAGAGCCCTAGAACACGTTTTTTTTGTTTGTTTGTTTGTTTGTTTTGCGGTACACGGGCCTCTCACTGTTGTGCCCTCTCCCGTTGCGGAGTACAGGCTCCGGACGCGCAGGCTCAGTGGCCATGGCTCACGGGCCCAGCCGCTCCGCGGCATGTGGGATCTTCCCGGACCGGGGCACGAACCCGTGTCCCCTGCATCGGCAGGCGGACTCTCAACCACTGCACCACCAGGGAAGCCCTAGAACACGTTTTTAATGCTCATATTCCATGTAAACATTCTCTAGGCTAAATCTGCCTAGAGAAACTTAGTCATCCTGGTTATATTTAGGCAAAAGTACAAAATCAAGAAATGACCACCCACAGATGTTCTCATAGTCTGGTTAGTCCCAGGCCCTGAGCCAGATTATAATCTTTGAGATCTCAAGCCTTGAAAATGGTATCCATCCCTCATATGCAATTCAAAACAAAAATAATCTTATTCTATAAAATAAAGGGAGGTGATAGCCAAAAGATGGAAGCAATGCAAGCATCCATCAATGGATAACAGGATAAACAAAATGTGATATAAATACAATGGAATATTATTCAGTGTTAAACAGGAAGGAAATTCTGACACGTGGTACAACTTGGATGAACCTTGAGGACATGATGCTAAGTGAAATAAGCCAGCCACAAGAGAACAAATGTTGTATGACACCATCTATATGAGGTACCTAGAGTAGTCAAATGCATAGAGACAGAAAGTAGAGGGTGGTTGCCAGGGGCTGGGGGAAAGGCAATGTGTTACTGTTTAATAGGTACAGACTTTCAGTTTTGCAAGATGAAAAGAGTTCTGCAGATGGATGGTGGTGATCGTTGCACAACAATGTGACTGTACTTAATGCCATTGAACTGTACACTTAAAATGGTTAGGACGGTAAATTTTATGTTATATGTATTTTACCACAATTTTCTAAATTGAAAAATTGAAAAAAAATAAATGGATAGTGGTCCCCAAAATTTCTGATTTTTTTCCATGTTGCCTACTGCACTGCCTTTTTGGAAATATCCAGTTCTTTCAAAAATATATATACATGTTCTTACGGAGGGGAGAGATATGTGCCTGCTTTGCTGATGCCCAAAGCAGATACTTCTTCTGCCTATTTAATGAGACAGAATTGGCATTACAACACCCCAGGCTGAAGGAAGGAAGAGCATAGGGTCCTGCAGGGTTCCCCACTCAGTCTACCAGTTCTATAGGTCCCAACTCTGATGCTGGGGAGAAGGAAAAAAGCCTAACAGAATGAAAATCCTTTCAGCAAATATTTATTGAGAGCCTTATAATAATAACCGTATCTACTAAACTAAACTTACCAGTGTTAAGAAAAACTAACTAAAACATGTTACTAAAGTAAAAAGATGATTATGTGACCTTTTGATGTCACAATAAAGCACTGATCAGCAAGTCTACTTAAGAGTCATCTGCCTCTGAAGAGCAATTTAACATTATTTACACAACTGATTAGGGCCCAGACATTTCACAATTCTGTTAAGTAATAGGACGGGATGATTTCCTTTTCTGTCTAGTAGAGAAGATAATCCTTAAGGTTATGGTTTTATTACCCTGTAGGACCTTAATCCATTTGAATATAATTTAGCAATATCATTTCAATATTTTTCTTTCCAGTGACTATAAAACCCCCAGTTTTCGGGAGAGGGAGGTGGCCGTGGTGGGATGAACTGGGAGATTGGGACTGACATGTATACACTAATATGTATAAAATAGATAACTAATAAGAACCTGCTGTATAAAAAAATAAAATAAAATTTAAAAAAAAACAGTTTTTATATTCTGTTTTGAGCTAGCTTTGTCATCCTGCTAGCCCCCTTACTAATGAGTTAAATGAAATTTTGACCCATGCTCACTGTTTGTATGAGAATTATGTGTTTAACATGCTGAGAATTAGCCTTTACACTAAATGTCAGATCCTAGGTTAAGCAATTCACAGACCCATGATACCCCTTTGAGGTAGTTTCTATTTTTATTCCCATTTTCCAGATGATGAAGCTGACGCACAATAAAAGATTAAATACTTTTCTAAGGGCCAATTATGTGCCAGGCATTTTACTGGTCACAATTTTCTCTCCTTCCCTAGATGTTCTATTTATTTGTTCATTCATCCAATAAATATCTATTGAGCACTTACCATGTGCCAGGTACTCTACTAGCCTTGTGTTACAGAAACGTTAAAACCCATTCCCTGCCCTCTTACAGCTTTTGGTATGAAGGAGAGATGATGCTTAAACAGATAATTATCATGGAAAGAAGTTAGCTGTGACGAGGGGAGAGGGCTACGGTAGAACAGAGGGAATATCCAACACAGATTTGCGTGACATCAGGGAAGGCTTCCTGGAGTAAGAGACACCTACTCTAATAGGTATTAGGTGCGCCAAAAAGGGGGTGAGAATTATCTGAAGATAAAGTCTCCATTCCTTAGTATAGTATGACAGACTCTTCATCGGACTCCTACTTACCTCTTCATATCACTTTGCCCTCCCCGCTGCCCACCTATTCCGTTTTGGCCACACTTAAGTACTACTAATTTCTAAAGCATGTTATATTCTTTCTCCTCTCATATTACATTCTTTTGCACCTTCTTCTCCCTCTATCTGAAAGAACTCTTCCCCACACCTTCTGCCCTTCCCCCACTGCCATCCTTCATTTGCCCTGCAGGACCACCTTAGGCATCACCTCTTCCAAGAAGACTTCTCTGACTCCCAGGCTAAGTTAGAGGACTCTACTCTCATAAGCGCGATCCCCCTCATGCTCCCCAACCCCAGTCCTCTACGTGCTATAGACTAAGATAGCAAAAATACCACGTGCCCGGATCTGTACTAAGTGGTTCACTTATATCATTTCATTCTCACCACAACTCTATGAGACAGGTATTATTATTCTTCCTATTTAACTGATGGGCTCAGGGAGGCCAGGTGGCATGCCCTATATCCCACAGCTAGCAAGTGGCCAAGCTGAGATGTGAGCCCAGGCAGCTTCACCCCAGAGCCCATGGCCTCATCCTTGGTGTTACACTCAATACCACCTCTGCTCTGGGTCCTGGGAGGAGGAAGCAGGCTGAGAAGAGAACACAAAGATGCCTTCCAGGGGGTTACAGTCCAGGAGAGAAGGGGATAGAAGGTGACAATATAGCTACAATGAAGCTACCAGGGGAGGCAATGTTCCATTGGTTTTGTGAGTAGAGTGAGAAGTCAAATATAGCTGGGGTCATCCTGCAAGGCTTTCAAAAGGAAGTGGTATCCCAGCAGGGCTTTGAAGGAATGGAGAGGACATGGAGAAGTCTAGAGAAAAACAGCAGGAGAGTAAAATATATATAACAAGGATAATACCTCATGAAGAATTGTCTTCAACAGCGCAAGGTTAGTTTAACACTAGAAACAATGCATTTGCCAGATTAACAAATTAAAGATGGAAAATCATATGATCATTTCATTAGATGATGATAAAGGATTTAAAAAACTCGAAACATTTATGTTAAAAGCTCAGCAAACTGGGAATAAAAATAATCTTCCTAAAGAAAAAAAGATTCTTCCTTACTCCAATAAACGGTATCTGGTTTTTTTTCAATATAGCAAACATCATAAAAGCTTTCCTTTTTTTTTTTTTTTTTATTCGGGACGCGGGCCTCTCACTGTTGTGGCCTCTCCCGCTGCGGAGCACAGGCTCCGGACGCGCAGGCCCAGCGGCCATGGCTCACGGGCCCAGCCGCTCCGCGGCACGCGGGATCCTCCCGAACCGGGGCACAAACCCGCGTCCCCTGCATCGGCAGGCAGACTCTCAACCACTGCGCCACCAGGGAAGCCCAAAGCTTTCCTTTTTAAGCCAGGAAAATGAAAAGAATACTCACTTATATTTTCTATCATTTCTATTCAACATTGTACTAGAGATCAGAGCCAGAACAATAAGTTAAGAAAAAGAAACTATAAAAACGAAAGGAAGGAATAAAACTATCACTATCTACTAATGATGTGACTATGCATATAGAAAATCGAAAGAATCTACAAATAATTACTGAAATAAATAAAATAGTTAAGGTTTCTAGATACAAAATCAATGCAATAAAATTATCAGTATCTCTATATACCAGCAATAAACAGAACATGAAATTTCTTGTAATTACCATTGTCAATAACATTTTAAAATATGAAGGACCTAGGGAAAAAAATCTAACAAAGGATGGGCAAGATGTCTAGAAAGAAACTCATGTAACTCTGGGAGACACCAGAGGAGATAGAAATAGAAATAAATGAAGAGATATACTCTATCATGCGTTGGACAATTCAATATTGTAAAGATGTCAATTTTCCCCAAAGCCATTAACACATTAAATGCAATACCAACTGAAATCCCAACAACTTGACAAAATGATTCTAAAATTTATGTATAGAAATTCAAGACTCAAAAATAGCCAAGACACGGGAATTCCCTGGTGGCCCAGTGGTTAGGACTCCTGCTTTCACTGCCGAGGGCCCAGATTTGATCCCTGGTCGGGGAACTAGAATTCCGCAGGCTGTGTGGTGTGGCAAAAAACAAAAAACAAGACACTATTGAAGAACAAGGTGGGAAGACTTGATCTGCAAGAAATGAAGATATATTATAAGTCTATACTAATTGAGAGACTGTGACATTGGTGCAGGGAGAGAAGAATAGGCCACTGAAACAAAAGAAACACATTTACTATAAGTCAGAGATGTCACTGCAGATCAGTAAGGAAGGGCAGACTTTCAAGAAGTGGTGCTGGGACAATGGGCTATCCACATAAGGGAAACTAATCTTTTCTTTTTTTTTTAATTTAATTTATTTATTTTTATATAGCAGGTTCTTACTAGTTATCTATTTATACATATTAGTGTATATATGTCAATCCCAATCTCCCAATTCATCCCAACACCACCACCACCCCACTTTCACCCCTTGGTGTCCAAACATTTGTTCTCTACATCTGCGTCTCTATTTCTGCCTTGCAAACTGGTTCGTCTGTACCATTCTTCTAGATTCCACATATATGCGTTAATATACAATATTTGTTTTTCTCTTTCTGACTTACTTCACTCTGTATGACAGTCTCTAGGTCCATCCATGTCTCTACAAATGACCCAATTTCGTTCCTTTTTATGGCTGAGTAATAGTCCATTGTATATATATACCACAACTTCTTTATCCATTCGCCTGTTGATGGACATTTAGGTTGCTTACATGACCTGGCTATTTTAAATAGTGCTGCAATGAACATTGGGGTACATGTGTCTTTTTTGAATAATGGATTTCTCTGGGTATATGCCCAGTAGTGGGATTGCTGGGTCATATGGTAATTCTATTTTTAGTTTTTTGAGGAACCTCCACACTGTTCTCCATAGTGGCTGCATCAATTTACATTCCCACCAACAGTGCAAGAGGGTTCCCTTTTCTCCACACCCTCTCCAGCATTTGTTGTTTGTAGATTTTCTGATGATAGCCATTCTAACTGGTGTGAGGTGATACCTCATTGTAGTTTTGATTTGCATTTCTCTAATAACTAGTGATATTGAGCAACTTTTCATGTGCTCCTCGACCATCTGTATGTCTTCTTTGGAGAAATGTCTATTTAGGTCTTCTGCCCATTTTTGGATTGGGTTGTTTGTTTAATATTGAGCTGCATGAGCTGTTTATATATTTTGGAGATTAATCCTTTGTCTATTGATTAGTTCACAAATATTTTCTCCCATTCTGAGGGTTGACTTTTCATCTTGTTTATGGGTTCCTTTGCTCTGCAAAAGCTTTGAAGTTTCATTAGGTCCCATTTGTTTACTTTTGGTTTTATTTCAATTACTCTAGGAGGTGGGTCAAAAAAGATCTTGCTGTGATTTATGTCAAAGAGTGTTCTGCCTATGTTTTCCTCTAAGAGTTTTATAGTCTCCGGTCTTACATTTAGGTCTTTAAACCATTTGGAGTTTATTTTTGTGTATGGTGTTAGGGAGTGTTCTAATTTCATTCTTTTACATGTAGCTGTCCAGTTTTCCCAGCACCACTTATTGAAGAGACTTTTCTCCATTGTATATCCTTGCCTCCTTTGTCATAGATTAGTTGACCATAGGTGTATCGGTTTATCTCTGGGCTTTCTATCCTGTTCCATTGATCTATATTTTGGTTTTTGTGCCAGTACCATATTGTCTTGATTACTGTAGCTTTGTAGTATAGTCTGAAGTCAGGGAGTCTGATTCCTCCAGCTCCATTTTTTTCCCTCAAGATTGCTTTGGCTTGGGCTTCCCTGGTGGCGCAATGGTTGAGAATCTGCCTGCCAATGCAGGGGACACGAGTTCGATCCCTGGTCTGGGAAGATCCCACATGCTGCAGAGCAACTAAGCCTGTGCACCACAACTATGGAGGCTGCGTGCCGCAGCTACTGAAACCCATGTACCTAGAGCCCCTGCTCTGCTACAAGAGAAGCCACCACAATGAGAAGCCCATGCACCGCAACAAAGAGTAGCCTCCACTCACCGCAACTAGAGAAAGCCCGCACGCAGCAACAAAGACCCAACCCAGCCAAAAATAAATAAATAAAATAAATACATTAAAAAAAAAGGGCTTCCCTGGTGGCGCAGTGGTTGAGAGTCCGCCTGCCGATGCAGGGGACACGGGTTCGTGCCCCGGTCCGGGAA
The DNA here is from genome assembly GCF_039906515.1 of Pseudorca crassidens. NCBI lineage: Eukaryota > Metazoa > Chordata > Mammalia > Artiodactyla > Delphinidae > Pseudorca > Pseudorca crassidens. Next base: position 65,502,657 of record NC_090310.1, read on the forward strand.
GATCCCACATGCCGCGGAGCGGCTGGGCCCGTGAGCCACGGCCGCTGAGTCTGCGCGTCCGGAGCCTGTGCTCCGCAACGGGAGAGGCCACAACAGTGAGAGGCCCGCGTATCGCAAAAAACAAACAAACAAAGATTGCTTTGGCTATTCAGGGTCTTTTGTGTCTCCATACAAATTTTAAGATTTTTTTTGTTCTAGCTCTGTAAAAAATGCCATTGGTAATTTGATAGGAATTGCACTGAATCTATAGATTGTTTTGGGGGTATAGTCATTTTCACAATATTGATTCTTCCAATCCAAGAACATGGTATATCTCTCCATTTGTTTGTGTCATCTTTGATTTCTTTCATCAGTGTTTTATAGTTTTCTGAGTATAGGTCTTTTACCTCCTTAGGTAGGTTTATTCCTAGGTATTTTATTCTTTTTGTTGCAGTAGTGAATGGGAGTTTCCTTAATTTCTCTTTCTGATCTTTTGTTGTTAGCGTATAGGAATACAAGAGATTTCTGTGCATTAATTTTGTATCCTGCAACTTTACCAAATTCATTGATGAGCTCTAGTAGTTTTCTGGTGGCATCTTTAGGATTGTCTATGTATTGTATCATGTCATCTGCAAACAGTGACAGTTTTACTTCTTCTTTTACAATTTGTATTCCTTTTATTTCTTTTTCTTCCCTGATTGCCACAGCTAGGACTTCCAAAACTATGTTGAATAATAGTGGTGAGAGTGGACATCTTTGTCTTGTTCCTAATCTTAGAGGAAAGGCTTTCAGTTTTTCACCATTGAGAATGATGTTTGCTGTGGGTTTGCCGTATATGGCCTTTATTATGTTGAGGTAGAAGGAAACTAATCTTGACCTCTATTTCCCACCATACACCTAAAGGTGAAAGACAAAAGTATAAAGCTTTTGAAAATAAATAGGAGAATATCTTCGTGATCCCAGAGTAGGGAAGGATTTCTCAAACAAGGAACAAATAGCATGAACTAACAGAAAAGACGATAAAGTTGACCATCTTAAAATTAGGAATTTCTGTTTATCTAAAGATAAGATAAAGAAAGTGAAAAGATAACATTTGTGTGCTCTGTGTTCAGGAAACCAGAAGGAGCAGGTTTGGCTGAGACTGGAATACTTGGAAAGATAAGGCTGGAAAGATAAACAGGTACCAAGCCAGGAATGCCAGGCTCCCACCACTTGCTAGGCAGGCAGGAGCTGGAATCATCCTACTTTAGGGGCTTCTTTTGGGGTGTGTGAGTGTGTACAGGGGAAAATCTTTTTTTTTTTTTAACGTCTTTATTGGGGTATAATTGCTTTACGATGGTGTGTTAGTTTCTGCTTTATAACAAAGTGAATCAGTTGTACATATACATATGTTCCCACATCTCTTCCCTCTTGCGTCTCCCTCCCTCCCACCCTCCCTATCCCACCCCTCCAGGCGGTCACAAAGCACTGAGCCGATATCCCTGTGCCATGCGGCTGCTTCCCACTAGCTATCTACCCCACGCTGGTCAGTGTATATATGTCCATGACTCTCTCTCGCCCTGTCACAGCTCACCCTTCCCCTTCCTACAGGGGGAAATCTTGAGGAAGATTCATATCTATTCCTTTGCCTCTCCTTCAGGAAATCCTACTTAATGTCTGCCCTCCATTCTTCCTGTGGCACAGTCAGTTCTGTTTGCTGCCCCCAAAGCCAAGTTTCTTTCTTCTCTCTCCCACCTATTGAATACGTACTGTGTTCTGGCACTTTGTACGAGTCATCTCATTTACTCTTTCAGGATGGCCTGATAGTTAAGAAAACATATTTGGGATACAAGTCACTTGGATTTGAGATCTGTCTTTACTAGTTGGGTGTCTTCCAGCAGGTCAAGTAACTGTTCTATGCCTCTGTGTCCTCAACTGTAAAACGGGAGTAATGGCTATGTCTTCCTACTTTTCATAGGGCACTAGTGAGAATAAAACACAAGTACTCTGCTGACTTAATACCATGCTTAGCACATTGTAAGCTCTCAATACATGTTATTGTTATTGCTTCACATCCTAAGGGGTAGGTGATCTCTGAAGGGACCACACTCCGCTGTTATCTGTTGTTATCCGAGTTGGGCCTGGTTGCTTCAACTGCCTCTCTTCAGTAGCTAACAGGGAGGGAGAGGGCTGGTCCTGTGAAGTCCCGCCGGGCACTCTGCCAGTCCCCAGCTCAGCCTAGCTCCTACGGACCTGGCAGGGCCTCTCCTCACCTACTGGGGCTGCACCGGCACTGGCCCCTGCTCAGCTTCCTGTCTCCCTTATCTACCCCCCACATGTGCGCTCTGCAGTGGGAAATGCTACCACTTGCTTCCTTTACTCAACAGGACCTTCATTCTTTAGGCCGTAGTCAAATCCCAGCAGCTGGCCCTGTGCCCACTCTGCTCAGTGGTTTTCTGCCCCTCAGCCACCCAGGCCAGATGCAGCAGAGGCTCTGCCTCCAACCCTCACCCCTGGCTTTAGAAAGGGAATGGGGACACCCCTTAAGCTGCCCCCACTTACCAGCTTCCCCAGCCCCGGTACTCTCTTTGTTCTCCCTGTACCCAACCCCATACACCCATCCTCTTTGAGTTCCAATCTCTGCTCTGAACTTCTCAACTCTGTGACCCTGGGCACGTTAATTACACCTTCTGTCCTTTAATTATCCAATCAGTCACATGGAGACAACGAGCCTGGTGCTATCTGCCCCAGAGGAAGCGATAAGGTGTAGCACTTAGCATAAATTTTTGGCACATTTTATATTATACATAAATATTCAAGCATGTTGGAAGTATGTGTTCAAAAATATACTGATGGAGAGTTATCTCCTCAAATTTTTGAGATACTATGTGGTGGTTAAATTCACAAACTTTGGCATCAGAGAGATGTGAGTTCAGATTTTAGCTTTTGCTCTATGACCTTAGGTAAGTCACTTACCCTCTCAAAGCCTCAGTTTCATTAGTAAAATGATGTTAATGAAACCCACCTGGTAGGGCTGGCATATGAATGTGAGATTATTTGTGTAAAGAGCTTAACGCTGTTCCTAGCCACGATAAATGTTACCTATAATAATTGTTGTCTCTCCTATTTAATTTTCAGGACACTGGTGTGTGAGGAGGGTGCTTGGGAAACAGCTGTAGCTGCTGCCACTTCTGTCCATGACAGATCTTAGCTTGGTGGGAAAGATCTCTCTGTAATTAGCTCTGTGCATATTGGTGTGGATCCACCTTAACCCCAGTGACCCAGGCCCTATCTGCTTAGATCAAAGACTCACAGCTCTCAGTTGGTTCAATCATATGCTTTATTACCCTCCATCCCAAAGTACCCTTCTAAGCCCCCAAGGGAGAAAAAAGGCAAAGCAAAAATGCACAAACTCACCAGGAATCAGATAAAGCAAAGTAAAACCAAAACAAAGTGCCATTTTACATCCAACCATCTGACGTCAATGGCTAGCAAGGAAGTAGAGCTGGGGAACTCTCACACACTGCTGGGGTGTAAATTGGCCCAACCTTTTTGTAAATCAGTGTGGCAATATCTAGTAAAATTGAAGGTATGCATATACCCTATGACTCAGCAATGCTACTCCCAGGTTTGCACCTACAAAAACTCTCCCACCCATGCACAAGAAAATGTTTATAAGAACATTCATACCAGCACTGTTTATAACAGCAAAAACCTGGAAAAAAGACTGTAATGTCTAACAACAGGAGAATGGATAAATAAATTGTGGTATAGTCATAAGATGGCATATTACAGAGCAGTGGAAATTAATGGACCTACACAGGGCAACGTGAATGAATCATTAATATGTCAGGTAAAAAAAGCACTTCAATACTATTTCTATAAAGCTCAACTTATGCAAAATACCACTATATATTACTTAAGGATATATGCATATATTGTGCAAGTATACAGAAATGTAAGGATATAAAAAACAGCAAATTCTGATTAGTGGTTACTTTGGTGGTGGGGCACGGGGGAGAGAGATGCAGTTGGGGAGGAGTACAGAGGGGGCTGCAATTATATTGGTAATATTGTATTTCTTGTGCCGAGTAGTGGGGCCTTGTATGTTTGTAATAAAATTCAAGCGTGAATTAATTCTTCAAATATGAATTATTTCATAATATTTTTTTTACAAAAGGCAAGACAATATAATTGGCAGTGATTTAAGTCCTTTTGCTTTCCTGAGTCCCAGTCCAGGAAAACAAGGCCCCCATTCTCCTTCTAACTAGACCACTTTGACGAACTGGAAAAAACTTTGTTATTTCTATGCTGGTTTATAACAACTGAGAGGTAAGTATGGACACTCTTGTATATTTTCAGCTCAGAGACTGGGAGTCTGGTATGTGCCTAGGGTTTGCCCCAATTCTACTACGACATCTACTCTCCCTCCAAGAAACAGTGTATAAAATAAAAAGTTAAAGTCCCCCCTCAGCCCTTTATCTAATCCCATTCCCCAGAGGTAATCTCTACTGACAGTACCCTTCCAGGCATTTTCCCTATGCATATATAAATACATAGATACACAAATAAAGTTTTTTTTAAATATAAGAATGGAATTAAATATGGATTACTTGGACAGAAGTAAAAATTTTAAACTAAAAATAGATGGAATTTTACTATATGTATCGTTTACTATATAAATCGTTCTGCAGTTCCTTTTTTCATTTATCAGTGTCTCATGTCAACACATCAGTTCATAATGTGTCTTCTACCACAATCTGTTACTTAAACTTCTAGTTTTAATCCAACAAGAGATATATGATCACATTCTAGATGCAAAATTTTCAAACAATACAGATAGAGTGATAAAATCCTTCACAAAATAGAGAAAGCCTTTCACAAGATTGTCACCCCTAACGCATACACCAAACACACACACACACACACACACACACACACACACACACACTTACTCTCAGGCCCCTCCCTGGAGATGAACTACTGCTATATTTGGTGTACATCTTTCCAGATTCCTTTACTCGCATAAAGAAATAGGTTGTTTAGTTGTTGTGTGCGTGGCTGGCACATAAACGGTTCTAAACTGTACATAATATTCTGTAACTTACTCTTGGTGATTTAGGCATATAATCACTATCTCACTGAGTCATCCATTAGCTGACATTTATTATTTATTATGCTATTATTTATGATGTGCACTGTTCCAGGCACAGTAGCAAATAAGATGGACAGCCTCTATCCTCATGGAGCTTACATCCTGATGGGACATTCAGACAATAAACATGTAAATGAATAAGTAAAATCATTTCAGGTAGTGCTAAGTAATATGATGAAAACAGAGTGGGCATTGGGCAGAAAGGGGTTTTTTTTAACAACTGCATAGTATCCCACAGTATAGATTAACATAGTTTGGGAGAGTGACTTTCAAATTTTTCTACTTGCTTCCTAGAGTAAGAAATAAACTTCACACTGCTACCCAATATCCACCATAGAAATATACACACACAGAACCAACACACACACATATACAACTGAACAAATATTTCATGAAATAATGTTTACCCTTATTAAGGGTGATGCACTGAAAACTTTTATACTGTTCTATGTCATTCTTTTATTTTTTTTTTAATTCCTTACATCTCTCTGGGCCTCAGTTTCCCCACCAGGAACATGCTGATCTCAACATCCTAGAATCTGCTCTAAGTTGATGCCCCACCCCCTGACTCAGCGAAGGCAGGACTTCTCTCTGGCCCTTCTCCCCCTTTTCCGCTCCCTGTTCCTCAGAAGTTGCCCAGGGAAAAGGGAAAAGGCAGGTCCCTGCAGGCAGGAGAGTGTGATTCAGGGTGGGGCAGAGGGAGGGAAAGAGAGAGGCCCGCCTCCTAGTAGGAAATGTGACTGGGTAAGAATAACAGTTTATAAGCCTGCCGACCTCTTTCTCTTCCCATGCCCTGGCCACCTTCCAGCCTCCTCCGTCCAGTCTCCTCCCCTCCCAGACAGTCCTCACTTCTTTTTCCCCTAGGCTGCAGTCAGCCGGAGCCCCCAGCCTGCCAGAGCCAAGAGCCCAGGTGGGGTCGAGAACCTCAGCTACAGGATGTTGACAACACTGCTGCCCCTGCTGCCACTACTGCTCCTGCCCTGCTGGGCCCTCTGTAGCCAGGAAGCCTCAGATGGTGAGTCGAGGGCACATCTCGTGCCCCGGGATGGTTCTGGAGACTCTCAGCCTGTCTGGGTACACAGGCAAGACCAGAGGGGAGCTTATCCCACAGTGTCTGTGTCTGCAGCCGGCTGGATCTCTCCAGCAGGCAGGCAGGTCCTGGGGACTGGTTCGTGTCCCAAAGCCAAGGTGAGGAAGCATAGTTCAGCCCCTGGGAAGGGGGAGATGCAGGAGGCTGGGGGGAAACAAGACTGGAAAAATGGGAAAGGGGCTTGTAGAAAGGGTGAGAGAATTAGCCATGGGGAGAGAGGAAAGATGGGGCGAAGTCTGAAGAGGGAGGTCTGAGGGTGATGGTGGATGGAGGTGAGTTTAGGGAAGATGGGAAGAGACTTAGGGATGAGACAAGAGATGGAAGGAATGAGAGACACTGGGAGAACTGACGGGAGACTTGGGGAAAGACTGGGGCTGAGACCTGTGAGGCAGAAGAGGAGACTAGATAAGGTGGAGGAAGACTGGGGGCAGGCTGGTGAGGGGAAATCCGGGGGAGAGACAAGCTGCGGTTGATGGGAGAACTTGTGAAGGATCAGGCTGCCACAGTGGCTCCATTTAAGCAGGGAAGGGGAGTTACTGCCTTGCACTGTAATTGCACAGGGGCCTCGTCTCCCCTCTCCCACAGCCTCTGTAGCTTCAGTCTCCCCCTCAGAGAGAGAGCAAATAATAACCAGTATTCAATCAGTGCTCACTATGCTTAACACGTGTATTGACTCATTTCACTCCCACAAAATCTTTACAAGGTGGGTGATATTATTATCTCCATTTTACAAAGGAGGAGACTGGTCAAAGCAGTTAAGAACCTTGTCTGGGGGTGACCCACACAGAAATACTCGTTCACATCTGCAGACACAGAGCACAACTTCTCAGATGCAAACGTGGACAAGACACACGTCCCCAAGGAGATTTACATCGCCAGGCTCATTCCCCCCTCAGACATTCTCTGGGCACCAACTCCATGCCAGGCCCTTAGTGGGTGTAGGAGGCAGAGATAACCAGACATGATTCCATAGCCTAGAGGAATGGAAGCCTGTGTGTTTGGAGACAGTTATGCAGAATATGGGATCGCTGAAACTGACCCACTGTATCTGAGAGGGTAAAGAGAAGCATTAGGAAAACTTCTTCAAGGAGAGGGCAACAGCTGGGTCTTAAAGCATGAACAGAAGTTTGCCAGGAGGCACAGCAACCCTGGCATGCTATTCACATGTCACCTGAAAGGCAGCATGACGGACTCCAAATACTTTGAGGTACTATCTAAGCACAGGGAAGAGGACAAAAAAGGCAGGTGGGGCCCAGTCTCCGGCAGCCTTGAATGTCAGGCTAAAGACTTTGGACTTGATTCTACGGACAGATATCCTATTTGGAGACAGTATAGTTGAGTGGCTAAGAGTGCTGGGCTCAGACTGCCTGCATGCTAACCTTGACTCTGCTATGCCACTTTCACCTGTTTTCCACATGGACTGGGGTTAGTAATAGTAGCGACTACATCAAGTTAATGGAAGGAAAGCACAAATAGGATAATGATGCATGTAAAGTACAGTGCCCAGGTCATAATAAGCACTTAATGGCTATTACTATTGTTGTTGTTGATAGGGGACTGTGTCCCTGGAGGATTTTTAAGCAGAAGGACATAATCTTATTTCTGGGCCAGGTGGAGGGCAGATTAGAAGGGGTGACACTGAAAGATGAGTGGAGGGGGGGATGAGGAAGGAAGTTACTACTCCAGGACAGATGAGAACCACTGAGGCCTGAAGTGGGGCAGTGGCAGAGGAGACAGAGAACAGGAGATGGAATTGGGACTTCACTGTAGGTCAGGATTTGTTAACCAACCGGAAATGGGGGGGTGGGGAGGAAGGGGTGAGAGAGAGAAAGCAGACCAGAGTGGCTCTTCCACTGACCGTCTGGATTATCCTGGGGCAAGTGGCTCCTGCACTTCTAGCCTCAGTTTCCTCATCTGTAAAAACAAAGATAATAACCCCTGTCCTGCCTTCCTGGCAGGGTTCCTGAGAGCGTCAAATGGAAGGAAGGGTGGGAGGGCACTTTATGGTTTAGGAAGGGCCAAGAAGGTGGGCGGCCGACCTCTGGGTGGGGAGTTATTATCTCGGGTTACACGCCGACCCCTCCCACGCCGGCCTGGGCCCGACGCGCTGACTCCTGCCCCCAGGCCCGCGGTACCTCCACATGATCCAGGTCTCCTACTTCCGCAACCCCTCTCAAGTGTGGCACCGGGGCAACGCGACGCTCGGGGGGGTCCTGACGCACGTTCTGGAAGGCCCGGGCAACAACGTCTCGATCCAACAGCTGCAGCCCTTGCAGGAGCCCGAGAGCTGGGCTCTCACAAAGAACAGTGTGAATCGCTACCTGCAGGAGTTCCTGGGCCTGGTGCAGGTGGTGCACCACGAGCGGGGCGTGGCCTGTGAGTGACGCACGCAGGGGCGGGGGCTGGCGAGGGTGGGCCCTTGAGGTGGGAGGCGCGGCCTATGGGCGGGACCTAACTGGGGGGAGGGTCTGTGGAAGAACCGGGCGGGGCCAAGTTCTGGGATGGGTGTCCTCGCCGGGCGTGGTCTTTTTGCCTTTGCTGATTGCTGGGTGGGAGATGGAGGCTGGAGAAGAGTGGGTGTCCTAGCTGACGTACTGTACTGTCCGTCAGGCCCTCTTCCTGCTGGCATGACCTCGGGGTAGCCCCTGTTAAGAGGCCCTGTCCCTGATCCACCCTGCACCCTGAAAGCTCACTTCCCCCTGGCGGACATGCCCCGACACCTGACACCCTTCCACATAGCCCCCTGACCCTGAATCCCCCATCTACAGTTCCTCTGACCATTCGCTGCTTCCTGGGATGTGAGCTGCCTCCTGAGGACTTGAAAGCCCGTGTCTTCTTCGAAGTGGCTGTGAATGGGAGCTCCTTTATGAGTTTTCAACCGAAGACAGCCTCATGGACGGCAGGGCCTCAGGCATCTTCCAGTGTGGTCACCTACGCCCTGGAGCAGCTCAACAAGTACAATCGTACTCGGTACGAACTGAGGGAATTTCTGCAGGACACCTGTGTGCAGTACGTGCAGAAACACATCACCGGGAACAGCTCGAAAGGTATGGTGGGATCGGGGAGGGTCCTGTGTGTTGGGTGGGTTCCAGGCAAATGCGTGGACCTGAAGGATGGATACCTTGAGCAACAGAAGGCCCAAGGCTGGCGGTTTGGGACAGAGTACACACACCTTCCGTAAATTGGTGAACTAGCCCTCCCCGCCCCGCTTCCTTTGGGGAAGGAATCCCTTGGGGTTTGATTCAAACCATGGACTCCTTGGGGGTATGTTCTTCAAGCTAACTCTCCGCGTGTTCTGCAGGAAGCCAAGTAGGCCGCTCCTACACTTCGCTGGTCCTGGGCATCCTGGTGGGCTGTTTCATCATCACTGGAGTGGCTGTAGGCATCTTCTTGTGCACAGGTGGACGGCAGCGGTGTTAATTACTCTCCAGCCCTCTCTGAAAAAGAGCTAGACTGATGGGGCCTGGCAAAGGAAGATCTCAGCTCACTGCAAAACTGTACAGATTCCCCATCTGGGACATTATACTCCAGAAGATTTAGAATGGCAGCTCATTTCTTCTCCAAGACCCGCCCACCAAGAATTTGAGGGAGGGGAGGGGAGGAGCCTAGGCAGACAGGGTAGTTGGTTTGCTAAGAACCTAAGAACTGGCACCTTTGCTGAACTGGTCTGCGAAGTGAATGCTTATCTATGTTTGTGGAAAACAGATGACGGAGTTGGGGCAACGGAGGTGGTCTGTGGCCCACCCATCTTCCAAAGACAGAATCACCTGAGGCGTTCAAAACACATAACCAAATAAAACAAATCATCCACAACCCAAACAACCAACATTCAGTGCTTCCGGGTATGTTAGACTTGGGAAGGGACACTGGTATTATACAATAGAGGTAGAAATAACCAGAGAAATGATGGAAGTGTGCAATCGAAGTAATATGGGAGCAAGGAATTATTAATTAATCAATTAATAACATTAATAAAATTCCTTACTTGTGTATACAGCATTATTATTTCCTCTACTTTGCAAAACTTTGGGGAAAGTAGCCTATACCCTTTGCTTCTACTTCCTCACCACCCATTCTCTCTTCAACCCACTGCAATCTGACTTCTCTGTAAACTGGTCTAAGATAATCAATGACCTCTAATTGTGAAACCTTCATCTTCCATGATATCTGCAACATTTCACTTTGTGGACTAGGGCTCTCTTTTTACCCCAACTTCTGAGATAGCATACTTCTCATCTTTAAAAAGTGTTTTGGCTGCTCAATCAATCCCTTTGCCTATGTCATCTTCCTCAATTCACCTTTGAAATGTTGACTTCCTTAGAATTCCTTTTTTTGGCTCCTTTTGTTCCCCTTTAAACTGTACCCTTTCTGGTGACCTACTAACTTCCATGACTTCAAATACTGTCTCTATGTGGTGGTTTCCATGGGGAAACAATGTCATGGTGTCTTTGAGAGCATGTGTTTTGTCATAAGACAGGCTCGAGTTTTACCTCTATGAGCCAGGCATTTAACTTCTTCAAGTCTTAGTTTCTTCATAAACAAAAGGTATAATAAAATATACTAAAAGGGTATAATAAAAACAATACCTATCTCATAGAGGCATTATGAGTATTAAATGAGATAATATAAGGTAATATATATATATATACTCAATAAATATAGCCTTTGCTGCTGACCTCCAGACCCCCCCATTTGCCTTGCTTCTTGAAAATCATCTGTACCTTAATATTTTGCAGACATTTCAGAGTCAACATGTTCAAAATGAAATGCCATATCTGTCTCCCCAAACCTGGTCTCCCTATTCTGATTACTCTCAGTTAAACAGAATTACCATCAAATCACATCAATATAGAGACCTCACTGTTAACCTTTATTTACTCCCTTTTTATCCCAACCTATAAAATACAATATCTGTAGAATCGTCTCCCTCCTTTCCACTCTATTGCTTTTGTTCAAGATGTCATAATTCATCTCTTTCTCTCTGGTAGGCACAGAGGTGTACCACCCAGTTCTGCCTTCCAAAGGAAAGACGTGCTATTCAGCTACAGGAAGTATAGTCAGCAGATAGCCTCTAGCTGCTTCAGTTCCTTCAGGGTCTGCCTCACCCACAGAGAACAGTCCTGCACAAGGTCATGCTCATCCTGGGGCTGTCTTCATCCAGTGCCTGAACGAAGCAGGGGGTATACAGGTTCAGCCATTCTGACCCACTGTATTTCTGATGAGCTGTGTTCATTCCAGAGCTCCTCACCAGGTTGGCTGGGTCTTTGTTGGATCTACACTACAGTCTGATTTCTTCCTCTATTCCATCCTGCTTCCTCCCCCTAGTTAATAATATCTTGCACCTCAAACCCTGTCTTGGCATCTGCTTCCAGAAAGCCCAACCTGTGATTGACAATCTCTCTCTCTGTCTGTCTCCAAATTGAGAAAGTCTATCAGTCTTTTGACTGGACCATGGCAATAGCTCTTCCTCATTTTTCTCCTGGTCTCTAATTTCTCTAATCCTCTACATGGCAATAAACATATATAGTTCTGATCATGTCACTGTTCTGTTTTTCAAATTTCCCGTATTTATTGAGCTAAATTCAGAATCTGCAAAATGACTGTCAAGGCCTTGTAAAATCTGGCCCCATCTTACTTTTCAAATTTTTTTCCCTACCACTTCTCTTCACCCAACTGTGCTTTAGATTTACCAATCTTAAAAGCATATATTTTTTTTTAATTTTATTTATTTATTTTTTTATGGTACGTGGGCCTCTCACTGTTGTGGCCTCTCCCGCTGCGGAGCAGGCATGGCTCACGGGCCCAGCCGCTCTGCGGCATGTGGGATCCTCCCAGACCGGGGCACGAACCCATGTCCCCTGCATCGGCAGGCGGACTCTCAACCACTGCGCCACCAGGGAAGCCCACGATAAACAAATCTGACAAAACTTTAGCTAGACTTATCAAGAAAAAAAGAGAGAAGATCAAATTACAAATATCATTACAGAAATAAAAATGATTATAAGGAATACTACAAACAACTGTATGCCAACAAATCAGACAACGTTGATGAAACTGACAAATTCCTAGAGAAACACAAACAATTAACACAGACTAAGAAGAAATCGAAAATCTAAATAAACTTATAACAAGTAAAGATGTTGAATTAGTAATTTTTAACTTCCCACAAAGAAAAGCCCAGGCCCAAATTAATTCACTGGTGAATTCCACCACATTTAAAGAAGAATTAACATTAATCCTTGATAAACTCTTCCGAAAAACAGAAAAGGGAACACTCTCCAGGTCATTCTATGAGGCCAGTATTAATCTGAGACCAAAACCATATAGATAGATTATAAGACAACTACAAATATCTTATAGACACGAAAATCCTCAACAAATTCTAACAAATTGAATCCAACAACATATAAAAAGGATGATATACCGTGAACAAGGGAGATTTATACCAGGGATGCAAACTTGGCTCAATTATAAAAATCACTCAGTGTAATACACCATATCAATAAAATAAAGGACAAAATCAACATGATCATCTCAATAGATGCAGAAAAAGCATTTGTTATAATCCAATACCCTGTATGATAAAAACACTCAACAAACTAGAAACAGAAGGGAACTTATTCAACCTGATAAATGTTATCTACAGAAAAACCCACAGCTTACAGCATACTTAACCTTTTCCCTAAAATCAGAAACAAGACAAGAATTTCTGCTCTCCCTACTTTTTTTTCAACATTGTACTTGAGGTTCTAGCCTGAGCAATCAGGCAAGAGTAAAATCAGGCAAGATAAAAGGCACCTGTATTAGAAGGGAATAAATAAAAGTTTATCTATTCAGAAATGACATGATTTTATATATGGAAAATCCTAAAGAATGTACTAAAACAACAATTAGAGCTAATAAACAAGTTTAGCAATGTTGCAGGATACAAGATCAATATATAAAAACCAATTGTAGGGAAAAGAATCTGAAAAAGAATAGATACTATGTATATGTATAACTAAATCATTTTTCTGTACACCCAAAACTAACACAACATTGTAAATCAAATATACCCCAATATAAAATAAAATAATATTTTAAAAAATAAAATATTGATAAAAAACATTTGTATTTCTATGCACTAGCAATAAATCATCCAATAATGAAATTAAGAAATCTATTTATAATAGCATGAAAAAGAATAAAATACTTAAGAATAAATTTAACAAAAGGAGCATAAGATCTACACACTGAAAACTACAAATCCTTATTGAAAGAAATTAAAGAAGACCTAAATAAATTAACAAATCCTGCATTCCTTGGTCAGAGACTTAATATGTTAAGGCAGCAGTATTACCCAAACTAATCTACAGATTCAATGCAGTCCCTATTAAAATTCATATGGAAGTGCAAGGGACCCAAAATAGCTCCCAAGAATATCTTGAAAAAAGTTGAGGACTCACACTTCTTGACTTAAAAACTGACTACAAAGCTACAATCATCAACACAGTGTTCTACTGGCATAACAAGAGATATATAGATCAGTGGAAAAAGACTGAGACTCCAGAAATAAACCCTTATGTTGTGGTCAATTGATTTCCTACAATTTGCTAAAGTAATTCAATGGAGAAGGAATAATTTTTTCAACAAATGGTGCTGGGACAACTGTATATCAACATGCAAAAGAATGAAGTTGGGATCCCAACCTCACGCTCTAAACACAGATTAACTCAAAATGGATCAAAGTACTAAATATAAGATCTAAAGTCATAAAACTCTTAGAAGAAAACATAAGTGTAAATACTGCCCTTAGATTAGGCAATGGTTTCTTAGATATGATAAAAAAGTACAAGCAACAAAAGAAAAAAAATAGATAAATTGCAATTCTTCAAAATAAAATACTTTGGTGCTTCACAGGAAACTATCAAAGTGAAAACATATCCCACAGAATAGAAGAACATATTTGGAAATCATATATCTCATAAGAATCTAGTACTGAGAATATATAAAAAGTTCTTACAACACAAAAATAAAAAGACAGATAACCCAATTTAAAAACAGGCAAAGGATTTGAATAGGCATTTATTAAAGAATATATACCAGTAGTCAAAAGCACATGAAAAGAGGCTCAACACCATTAGTCATTAAGGAAATGTAAATCAAGACTATAATGAGATACCACTTCACACCATCAAAAATGGCTAAAATTAAAAACGATAGACAATAAACAAGTGTTGGTGAGGTCGTGGAGAAAGTGGAACCCTATGATATTGCTGGTGGAAATGTAAAACGGTACAGCCACTTCGGAAAACATTTGACAGTTCCCAAAAAGTTAAACGCAGATTTACCAATTGACTCAGCAATTCCATTCCTGGTATGTACTCAAGAGAACTGAAAACATGTCTACACAGATACTTGTACATGAATGTTCATAGCAGCGCTATTCATAACAGCCAAAGGGTGGAAACAATCCAAATACCTATCAATTGATGAATGGATAAACAAATTATGGTATATTTCTACAATAGAATACTCTGCAAGCATAAACATGAATGAAGTATTGATACATGCTACAACATGAATGAGCCTTTAAAACATTACAAAGAAGCCAGTCACAAAGAACCACATCTTGTATGATTCCATTTACATGAAATGTCCAGAATAGGAAATCCATAGATATAGAAAGTAGATTAGTGGTGCCTAGTGCTGGGAGGAGGAGGTGGTGATAGAAAGTGACTGCTAAAGGACACAGGGTTATTTTGGGGGTGATGAAAATATCCTAAACTTAGACTGTGATCATGGATGCACAATATAGTTAAAACATTGAACTGCATACTTTAAATGGATTAATTTTATGGTATGTGAATTATATCTCAATACAGGTGTACCTTGTTTTATTGTGTTTTGCTTTATTGCACCTCACAGATATTGCAGTTTTTACAAACTGAAGGTTTGTGGCAAACCTGCATTGATTAAGTCTATCAGAGCCATTTTTCCAATGGCGTTTGCTTACCTCCTGTCTCTGTGTCTCATTTTGGTACTTCTTACAGTATTTCAACTTTTTCATTATTATTACATCTATTATGGTGATCTGTGATCAGTGATCTTTGATGTTACTATTGTAATTGTTTGGGGACTTCATGAACTATATTCATATAAGATGGCGAACTTACTAAATGTTGTGTGTGTTCTGAATGCTCCACCAACTGACTGTTCCTCTGTCTCACACCCTCTCCTTGGGCCTCCCTATTCCCTGAGACACAACAACATTGAAATTAGGCCAATAATAATCCTACAGTGGATTCTAAGTGTTCTAACACTTCTAACTGTTCAAGTGAAAGGAAAAGTTGCATGTCTCTCACTTTAAATCAAAACCTAGAAATTAAGCTTAGTGAGGAAAGCATATTGAAAGCCAAAATAGGCTGAGAGCTAGACCTCTTGTACCAAACAGTTAGCTAAGTTGTGAATACAAAGGAAAAGTTCCTGAAGGAAATTAAAAGCACTACTCCAGTAGCACATGAACGATAAGGAAGTGAAACAGCCTTATTGCTGATATGGAGAAAGTTTGTTCTGGAGAGATGACCAAACCAGCCACAATGTTCCCTTGAGCCAAAGCCTCATCCAGAGTAAATCCCTAACTATCTTCAATTCTATGAAGGCTGAGAGAGGTGAGGAACTACAGAAGAAAAGTTTGAAGCTAGCAAATGTTAGTTCATGAGGTTGAGGAGGGAAGCCATCTCTGCAACATAAAAGTGCAAGTAAAGCTACCAGTGCTGATGTAGAAGCTGCAACAAGTTATCCAGAAGATGTAGCTAAGACAATTAATGAAGGTAGCTACACTAAACAACAGATTTTCCATGTTAGATGATACAACTTTATATTGGAAGATGCCGTCTAGGGCTGTCATAGCTAGAGGGGAGAAGTCAATGCTTGGCTTTAAAGCTTCAAAAGACAGGCTGACTCTCGTTAGGGCCTAATGCACCTGGTAATTTTATTTATTTATTTATTTTTGTTTGTTTGGTTTTTTGGGGGGGTTTTTGTTGTTGTTTTTTTTTGCGGTACGCGGGCCTCTCACTGTTGTGGCCTCTCCCATTGCGGAGCACAGGCTCCGGACGCACAGGCTCAGTGGCCATGGCTCACAGGCCCAGCCGCTCCATGGCATGTGAGATCTTCCCGGACCGGGGCACGAACCTGTGTCCCCTGCATTGGCAGGCGGATTTTTAACCACTGGGCCACCAGGGAAGCCCTACATCATATATTCTTGACCTGATGGTAAAATTGAATCTGGGAGAGACTAAGCTGCTTGTCCAAGGTTCCACAGTTATCTGGTGTAGCAACTAGCACTAGAACTTGGGACTTCTGACTTTTAACCCTGAGCTAATGCTGCTATACCATGCTGTGAAAGGTGGTGGGAGTCATAAGCTGTAGAAGTAATGGGATTACTTGCAGGGATTTTCTTAAAGTTCTTATTCACATTCCGAAGAAGGTGAGGTAAAGCGTCAGAAAAACAATGGGATCAGTAACTCTGACCTTCTACAGAGCCAATACGATCCTCATTTCTAGAAGGTTCTACACCGAATAGAGAATGAATGGAAGGTTCATTGCCTATGCTTACACATGTGAATATTTGTTCATAGCTGTGTGACCTTGGCTAAGTCAGTGCCTCTCTGAAAGGGAGCTTATACTTTCTAAGATACTTTCCAGCTCTGATAACTAGGATTCTAAGTTCCTAAGTCCAGACAGCTGGCCTTTGGGCAAATGTAAGAGTTCTAGAAGTCCCATTATTCTTCCCAGACAACTGCAGAATGTTTGGCTTATGCCTACCTGCCAATAGCCAGACTACTGGAGGCCAAATTTGAGTTTTCACAAGAAGAAAACAAATCTGGAATAAATGTAAACAAGTGACTCCCTAACGTATTCTAAAAGCCTCCTTCTGGGTAGCTTGGCTTACTGTCTTCCCCATCCTTTTTTTTTTCCCCATCCTTTTAATTCAGTTCAATATGTATGTTTTTATGATCAATGGAACAGAATAGAGAGCCCAGAAATAAACCCACTCACCTATGGTCAACTAATCTTTGCCAAAGCAGGCAAGAAGATACAATGGAGAAAAGGCAGTTTCTTCAGTAAGTGGTGTTGGGAAAGCTGGA
The DNA here is from genome assembly GCF_039906515.1 of Pseudorca crassidens. Lineage (NCBI taxonomy): Eukaryota > Metazoa > Chordata > Mammalia > Artiodactyla > Delphinidae > Pseudorca > Pseudorca crassidens. The sequence goes on from NC_090310.1 coordinate 65,519,989, forward strand.
CAGCCACATGCAAATCAATGAAGTTAGAATACTCCTTCACACCATTCACAAAAATAAACTCAAAATGGCTTAAACACTTAAATATAAGACAGGATACCTTAAAACTTCTGTAAGAGAACATAGGCAAACATTCTCTGACCTAAGTCATAGCAACGTTTTCTTAGGTCAGTCTCCCAAAGCAACTGAAATAAAAGTGAAACTAAACAAATGGGACCTAATCAAACTTATAAGTTTTTGCTTAGGAAACCATAAACAAATGAAAAGACAGCAAAGGAAACCATAAACAAACGAAAAGACAACCTACAGACTGGGAGAAAATATCTGCAAAATGTGTGACTGACAAGGGCTTAGTTTCCAAAATATACAAACAGCTCACACAACTCAATAACAACAAAATAACAAACAACCCAATCAAAAAAGGGGCTGAAGCTCTAAATAAACATTTCTCCAAAGAAGACATACAGATGGCCAGTGGGCACGTGAAAAGATGCTCAACTTCGCTAATAATTATCAGAGAAATGCAAATCAAAACTACGATGAGGTATCACCTCACACTCAGCAGAATGGCCATCATTAAAAAGTCTACAAATGGGCTTCCCTGGTGGCGCAGTGGTTGAGAGTCTGCCTGCCGATGCAGGGGACACGGGTTCGTGCCCCGGTCTGGGAAGATCCCACATGCCGCGGAGGGGCTGGGTCCGTGAGCCATGGCCGTTGAGCCTGCGCGTCCGGAGCCTGTGCTCGGCAACAGGAGAGGCCACAACAGTGAGAAGCCCGCGCACTGCACACACACACACAAAAAAGTCTACAAATAATAAAGGCTGGCGAGGGTGTGGAGAAAAGGGAACACTCCTACAATGTTGGTGGGAATATAAATTGGTGCAGCCACTATGGAAAACAGTATGGAGGTTCCTTAAAAAACTAAAAATAGAACTCCATATGATCCAGCAATCCCACTCCTGGGCATATATCCAGAGAAAACCTAACTCGAAAAGGTATATGCAACCCAATACTCATAGCACTATTCACAATAGACAAGACATGGAAGCAACCTAAATGTCCATTTACAGATGAATGGATAAAGAAGATGTGGTAGGGCTTCGCTGGTGGTGCAGTGGTTAAGAATCCACCTGCCAATGCAGGGGACACGGGTCCAAGACCTGGTCCGGGAAGATCCCACACGCCGTGGAGCAACTAAGCCCGTGCACCACAACTGCTGAGCCTGCACTCTAGAGCCCGCGAGCCAAAACTACTGAAGCCTGCGCGCCTAGAGCCCGCGCACCACAAGGAAGAGTAGCCCCCACTTGTTGTAACCAGAGAAAAGCCTGCGTGCAGCAACAAAGATTCAACGCAGCCAAAAATAAAATAAATAAAATAAAATAAATAAATTTATATAAAAAAGGAAGCTGTGGTATACACACGAATACTACTCAGCCATAAAAAAAGAATGAAATAATGCCATTTGCAGCAACATGGATGTACCTAGAGGTTATCATACTAAGTAAGTCAGACAGAGAAATACAAATATCACGCGATATCACTTTTATGTGGAATCTAAAATATGACACAAATGAACTTATCTACAAAACAGAAACAGACTCACAGACATAGAAAACAAACTTATGGAGAAGCGGGGTGGGGAGGGGGGAGAGGGATAAATTAGGAGTTTGGGTTTAGCAGATACAAACTACTATGTATAAAATAGATAAACAGCAACGTCCTAGCATATAGCACAGGGAACTATATTCAATATCTTGTAATAACATATAATGGAAAAGAATATGAAAAAGAACATATATATTTATATTCTTTTTCATATTCTTTTCCATTATACATATATACATATATATATATAACTGAATCACTTTGCTGTATACCAGCAACTAACACAGCATTGTAAATCAACTATACTCCAATTTAAAAATAATAAATAAATATAAATAAAAGCAAAACAATGTGTGTTTTGATTTTATGCCTCCTGCCAGGTCTGAGGTGTAGGCTTCTGTAACTTATTCTTCTTCCAATTCAAACAGCTGTTGCTGGGGCCTATTTGATGTAAAGCATCGTGTTAACTGCTCTCAGGATGCAGAAATGGGTAAAACATGATCCCTGAAAGGAGCTCATAATCTAGAAGGAGAGGCATACAAAACAGTTTAATTTCACACAATAGGAATGAAAAGGATACAAAGTAATTATAAGCCATGTACTGAGGGAAAGGATCTGGGAAAGCTACACAGAGGCCATAGATTCACCTGGGCCTTGAAGGAAGAGAAGGATTTCAGTAGGTGAAAGGGGGAAAGATGTTTCTCCCCTCCCAGGCTAAGATCTTTGAGGGCAAACTTTATATCTTATTTATCAACATGTTCCTGGGACTTCCCTAGTGGTCCAGTGGTAAAGAATCTGTCCTGCAATGCAGGGGACGCAGGTTCGATCCCTGGTTGGGGAACTAACATCCCACATGCTGCAGGGCAACTAAGCCCTGCGCCATAACTACAGAGCTTGCCCGCACCTCAACTAGAGAGTCCCGCGTGCTGCAAATTACAGAGCCCACGCGCTCTAGAGCCCATGCACCACAAGTAGAAAAGAGGAAAAACCCCAAGCCACAACTAGAGAGAAGCCCCTGTGCCTCAGTGAAGAACCCGCGTGCTGCAAATAAACACCCTATGCAGTCAAAAAAAAGTTCCTGACATGTCCCAGCATAAAACACAACACAAGGAAAGAGTCCAGTACATGTTTATTCGATGAATGAATAATGGATTCTGGATGGACATAAAAGCATAAAGGCAAAGAGGGTGAAAGAGAACCGTATGTTTGAGGAATAATAAATGGTCTCATGTGGCTGCTCTGAGTATAGTTTACGTAAGGAAATGGGAGATAAAATGGGTCATTTGAGTACCAGATTAAGAATGCCATGCTGGGGACTTCCCTGGCAGTCCAGTGGTTAAGACGCCGTGCTTCCACTGCAGGGGGCAAGGGTTCGATTCCCTGGTCGGGGAACTAAGATCCCACATACTGGGGCTTCCCTGGTGGCGCAGTGGTTAAGAACCCGCCTGCCAATGCAGGGGACACGGGTTCGACCCCTGATCCTGGAAGATCCCACATACTGCAGAAAAACTAAGCCCATGCACCACAACTACTGAGCCTGTGCTCTAGAGCTCGCGAGCCACAACTACTGAGACCACGTGCCACAACTACTGAAGCCCACGCACCTACAGCCCGTGCTCCACAACAAGAGAAGCCACCACAAAGAGAAGCCCACGCACTGCAACAAAGAGTAGCCCCCGCTCACTGCAACTAGAGAAAGCTCACACGCAGCAACGAAGACCGAACACAGCCAAAAATAAATAAGTAAATAAATAAAAATGAATTAAAAAAATAAAGATCTCACATGCCGCGTGGTGTGGCCAATTAAAAAAAAAGAATGCAATGCTAAGAAGTGATACTTAATTCTACAGGCAGTAGTTAACTAGTTCCTTCTCTAGGGAAATAAAAACCCTTGTTCATCATTGTAGCCTTAGTATCTACAAGAGTGCCAGGGATCTAGAAGAGTGCCAGGGATTTAAAAGATAGACAACAATGACTAGATGAATAAATAAACGGACAATTTTTGAGAAAGGAAGTGATTTCATCCAGTCTTCCACTAACTTTAATAATAATAATCCCTTTTATATATAATTTTATCATTACCGAAATATTTTTATTCTATTATCTTGTTGAAATTTTTGTTGATCTGGCAAACAAGTTTATTAGGAAAGAAGGGCAGGTATTATCTTCATTTCCTAGCAGATGTTATTCTTCTCATTTCCTGGCAGATGTTAGTATTCTCATTTCCAGTATCCAAAACTCATTTCCACAGAATCCAAAACTCTGTTTCCTCTGATCTCCCCTCATCTGGCTGAAGGACTGATGTATGTGGACCTGCATATGATGGCCCTCTCATGAGCAGCTTCAGCCTGGCTCCACACTCACCAGACTCAAGACTTCTACATATTCCCCCCCAAAATAGATCCAACTCTACAATGCAGGAATATTTTACTGATTACTTAATGGAGAGCCTAGTAAAAAGGTTCATCATGCCTGCCCCATACAGCAGAAACTTAATCAAATTCTCCTTTAGATATTTCTGACCTTTTCCCCAAGATTCCTCTCCCGAGCCATCAATCATCTTTCTTCTTTGTCTTTCCTCTCACAACTTCACAATACCTTCCCACTTACAGCAAGCAACAACACCCTTGATTTTTTCAAGCCTCCCATTTTTCAGTATATGTATTTCTTTCTGCAAAACAAAAGTCATGTCATTTTTTTTGTTTTACTTTGTTTTTTAAATTTCCTCAGGCATACGTGTTGGTGTTCTCTCTCTCTCTCTCTCTTTTGTTTTTTTGGCCACGCCACGCAACATGTGGGATCTTAGTTCCCCGACCAGGGACCGATTCCCCAGCCCTTGGCAGTGAGAGCCTGAAGTCCTAACCACTGGGCTGCCAGTGAACTTCCCCTATTGGTGTCTCATTTCATCCAGTTAGAGGTGAAGAGGGAAGGATATTTGGTCTGGAAGCTCCGGAGAACAGATTAATGAATAAGAGGAAGTCACAGAGAAATAAATGTTAGTTCAGTATAGTAACTTTCTAACAGAGCAATCCAATAACAGAACTGGCAGCTTCACAAAATAGTGAGCTCCCTGTCACTAGAAGTATTCAAATGGGTCAGGTCCATGTTCTGACCTCCAAAACCACATGTGACAGCCCGGAATACTTTTGAAGACAGTGATCCTGTCCCCCAAATAGTCTCTTCTTTAGGTTAAACATCTCTGGCTCCCTCAAGGGTTCCTTATGTGATGTGGCTTTTCAGTATCCCAGTATTATTCTTCTGGACTTATCACAACTTTTCAATTTATATGAGTTTATTCCAAAAATATTTATTGAGTGTCTACTATGTTTCAGACACCATTTGAGGACCTGGGACTATAGCAGAGAACAAAATGAAGTGTCTGTCCTCATAGAACTTACTGTCTACTGGGAGAGAAAGACAGTAAACAAGTAAAGTTTTAAAATGTCAGTGATAATAAGTGCTATGTGGAAAAGTAAAGGAGGTGAGGGACAGTAATAAAGGGATAACGAGTGCCAGGGTGTGGTGAGTTGCTGTTTTATACAGCACAGTCAGGGCAGGCCTCTAAAATAGGATGACAGGTGAGCAGGGATCTGAAGGAAGAGAGAGAATGAAACATCACATGGCCATGGGAAGAACAATCTAATCTAAGTAGACAGAACAAATGCAAAAGTCCCGAGAGTAAGCTTGGTTTATTTGATTAACGAGGAGGATCGTTTATCTATAGTATATGGTTGGGCAAAGGAGAGAGAAGTAGCAGGACGCTCCTCCCTTAGGGCCTTGTAGGCCAATTATAACTCCTTTGATTTTTATTCTAAGTGAGGTGGGAAGCCATGGGAGGCTTTTGAGAAGAGGAGTGATGTGATCTGATTTTTGTTTGAAGAGCATCACTGTGGCTACCATAGGGGAAATAGGGCTCAGGGGCAAAGACACACTCAGGGAGCCCCAAGGACACATACATTCCTCTTACGAGGCTACTATAATAATATGGGTGAAAAATGATGGTGGTGTGGACCAGGGTGTTTGCAGTAGAGATGGTGAAAGTACACTGATGTTGGATATATTATGAAGATAGAGCTGATAGAATTTGCTGACAGATTGCATGTAGGTATGAGAGAAATAGAGGAATAAAAAAGTGACTCTAAGAAATGAAAATTAAAGCCACAATATGATGCCACTACTTACCTACCAGAATAGTTAAAAAGAAAAAGACAAGACTAGGGAGGAAGGGAAGGAGAGAGGAGGGAGGGAAAAACAGTATTGGTGAGGCTATAGAACAACTAGACCCCTACTACTCTGCCGTGGGTAATGTAAACTGGTACAACCAGTTTGGAAAACTGATAGCATCTACTAAAGGTGAATATATCCCTCCTAGGTATATTCCTAATAGAAATGCTTACATATATCCATTGAAAAACACACATATGTTTAGTCATAGCAGCATTATCTGTAATAGCCCCAAACTGGACACTACCCAAACAGCTGTCAAGAATAGAATGATTGCGGGGACTTCACTGGCGGTCCAGTGGTTAAGGCTCTGTGCTTCCAGTGCAGGGGGCGCATGTTTGTTCCTTGCTGGGGGAACTAAGATCCCACATGGCACGGCTAAAAAATAAATGAGAGAAAAAAACAATAGAATGATTGAAAAGATTATGCCATATTTACAAAGTAGAATATACAATGATGAAAATGAATAAACTTAAATTATGGTGATTTGTTCAAGATGGCGGAGTAGAAGGACGGGCTCTCACTCCCTCTTGAGAGAACACTGAAATCACAACTAACTGCTGAACAATCATTGACAGGAAGACACTGGAACTCACCAAAAAAGATACCCCACATCCAAAGACAAAGGCGAAGCCACAATGAGACAGTAGGAGGGGTGCAATCACAGTAAGATCAAATCCCATACTGCTGGGTGGGTGATCCACAAACTGGAGAACTCTTATACCACAGAAGTCCACCCACTGGAGTGAAGGTTCTGAGCCCCACGTCAGGCTTCCAAACCTGGGGGTCCGGCAAAGGGAAGAGGAATTCCTAGAGAATCAGACTTTGAAGGCTAGTGGGATGTGACTGCAGGACTTCAACAGGACTGGGGGAAACAGAGACTCCACTCTTGGAGGGCACACACAAAGTAGTGTGCACATTGGGACCCAGGGGAAGGAGCAGTGACCCCATAGAGACTGAACCAGACCTACCTGCTAGTGTTGGGGGGTCTCCTGCAGAGGCGGGGGGTGGCTCTGTCTCACTGTGAGGACAAGGACACTGGCAGCAGAAGTTCTGGGAAGTACCCCTTGGTGTGAGCCCTCCCAGAGTCCACCATTAGCCCCACCAAAGAGCCCCGGTAGACTCCAGTGTTGGGTCCCCTCAGGCCAAACAACCAACAGGGAGGGGACCCAGCCCCACCCATCAGCAGACAAGTGGATTAAAGTTTTACTGAGCTCTGCCCACCAGAGCAACACCCAGCTCTACCCACCATCAATCCCTCGCATCAGGAAACTTGCACAAGCCTCTTAGATAGCCTCATCCATCAGAGGGCAGACAGCAGAAGCAAGAAGAACTACAATCCTGCAGCCTGTGGAACAAAAACCACATTCATAGAAAGACAGACAAGATGAAAAGACAGAGGGCTATGTACCAGATGACGGAACAAGATAAAACCCCAGAAAAAAAACTAAATGAAGTGGAGATAGGACACCTTCCAGAAAAAGAATTCAGAATAATGATAGTGAAGATGATCCAGGACCTCGGAAAAAGAATGGAGGCATAGATCGAGAAGATGCAAGAAATATTTAACAAAGACCTAGAAGAATTAAAGAACAAGCAAACAGAGATGAACAATACAATAATTGAAATGAAAAATACACTAAAAGGAATCAATAGCAAAATAACTGAGGCAGAAGAACGGATAAGTGATCTGGAAGACAGAATGGTGGAATTCACTGCTGCAGAACAGAATAAAGAAAAAAGAATGAAAAGAAATGAAGACAGCTTAAAAGACCTCTGGGACAACATTGAATGCAACAACATTCACATTATAGGGGTCCCAGAAGGAGAAGAGAGAGAGAAAGTACCAGAGAAAATATTTGAAGAGATTATAGTGGAAAACTTCCCTAACATGGGAAAGGAAATAGCCACCCGAGTCCAGGAAGCACAGAGAGTCCCATACAGGATAAACCCAGGAGAAACATGCCAAGACACACAGTAATCAAATTGGCAAAAATTAAAGACAAAGAAAAATTATTGAAAGCAGCAAGGGAAAAATGACAAATAACATACAAGGGAACTCCCATAAGGTTAACAGCTGATTTCTCAGCAGAAACTCTACAAGCCAGAAGGGAGTGGCATGATATACTTAAAGTGATGAAAGGGAAAAACCTACAACCAAGAGTACTCTACCTGGCAAGGATCTCATTTAGATTCGATGGAGAAATCAAAAGCTTTACAGACAAGCAAAAGCTAAGAGAATTCAGCACCACCAAGCCAGCTCCACAACAAATGCTAAAGGAACTTCTCTAAGTGGGAAACACAAGAGAAGAAAAGGACCTACAAAAACAAACCCAAAACGATTAAGAAAATGGTCATAGGAACATACATATCGATAATTACCTTAAATGTGCATGGATTAAATGCTCCAACCAAAGGACACAGGCTTGCTGAATGGATACATATATACATATATATGGATACACCATATATATGCTGTCTACAAGAGACCAACTTCAGACCTAGGGACACATACAGACTGAAAGTGAGGGGATGGAAAAAGATATTCCATGCAAATGGAAATCAAAAGAAAGCTGGAGTAGCAACACTCATATCAGATAAAATAGACTTTAAAATAAAGAATGTTACAAGAGACAAGGAAGGACACTACATAATGATCAAGGGATCCATCCAAGAAGAAGATATAACAATTATAAATATATATGCACCCAATATAGGAGCACTTCAATACATAAGGCAACTGCTAACAGCTATAAAAGAGGAAATTGACAGTAACACAATAATAGTGGGGGACTTTAAAACCTCACTTACACCAATGGACAGATCATCCAGACAGAAAATTAATAAGGAAAAACAAGCTTTAAATGACACAATAGACCATATAGGTTTATAGATATTTATAGGACATTCCATCGAAAAACAGCAGATTACACGTTCTTCTCAACTGCACACGGAACATTCTCCAGGATAGACCACACCTTGGGTCACAAATCAAGCCTTAGTAAATTTGAGAACACTGAAATCATATCAAGCATCTTTTCTGACCACAACACTATGAGAATAGAAATCAATTACAGGGAAAAAAACGTAAAAAACACAAACACATGGAGGCTAAACAATATTTTACTAAATAACTAAGCGATCACTGAAGAAATCAAAGAGGAAATCAAAAACTACCTAGAGATGAATGACAATGAAAACACGACGATCCAAAACCTATGGGATGCAGCAAAAGCAGTTCTAAGAGGGAAGTTTATAGCTAAACAAGCCTACCTCAAGAAACAAGAAAAATCTCAAATAAAAAGTCTAACATTACACCTGAAGGAACTAGGGAAAGAAGAACAAGCAAAACCCAAAGTTAGCAGAAGGAAAGAAATCATAAAGATCAGAGCAGAAATAAATGAAACAGAAACAAAGAAAAGAATAGCAAAGATCAATAAAACTAAAAGCTGGTTCTTTGAGAAGAGAAACAAAATTGATAAACCATTAGCCAGACTCATCAAGAAAAAAGGGAGAGGACTCAAATCAATAAAATTAGAAATGAAAAAGGGGAAGTTACAACAGACACCGCAGAAATACAAAGCATCCTAAGAGACAACTGCAAGCAACTCTATGCCAATAAAATGGACAACCTGGAAAAAATGGACAAATTCTTAGAAAGTTATAACCACCCAAGACTGAACCAGGAAGAAATAGAGAATATGAACAGACCAATCACAAGTAATGAAATTGAAACTGTGATTAAAAATCTTCCAACAAACAAAAGTCCAGGACCAGATAGCTGGAGTAGCAATACTCATATCAGATGGCTTCACAGGTGAATTCTATCAAACATTTAGAGAAGAGTTAACACCCATCCTTCTCAAACTCTTCCAAAAAATTGCAGAGGAAGGAACACTCCCAAACTCATTCTATGAGGCAACCTTCACCCTGATACCCAAACCAGACAAATATACTACAAGAAAAGAAAGTTACATGGGCTTCCCTGGTGGCGCAGTGGCTGAGAGTCTGCCTGCCGATGTAGGGGACGCGAGTTCGTGTTCTGGTCCGGGAAGATCCCACATGCCGCGGAGCGGCTGGGACCGTGAGCCATGGCCGCTTGGCCTGCACGTCCGGAGCCTGTGCTTCGCAACGGGAGAGGCCACAACAGTGAGAGGCCTGCATACCGCAAAAAAAAAAAAAACAAACAAACAAAAGAAAGAAAGAAAAAAAAAAAGAAAATTACAGACCAATATCACTGATGAACATAGATGCAAAAATCCTCAACAAAATACTAGCAAATAGAATCCAACAGAATCCATTAAAAGGATCATACACCATGATCAAGTGGGATTTATCCCAGAGATGCAAGGATTCTTCAATGTACACAAATCAATCAACGTGATACACCATATTAACAAATTGAAGAATAAAAACCATATGATCATCTCAATAGATGCAGAAAAAGCTTTTGACAAAATTCAACATCCATTTATGATAAACATTCTCCAGAAAGTGGGCATAGAGGGAACCTACCTCAACATAATAAAAGCTATATACGACAAACCCACAGCAAGCATCATTCTCAATGGTGAAAAACTGAAAGCATTTCCTCTAAGATCAGGAACAAGACAAAGATGTCCACTCTCACCACTATTATTCAACATAGTTTTGGAAGTCCCAGCCATGGCAGTCAGAGAAGAAAAAGAAATAAAAGGAATACAAACTGGAAAAGAAGAAGTAAAGCTATCACTGTTTGCAGATGACATGATACTATACATAGAGAATCCTAAAGATGCCACCAGAAAACTACTAGAGCTCATCAATGAATTTGGTAAAGTTGCAGGATACAGAATTAATGCACAGAAATCTCTTGCATTCCTATACACTAATGATGAAAAATCTGAAAGAGAAGTTATGGAAACACTCTCATTTACCATTGCAACAAAAAGAATAAAATACCTAGGAATAAACCTACCTAGGGAGACAAAAGACGTGTATGCAGAAAATTATAAGACACTGATGAAAGAAATTAAAGATGATACAAACAGATGGAGAGATATACCATGTTCTTGGATTGGAAGAATCAATATTGTGGAAATGAGTATACTACCCAAAGCAATCTACAGATTCAATGCAATTCCTATCAAATTTCCAATGGCATATTTTACGGAACTAGAACAAAAAATCTTAAAATTTGTATGGAGACACAAAAGACCCTGAATAGCCAAAGCAGTCTTGAGGGAAAAAAACGGAGCTGGAGGAATCAGACTCCCTGGCTTCAGACTATACTACAAAGCTACAGTAATCAAAACAATATGGTACTGGCACAAAAACAGAAACATAGATCAATGGAAAAAGATAGAAAGCCCAGAGATGAACCCACACACCTATGGTCAACTAATCTATGACAAAGGAGGCAAGGATATACAATGGAGAAAAGACAGTCTCTTCAATAAGTGGTGCTGGGAAAACTGGACAGCTACATGTAAAAGAATGAAATTAGAACACTCCCTAACACCGTACACAAAAATAAACTCAAAATGGATTCGAGACCTTAATGTAAGACCGGACACTATAAAACTCTTAGAGGAAAACACAGGAAGAACACTCTTTGACATAAATCACAGCAAGATCTTTTTTGATCCACCTCCTAGAGTAATGGAAATAAAAACAAAAATAAACAAATGGACCTGATGAAACTTAAAAGCTTTTGCACAGCAAAGGAAACCATAAACAAGATGAAAAGACAACCCTCAGATTGGGAGAAAATATTTGCAAAGGACTCAACAGACAAAGGATTTATCTCCAAAATATATAAACAGCTCATGCAGCTCAATATTAATGAAACAAACAACCCAGTCCAAAAATGGGCAGAAGACCTAAATAGACATTTCTCCAAAGGAGATATACTGATGGCCAAGAAGCACATGAAAAGCTGCTCAACATCACTAATTATTAGAGAAATGCAAATCAAAACTACAATGAGGTATCACCTCACACCAGTTAGAATGGCATCATCAGAAAATCTACAAGTAACAAATGCTGGAGAGGGTGTGAAGAAAAGGGAACCCTCTTGCACTGTTGGTGGGAATGTAAATTGTTACAGCCACTATGGAGAACGGCATGGAGGTTCCTTAAAAAACTAAAAATAGAATTACCGTATGACCCAGCAATCCCACTCCTGGGCATATACCCAGAGAAAGCCATAATTCAAAAAGACACATGCACCCCCGTGTTCACTGCAGCATTATTTACAATAGCCAGGTCATGGAAGCAACCTAAATGCCCATCGACAGGCAAATGGATAAAGCAGATGTGGTACATATATACGATGGAATACTACTCAGCCATAAAAAGGAATGAAATTGGGTCATTTGTAGAGACGTGGATGGATCTAGAGACTGTCATACAGAGTGAAGTAAGTCAGAAAGAGAAAAATAAATATCGTATATTAACACATATATGTGGAACCTAGAAAAATGGTACAGATGAACCAGTTTGCAGGACAGAAATTGAGACACAGATGTAGAGAACAAACGTATGGTCACCAAGGGGGGAAAGCCACGGCGGGGCAGGGGCGGTGGTGTGATGAATTGGGTGATTGGGGTTGACATGTATACACTGATGTGTATAAAATTGATGACTAATAAGGACCTGCTGTATAAAAAAATTAATTAAGTTAAATTTTAAAAAAACAAACTTAAATTACATGCTTACACTGAATTCATCTCAAAAATATAATGCTGAGCAAATGAAGCCAGACACACATAAAGTATTTACTAAATGATTCCAATTATTAAATTTCAAAGATACATAGAACTTACCTATGGTGCTGTAAGAAGTCAGGATATTGGTTACCCTTGATTAGAAGGGGGACATGAGTGCTTCTGGGGTAATCGTCTGTTTATTGATCTAGTGCTGACTATATAAATGTGCTCATTTTGTGAACATTTATTGACTTATACATTTATAATTTGTGTACTTTTCTATATTAGTATTATGTTTCAATAAAGCCTCTGTTAAAAAGATAGAACCCTGAAGTTTTTGGTCTGGGCAACTGGAGGCCAGAGTTATCATTTATTGAAAGGGGGAAGCTATAGGAGTAGCACGTTTTTGTGGGAAATACATCAATTTTTATACATTAAGTTTGATACTTAATCAGATACTTATTGGTATTGTAATGCTACTTATTAGTATTTCCATCCAAGCAGAAATGCTGACAGGTAGATGGTATGCAAGTCTGAAGTTCAGGGAAGAAGTCTAGGCTGGAACCTAAATATGGGAGCTCACCATATAGATGATGCATAAACCAATGAAGCTGGATGGGATCACCTAAGGTATAGTGAAGACCGAGAAAACACCCAAGGACTACACCCTGGGGGAGCCCCAACTTCTAATGATTGGGATGGAGGGGAAGCCATCAAAGAAATGTGAGAAGTGGCCAGGGAGGAATGAAGAGAACCAAGAGAGGGTGGCATCTCAGCAGCCAGGTGAGAAAGGTTCCAAGGGGGAAGTGATCAACGGTAGCAGATGTTCCTGGAGGTGGAGTAAGGTACGGATTGAGGATGGATTGTTGATGGAGGTCACTGGTGACTTGGTAAGAGCAATTTGGGTGGTGGGATGGACAAAAAGCCTGATTGGAGTGGGATTAAGAAAGAAAGTGGGGAAACTAATTTGAGGCAAAGAGTATAAATAACTCTTTTGAGTAGTTGGCTTGTTTCATAGGGGAGCAGAGAAGTAGGATATAAAATAGAGTATTAACTAAGGGTATTAGAAGTGTGGGATTAAGTATCTAAAAGAGGCTGTGGAGTAAAAAGAAGTTTTGGGGGGGACTTCCCTGGTGGCGCAGTGGTTAAGAATCCACCTGCCAATGCAGGGGACACAGGTTCGAGCCCTGGTCTGGGAAGATCCCATATGCTGCAGAGCAACTAAGCCCGTGTGCCACAACTAGAGCCGAGCCACAACTACTGAAGCCTGTGCACCTAGAGCCCGTGCTCCGCAACAAGAGAAACCACCGCAATGAGAAGTCCACACACCGCAACGAAGAGTACCCCGCACTCACTGCAACTAGAGAAAGCCCACGCACAGCAATGAAGACTCAATGCAGCCAAAAATAAATAAATAATTAATTTTTTAAAAAGAGAGAGCAGATTGCTCCATCTCCTATTAAAAAAAAACAAGTTTTTTTCTTTTGAGAAGGTGGATAATGTAGCATGTTTGTACACTTACAGGAATAATCAATCGGGAGGGAAATTTTGATGATGCAGGAAAAAGGACGGTCACTGGAGTTGTGTCCTTGAGGAGGTGAAAGAGGATGGAATCTAAGGCACAGATGGAGAAACTGACTTGGCTGGGAGCATAGACAGTTCACTCATAGTAACTGGAGGGGAGACAGAGCAAATGGGTAGAGATACTAATAGATCAGTAGATGTGGAAACTGTTTTCCCAGAGAATTAGGAAGCACAATTTTCATCTGAGCGTTAGAGGGACACAGTGATGGTGGTGGCTTGGAAAGAGAGGTGTGACACAATCATCTTGGAGATTGGAAGAGTGCAAGTGTGAACTGGACAATAGTTCTATAGGTAGCATTTGACTAGTGCATCATCTTTATCCAATGAAACTATTACTTTCTGGGTTTTGTATACAGTGTTTTCTCTCCAACAGTACAATCGAACTTATTACTAATCAAAATATCTGGTTTTTACTTCTGGCACTGGCCAAAAGGAGTAAGCCCATTACCGCCTTTCTCTCTCACTGATGGCAGCTAAAAATCTCAGACCAAAAATATGAAACAAAACAAAACAAAAACAGTCTGAAGACTCTGAAAAGTTAATAATAGCGGACAGATCAGGGAAGGAAGTCAAAACTTGAAGAATGCCCACTTTGGCAGTGGTGAATTTCCTAGTGGTGTTTGGTTGGGACCTTTTTCTCCTTTACCCCTGGCTTTCACCCGAGGGTGGGTCAAATCTGGGAACTCTGCAGCAGGTGCAGACAAAAAAACCACTAAGATAACCCCATCTTTCTGTCCAGAGGATCGGAAAAGGAGACATTTTGAGCTGGAGAGTGTGGGGAGAATCCCTATTTTTTTCTTCTCCCAGTCCCTGCACTGCTATGGGAGTGGTGTTGTCAGTATGGCCACCTAAAACTCTGGAGAAAACCCATTTTTAGACAGAGGATCTGGAAAAGAGACCACTGTTGTGTGGATTTTTTTTTTCTTTTTTTTAATTGAAGGGTAGTTGATTTACAATGCTATATGTTTTGGGTGTACAACATAGTGATTCATAATTTTTAAAGGTTATACTCCATTTATAGTTATTATAAAATATTGGCTATATTTCCTGTGCTGTACAATATATCCTTGTAGCTTATTCATTTTTTTTTTTTTTTTTTTTGGCGGTGTGTGGGCCTCTCACTGTTGTGGCCTCTCTCGTTGTGGAGCACAGTCTCCGGACACGCAGGCTCAGCAGCCACGGCTCACGGGCCCAGCCGCTCCGCGGCATGTGGGATCTTCCTGGACTGGGGCACGAACCCATGTCCCCTGCATCGGCAGGCGGACTCTCAACCACTGCGCCACCAGGGAAGCCCCTTATTCATTTTATACATAGTAGTTTGTAATTCTTAATCCCCTATCCCTATCTTGTCCATTTCCCCTTCCCTTATTCAACTGGTAACTTGTTTGTTCTCTATATCTGTGAGCCTGTTTCTGTTTTGTTATAGTCACTAGTTTGTTTTATTTGTAGATTCTACTTATAAGTGATATCATGTAGTATTGGTCTTTGATTTCACTAAGCATGATACACTGCAAGTCCATCCATGTTGTTGCAAATGGAAAAATTTCATTCCTTTTTTATGTCTGAGTAGTATTCCGTTGTATATACATACCACATCTTTATCCATTCATCTGTTGATGGACACTTGGGTTGCTTCTGTATCTTGGCAGTTGTAAATAATGCTGGTATGAACATTGGGGTGCATTTATCTTTTCAAATTAATGTTTTTGTTTTCTTTGGATATATACCCAGGAGTGGAACTGCTGGATTATATGGTAGCTCTATTTTTAGTTTTTTGAGAAACCTCCATTTTCACAGTGTCTGCACCAATTTACATGCCCACAAACAGTGTACAAGAGTTCCCTTTTCTCCACATCCTCACCAACACTTGTTATTTGTGGTCTTTTTGATGATAGCTATTCTGGCAGGTGTGAGGTGATACGTCATTGTGGTTTTGATTTGCATTTCTCTGATGATTAACGATATTGAGCACCTTTTCATGTGCCTGTTGGCCATCTGTGTGTCTTCCTTGGAAAAATGTGTATTCAGGTCTTCTGCCCATTTTTAAATCAGGTTGTTTGGTTTTTTTGATGTTGAGTAGTATGAGCTGTTTATATATTTTGGATATTAACCCCTTATTGGTCATATCATTTGCAAATATTTTCTTCCATTTAGTAGGTTGTCTTTTGTTTTGTCAGTGGTTTCCTTAGCTGTGCAAAACCTTTTAAGTTTACTTAGGTCTCATTTGTTTATTTTTGCTTTTGCTTCCTTTGCCTTAGGACACAGATCCAAAAAAATACAGCTATGATTTATGTTAACGAGTGTTCTACCTATATTCTCTTCTAGTTTTATGGTTTTTGGTCTTACATTTAGGTCTTTAATCCATTTTGAGTTTTGCGTGTGAATGTTTTTCAATGTAGATTTTATTTTTATTCAGGTATGGTGAGGCCAACAGATCAGGAGATGATTGTCATAGAAAAGATGGCCACTGGGGCCACAGAGAGAATACTGAGGTCCACTGCAGGCAGAGAGAGGACCTGGAGGGATGTCTTTAAAGTGGTTTTGGAGGGAAGGAACGAGGGAGACAGGGTAAGCAAGTTTAGGATAGATTAGTTTGAATAATTTCAGGGTCTCTAGGATTTAGGGGCCCAGAGGTGATTCTGAGGTAGGGCCTCAGTATTGGTTAATTTGCATACGAATGGCACACGGGAGAGAGAGTCATTTCCTATTTCTAGGAATCAGCTAACCCTTGAAGGAGCAGCAAGGCCCTAGGTGTCAACGCACCAAATATAGAAACTAGAAAATGTGGTTAAAACTGTGGAGACTATGGAGGGAATCCCCCACCTGTTTTTCCTCTTTTCTCTTGCTAGTTCACCCCAGAGGTGGGCTGAGTCATATGGAACTGTGTGACAGGATGGAAGGCTAAAGCTCTGAGAGAACCCCAACTTTCTAGACAGAGGATTCAGAAAAAGGGGCCTCTGGGAGCCAGAGTGAGGGAGAAATCCCAGGGAGGAGGGAGCAGGAGAAGGGGGACCCTTTAATTCTGTGCATGAACCAACAGAAATTCTGGGCTCATCCCCAAGTAGCAGAACATACCTAAGCTTAGTAAGGGCTTTGGAAAATGAACTATGATATAAACCATCACCTAAGTCCCAGACCAACCCCTGAGCAGCACATGACAGGGTCAGGTCCAAATAGCTAAGGAAAAACTCTGAAAACGAACTGACACTGGAACCACCACCCATAGAAGGTGAGACAGAACTTGTAGTCTGAAACTAATTATGTTGATTTGATTGTTAATATAAAAATAATCGGGCTTCCCTGGTGGCGCAGTGGTTGAGTCCGCCTGCCGATGCAGGGGACACGGGTTCGTGCCCCGGTCCGGGAAGATCTCACATGCCACGGAGAGGCTGGGCCCGTGAGCCATGGCCGCTGAGCCTGTGCGTCCGGAGCCTGTGCTCCGCAACGGGAGAGGCCACAACAGTGAGAGGCCCACGTACCGCAAAAAAAAAAAAAAAAAAAAGAAAATCAACATCCAGAAGATTTAGTAGACCTCAAAGTCCCACAATATGGACTTCCCTGGTGGCACAGTGGTTAAGAATCCACCTGCCAATGCAGGGGACACGGGTTCGAGCCCTGGTCCGGGAAGATCCCACATGCCGCAGAAAAACTAAGCCCATGCGCCACAACTAGTGAGTCTGCACTCTACAGTCAAAGCCACAACTACTGCGCCTGTGTGCCACAACTACTAAAGCCCGCGTGCCTAGAGCCCGTGCTCTGCAACAAGAGAAGCCTCCGCAATGAGAAGCCAGCGCACTGCAATGACGAGTAGCCCCGCTCCCTGCAACTAGAGATAGCCTGCACGCAGCAACGAAGACCCAATGCTGCCAAACATTAATTAATTAATTAATTTTTTTAAAAGTCCCACAATATAATATTCAAGACGGCCAGGATAAATCCAAAATTACTTAACATACCAAGAACCAGAAAAATATGACCAGTCTTCAAAGGAAAGCAAAATAAGCAAATGCTAATCTTAAAACGACCCAGATATTGAGATTACCTGACAAAGATTTTCAAGCTATTTAACCATCCTCCATGAAGTAAAAGTAAACACCTTTGAAATGATAGAAAGGTAGAAGTTCTCAGTAGAGAACCAAAAAATAAAATAAGAACAAAATGGAAATTATATGAAGAAAAAAAAATTACTAGAGGGACTCATTAGTAGAATAGAGATGACAGAGGAATGAATGAGTAAACTTGAAGACCGATCAATCTGAAGATCACAGAGGAAAAAAAAAACCATCTTTTTTTTAATGAACAGAGTTTTGGGACCTGTGGGACAATATTAAAGAAAATTGAATTCATAGTTTAAAACCTTCCTAATGAAGAAAATTCCAGGCCCAGAGTTTCACTGGCAAATTCTACCAAACACTTAAGGAAGAAATAATACTAGTTCTACACAAACTCCCCCAGAAAATAGAAATGGAGGGACACTTTGCAACTCATTTTATGAGGCCAGCATTATCCTGACACCAAAATGAGAAAAAAAAACACTACGAGGAAACTACAGACCAATATTCCACATGAGCGTAGACTAAAAATTCTCAACAGATTATTAGCAAATGGAATCCAGAAACATATAAAAAGGATAATACTTCACTACCAATTGGAATTTATTCCAGGTAATTCAATGTTGATACAACATTCAAAAATCAATTAATGTAATTAACCATATTGACAGACTAAAGCAGAAAAAAATACATGTTAATCTCAACTGATGAAGAAAACACATTAACAGAATTCAACATCTATTCATGATAAAATTTCTCAACAAACTAGGAACAGAAGATAACTTCCCTAACCTAAAAAAAGGACATCTACAAAAAGGGCATCATACCTAAAGACTGAATGATTTCTCCCTAATATTGGGAACACAAAAGGATGCTCAGTCTTGTGTATTCAATATTATCCAGAAAATTCTAACTAATGCAACAATGCAAGGGGGGAAAAAGACATATGGATTGGAAAGGAAGAAATAAAACTCTCTATTAGTAGCCAACATAATTGCCTATATGGAAAATTCTATTAAATCTACAAAAAATTCCTAAAACTAATTAATGAGTTTGGCAAAGTCACAGGATACAAGTCATAATATAAAAATCAATTGTATTTCTATATACTGACAACGAACAATTGGAAAACAAAATTAAATAAATAATAATTAACAGTTGCACCAAAATAATGAAAGTCTTAGGGATAAATAAAACAAAATATGTGATGGGTCTTTATGCTGAAAAACTACAACGCACCGATGAAGGAAATCAAAGCGATATAACATGTTCACCGATTGGAAGCCTCAATTCTGTTAAGACATCAGTTCTCCCTAAATTGATATGCAGATTCACTACAATCCCAATCAAAATCCCAGAAGTTTTTGTAGATATCAATAAGTTGATTCTAAAATTTATACAGAAAGACAAAGAAACTAGAATGCTAAAACAATTTTGGAAAAGTAGAACACTGGTGGAGAAATACCACTACATTGATAAAGATAGCATAGTACTGGTGAAAGGACAGATGCATAGATCGATGGAGCAGAACAGGAAGTCCAGAAATAGATTGACACAAAAATGGCCCATTGATTATTTTACAAAAGTGCAATGGGAAAGATTGTCTTTTCAACAAATGATACTAGAGTAACTGGACATTCCTATGCAAAAATGTAAACCTTGACCTATATCTTACACTTTCTATTTTAAAAACTTAGTTGAAATGCATCTTGGACCTAAATGTAAACCTACGAAACTTTTGGAAGGAAGCAAAGGAGAAAAATCTTTGTCACCTTACGTTAGACAGAATTCTTAAATGCAACATTAAACCAAATTCATAAAAGGAAATCTTGGTAAACTGGACCACAGGATAGAGAGAACATCAGTGTGGCCAGGGCTTAAGGGTGGGAGAAGGTTTTGACTACAAAGGGTTAATACATGGAAATTTTTAGGGAATGATGAACCATTCTGTATTTTTATTGTGGTGGTTACATGACAGTGCAAAACTCACAGAACTATACACCAAAAAGTCAATTGTACTGATATAAATTACAATTAAGTTGTATATACAGATACATATACATATATTATATGGATGGATGTATTTATGAATTTTTAAAGAAGGTTTTCTTCTCATATCAAGTCATATCTAACAGATTTTGTATTTGTACAATTATTTTTCTTGAGACCAAGATTAAGACTGCCTTAATCCCAGTTAACTTTCCATTTTCTTTTATTCCATAGAACCTAAAACTTCATCACTTGAAATTTATTCTTTTTTGAGTAGGTTATTCTGTCTCAAGAAGGTCCAACTCCTATTATTGGGAGTGGTAAAATTACACACTATCTGCCATTAGCACGTTAGCAGGGACCCATTTATTGGGTGAACTGGCTGTCATCGTGGATGGCAATGAGTAGGCCTCTGAGGGGCTGGGACACAGGACAGACGTGCTTTGATGGGAGCAAAGGGAAAGAAAGGCCTGCAGCTCAGGACAATGATAGGGCACCAGAGGCGAGAGGTGGAGGTGGGAGGGCAGTGATCAGAGAGCAGAGATACAAGCCTGCCAAGAACACACTGTGATAACAGCTTTGCCTCCCGCGGGCTATGGACTTAGGCCAGTCTCTTCCTTGAGCTTTCATTTCATCTCTTATGAGTCTGTCAACTCTCGGCTCACATCTGATCCATAAGATAACCAAGATCCTCTTCCTCTGCCTCCATTTATTCAACAAATGTTTATCATAACTGACTCCAATAATACTCTCTTCTGTTTGCACTAAAGCCCTTTTATATCTGCTTATTTTTTTTGATCCACAGGGAGGAGAATTAGCCCTGATTTCCGAGGAAGGAAATAGAGTCTCAGAAAAATTAAATCATTTACCTGAAGTCACCCTTTCAATACTGAAGTGGACTTTTTCCATTATCTATACTCTGCTGCCCCCTACTGTGCACATAGCATTAGGCACTAAACTGCAGACACAACACACAGTTTCTATCAATACAATCTGAGGGTTTATATTTGTTAATTTAACAAATATTTATTGAGATCCTACTATGTGCCAGAAAAAAGACAAGCATGGTTCTTGTGCTTATGGAGCTTGTGATGTAGAGGGGGGAGAGATAATTACATAAATAATTACATAATTACAATTTGGATGAGTACTAGAAGTACAAGGTGCTATATGAGGGTATAGAATAGGGGTATATGTAGTCTAGTCTGCAGGCTTAGGGGAATTTTGCATGAAGTGTAATCTATAGGAATAGATTATTTATTGGCTATGGAGCAGGTTAAGGAGGTATCAGAGATGCCTCCCAGGCCTCTGGCATGAACTGGGCAGAAGGAATACTGTGACTCAGCTGGGGAAGCCTAGCAGAAGATGAGACTCTGACTGGGAAGAACATGAGCTTGGCTTTGGTTTTTTTCAGTTTGTAAATTCTGTGGGACCTTTAGGTATAGATATGGAATAAGTAATTGGATTTAGGAGTTTGGGAGCAAGGTCCTAGGCTAGAGATAGAAATTTGGGAGTTGTTGGGATGCAGGTGGTATTTAAAATTGTGATTAATGGGGACTTCCCTGGTGGCCCAGTGGTAAAGAATCCACCTTACAATGCAGGGGATGTGGGTTCGATCCCTGGTCGCGGAACTAGGATCCTACTAAGCCCGTGCACCACAACTACTGAGCTCACGTGCTCTGGAACCAGCGTGCCACAACTACAGAGCCCACATGCCCTGGAGCCTGTGCGCCACAACTAGAGAGAAGCCCACACCACAACGAAGATCCCACGTGCACAACTAAGACCTGATGCAGCCAAAAAAAATTTTTTTTTTTTCTTGCGGTATGCGGGCCTCTCACTGTTGTGGCCTCTCCCGTTGTGGAGCACAGGCTCTGGACGCACAGGCTCAGCGGCCATGGCTCACGGGCCCAGCCGCTCCACGGCATGTGGGATCCTCCCGGACCGGGGCACGAACCCGTGTCCCCTGCATGGGCAGGCGGACTCTCAACCACTGCGCCACCAGGGAAGCCCCCCCAATTTTTTTTTAATTAAAATTTTTTTTTAAATAAAATTGTGGTGAATGGATGAAATCTCTTTGTCAGAAAAGAAGAGGAAGGAAAAGTGTTTCTAGTGGCTGGATTATGAGTCTGGAGAAAACCACTCAATGCCCATTGGCATTCGTTTAAAGTATTACTTTCAAGGAAAAACAATGAAGAAAGACTTGTTTGTTAACGTAAATTGCTAGAAATAAAAATAGCCAAAGGCAGAAAAAAAAAAAAACACAGAAAGAGAAGAGGGCTTATAACTGCCATGAGAAGCTCTTGAATTTAAAAGGTCAATTGGAAGAGATGGGACTAGAAAAGGAAAGTTAGAATGAGGGGCCAGAGAGGTTGAAAGGAAAATAAGAGTGTGATAAAAGCCAAGGGAAGAGTGTGTTTTAAGAGGGAGACTGTCGGGACTTCCCTGGTGGCGCAGTGTTTAAGAATCCGCCTGCCAGTGCAGGGGACACAGGTTCAATCCCTGGTCCAGGAAAATCCGACATGCCACAGAGCAACTAAGCCCATGTGCCACAACTACTGAAGCCTGTGCACCTAGAGCCCATGCTCCGCAACAAGAGAAGCCACCGCAATGAGAAGCCCGCACACCATAACAAAGAGTAGCCTCCGCTCGCCGCAACTAGAGAAAAGCCCGTGCGCAGCAACAAAGACCCAACACAGCCAAAAATAAAAATAAATAAAATAAATAAAAATATAAAAAAATAATAAGAGGGAGACTGTCAACTGTAATGGAAGTTATAAAGTAATCAAGTACAAATTAAACAAATAAATAAATAAATACACTTTTTAAAAAATCAAGTAAAAATTATTTACCTGACTCTCCTAGTAAAATTGAAGTCCAGTTGTAGAGGCCTAGTGCTTGAGAAGCCCAGGATCTCCTAGAGAAACCTCCAGAGGCTACCATAGTGTGTTGTCTTGGACCAGTGGTCTTCATACTATTTTTTTCACATACGACCCAAAAAATTTTCATAGATGATGTAACCCCAAAATTAAAAGATATTTCCCTGAAAACTATCAACAAAATGAAAAGGCAGTCTACTGAATGAGAGAAGATATTTGCAAATGATATATCTGATTAGGGGTTAAAATATACCAAAATAAAATAAAATATATAAAATATATAAAATATATTTTATATATTTAATATATAATTTTTATTTTATATATTTAATATATAAAATATATAAAATATACCAAATCTTGCCATTTGTGACAACATGGATGGACGGACCTACAGGGTATTATGCTAAGTGAAATGTCGGACAGAGAAAGACAAATACCGTATGATTTCAGTTATATGTGGAATCTAAAAACAAAACAAATGAACAAACATAACAAAACAGAAACAGACTCAGAGATACAGAGAACAAACAGGTGGTTGCTAGAAGGGAGGGGGGTGTGGGGATGAGTGAAATAGGTGAGGAAAATTAAGAAGTACAAACTTCCAGTTACAAAATAAATGATTCACAGAGATGAAATGTACCGCATAGGGAATATAGTCAATAATATTGTAATAACCTTGTATGGTGACAGATGGTAACTAGACTTATTGTGGTGACCATTTTGTAATATATAGAAATATCAAATTACTATGCTGTGCCCCTGAAACTAGCATAGTGTTGTAGGTCATTATGCTTCAATTAAAAAAGGATGTTTCCCTGAAACTGGTATTTTTAATTGTTTCTTTGTCACTTCCAGTATTATTTTTTCTTTCTCAGACTATTTTATTTTATTTTAAAATTTTTATTGCAGTACAGTTGACTTATAATGTGTTAGTTTCAGGTGTACAGCCAAGTGAATCAGTTTTATATACATATCTCCACTCTTTTTCAGATTCTTTTCCCATACAGATTATTACAGAATATTGAGTAGAGTTCCCTGTGCTTTACAGCAGGTCCTTATTAGCCATCTATTTTACATATAGTAGTGTATATATGTTAATCCCAATCTCCTAATTTATTACTTCCCCCATGTTTCCCCTTTGGTAACCATAAATTTGATTTTGAGATCTGTGAGTCTTTCTGTTTTGTAAATAAGTTCATTTGTATCATTTTTTATTAGATTCCACATATAAGTGGTATCATAAGATATTTGTCTTTGTCTGACTGGCTTCACTTGGTATGATAATCTCTAGGTCCATCCATGTTGCTGCAAATGGCATTATTTCGTTCTTTTTTATGGCTGAGTGATATTCCATTTTATATCTGTACCACATCTTCTTTATCTATTCCTCTGTCAATGGACATTTAGGTTGCTTCCATGTCTTGGCTATTGTAAATAGTGCTGCAATGAACATGGGGTGCATGTATCTTTTTGAATTCACTTCCAGTATTTTCTATTGCCCCATGCAATAAATGTATTTTTAATTGCCTCAGGCAATAGATTACCGTAGTAAGATTCATGTTGACCCAGGATATGACTTTCTTATGAAGATTAGAAGAATTATAATTATGAAAGAAAAGCCAGCTTGGAGCCTCAACTCCAGGAACTTTCTCAGGTAGAATGCATATGGAAGTTGAGGACCTGGAAATTAATGCCCTTAAAATGATCAGTACATGAGAACCCCATAGAAAGTCTTCCTATACCATAGGGGTATCGCATACCTCCATTTGAAAGCCAGTGTTGCAAAGGATTAGAGGCAATCTGAAACTACTGCCAGGTTCCTGGAATCTGGAACTGACTGATGGGGTCAGCTGGACCTGATGAAATCAAACCCCTGTTTTTAAATGCCTGAAGGGTATAAGGAGATGCAGAGATAGGGATAGGTGGCTTGGGGGATACTCCAAAGGCTTTCAGGTTCAGGCATCTCCTACCGCTCCAGGGGACCATCTGAAACTATATCACGGCTCTTAGAATCAAGAGCTAGCCATCAGGGCTTGCTGGCCTCAGTGAAATTAGAGTCCAATCCAATTTAGCAACATAAAGGTGAGGTGTAACCATGAAGCAAAATAACTGATTATTTAACACACCCACCCAAACAGATCCACTCCAATTCATTCATTCTCTCAACTCCCAGGTCCTCAGCAATGTAGGAGGTTCTAGGGTTACTCGAATAAGCAAACAAGCATAACCCATAGGCCAAGACTTTGAGAAGCTTACAGGGACAGATTTTTAAACAAATCATCATAATACACTGTAATAAAGAGTTAATAAAACGATGGGCAAGATCTAGAGGAGCACTGAAGAAAGAGTGTCTTGGGTGAGAGGGTCAAAGAAAACTTCCCAAAGCATTTGAGTTATTTCTTGACAGGCATGTAGTACATCAGATGGTGGGGGAAGGACGTGGGAGGCGGAGGAAGCAGCATGCCACTTCGGCAGCCAGTGTCTAAGTTGGCACTCCAAGAACAAAGCCAGCTTTATGGGCATGTGACCTCGGCAGTCACACAGGGCCTTGCACTTAGAAGGGTCCCCGCACTTGTTTTAATGCTCTGCTGTCACCATCTTGGAATTGGTAATATTTTTTAAACAAGGGGCCCTGAAATTTCATTTTGCACTGGGCCTGCAAATTACATAGCAGGTCCTGCGAGGGGGCAAGATAAAGGCAGGGAAACCTGTCAGGACACTGTAGCCCAAATAGGAGATAATGAGGGGGATAAATTAATCTTGTCATAACAGTAATATAGATGCACACTGTTCTTTTCAACACCTACCTAGAGTTTCTCTGTTTAGATGTAGCAGTTTCCCCAGTTGGAAAATATTTAGGTCGATTTTGATCTTTTGTAATTACAAAGAATGCTGCAGTAAATTATTTTGTACATCTGTCTGTGTACATATGCAAAGATTATCTGTCTAGGATAAATTCTCAAAATTAGAATTGATGAGTCAAAGTTACGCTCATTTTCAAGGTTGAAAGGCATGGCTAATTTGTGCTCCAAAGCAAGTCTACCAGTTTATATCCCTTCTCAAAGTAGTTTAATCGTGCCCTCTTTAACACTCTGTAATATTCAACTTTTTGATATTTGCAGTCTCGTGGGTGAGAAAGCAATAGCTCATTGTTCCAATTTGCCTTTCTTTGATTACAAATAAGGTCGGACTTTAGAACAAAGAATATAAGTCCATATTTCCGTTTACATGAAGCCCATTTTATCCTTTGTCATTTTTGAACTGGGTAATAGGTCCTTTGCTTCATGGTTTCTAAACAGCTGTCTTACGTTAAGAAAATTAATAATAAATATTTTACTGGTTTTTTTTTTTTTTACTTTATTTCTGGTATTTTTTTTTTGCCAAACAAATGAAGGCCTGAATTTTTGAAACTGCCCACCTAAGTGAACTGCTTTTGCTTATATCATACCGTAATAAATGCCCTCTTTTCAGGGAATTTCCTTTAGAGACTAATACACTTACTTTTTCAAAAGTTCAACTTATATTTATGTATTTTTTTAATAGATAATATATTCACATGGTTAAAAAGTCATAGAGGTACACAGGGAGCTCTCACCCTGTCCTCAAGCCACATAGTTCCTCTCCGGGTGCCCTGGGTATCCTTCCATATTTGACATGTAAACAAGTAAATGCACACACACGCGCGCGCGCGCACACACACACACACACACTCTTTTCTTCCCATTATTGCGTAAATAGTAGCATACCATAACCAGTATTCTGCACCTTCCTTTTTTTCATTTAACATCACATTTTGGAAATAATTTCCTAACAGTTCATAAAATACTTTGTCATTTTCTTAAATGACTGAGTGTGTTTTATTGAATGCACATCACTTTGAGGATGTTCTTAAAGGAAAAAAAATCTAAGTGGAAAATACCTTGGAGTCATTTGAGGCTGGATTCTGACACAGAGGCAGGGGATTGAACTGGGGCTTCTCTACATCCTGAACAATCAAACCCTTTCCTTCCTCCATGCCTTCACCCCTATTTTCTGCCAATTAAAACTTCACAGTCTTCCATTGCTTATAACTTTTAAACACATGTGTGGTAATGTTCAGTGTATATTGCATATAAAACAATTAGTTTTAAACATATTACTTGGTTAGATAGGCTCATCTCAAATGCTATTCCTTTTGGAAGCCTTCCTTGATCTCTGATTTTCCCCAGCCAGAGTGACTTCACTCCCTCTGAAATCCTATAGGATGTTGTAAGGTGTTGTGGTTATTTGTCACATCTTATGTGTGCTCAGGTCTTAGCTCTTTTCCCTGAAGACAGTCTCACTTGCCACAGTACCTTCCAGAATGGCTGCTTAATAATGTTTATAGAATTCTTGAGGTGATTAATGAATGAACAAAAGAACAAGCAGATAAGGACATAAACTTTAGTGTCAGACACTTGGGCTTTATTCCCACTTTTGCCGTTTTCTAGGTGTATCATTGGGTAAATAGCTTCTCCTCTCACCCTTTCTTTGGAATCTGTCTCATAGGATAACTGTGAAGATTAAGTGATGTAACAAAGATAAATTGCTTTGCACATAATAAGCCCTCATTAAATGTCAGCTGCTGTAATAGGAATTCAGAGGAAGGAGAGAAATCAAGAAGTCTTCCTGAACTGGATCGTGCTCTCCAGCCTCCCATCTATACTTCCTTTCAGACCCCAAATCAGAACTTCACTCTCCTCTATTCACGTTTTCTCTCTTTTATAAAAATTTACTTATTTTATTTATTTTTATTTTTGGCTGTGCGGGCTTTCTCTAGTTGCGGCTAGTGGGGGCTACTCTTCGTTGCGGTGCGCGGGCTTCTCATTGCAGTGGCTTCTCTTGTTGCGGAGCACAGGCTCTAGGCGTGCGGGCTTCAGTAGTTGCAGCACGCAGGCTCAGTAGTTGCGGCACACGGGCCCTAGAGTGTGCGGGCTTCAGTAATTGTGGTGCATGGGCTTAGTTGCTCTACCGCATGTGGGATCCTCCCAGACCAGGGCTTGAACCTGTGTCCCCTGCGTTGGCAGGCGGATTCTCAACCACTGTGTCACCAGGGAAGTCCCTTCTTTTTCTAGTACCTCATATCCCATACATTGTATGTTTGGTCAACACTACTTTCAAAATCTATTAAGAATCCAACTACATCTCACTATCCCCACTTGGACTTGGGTCCAAGCCACCATCATCTTGCACCTGATGGATTACTGCAATAGCCTCCTAGCTGGGCTTTCTGCTTATGACTTTTCACTTGTTCTCAGCAGCAACCAAAGTGCTTCTGTTAAAGGTAAGTCAGAAGATGTCTCTTCAGTTCTCAAAAGCTTCTATTGTCTTTCTCTCTCAGGGAGAGCACCCCTTCCCTCCATAACCCTCATCTTCTAATACCCTCAACCTTCTTCCACTCCAACAACACTGGTCTCCAAGATGCTCCTCAAACCTCCCGGGCATGCTCTTGTCCCAGAACGTTTTCACTTGCTGTTCCCTCTTCTGAATTCATTTCTCTCAGATGGCTGCATGATCCACTCCCTTCTTGTTCCTTCAGTTCTTTACTGAAAACACGCCTTCTTACTGAGGTTTTCCCTGGTTATTCGATCCAAAATTACACACACACACACACACACACACACACACACACACACACACAGCTTTCAGCTTTCATATCCTAGTTCCCTGCTTTTCTCAACAGCTGTTACTATTTAACATACTATATATATTAATTATTTTGCTTGTTTTCTGTCACACCTAGTATAAGTTCCATGAAAGTGGGGCGTTTGATTTGATTTGTTGACTGCTCTATCCCAGCACCTAGAATATGTAGATTATATCTATTGACAATTACCACACTAAAAATCAAAGCTAGGACATTTAAAAATATTTACATATTAATTCATTTAAAATGATAAATGCATCAACATAAATAACATTTTTATGAAAAATAACTATATTTTCCAAAACAAAACAAAAAATTTAGTGAGAAGAGTGGTATTGTTTTACAGTCTTGAAAACCTGTTTAAAGTCTGACTTAATAGAAGATAGGGCTTCACTGGTGGCGCAATGGTTAAGAATCCGCCTGCCAATGCAGGAGACATGGGTTCGAGCCCTGGTCCGGGAAGATCCCACATGCCACGGAGAAACTAAGCCCGTGCACCACAACCACTGAGCCTGCGCTCTAGAGCTGGTGAGCCACAACTACTGAGCCCGTGTGCTACAGCTACTGAAGCCCACACACCTAGAGACCACGCTCTGCAACAAGAGAAACCACTGCAGTGAGAAGCCCGCGCACCACAACAAAGAGTAGCCCCCGCTCACCACAACTAGAGAAAGCCCATGTGCAGCAACAAAGACCCAATGCAGGCAAAAATAAATTAATTAATTAAATTTTTTTAAAAAGAAAACTCCCACAAATCTCAAAAAAAAGAAAAAAAATAGGGCTTCCCTGGTGGCGCAGTGGTTGAGAGTCTGCCTGCCGATGCAGGGGACACGGGTTCGTGCCCCGGTCCAGGAAGATCCCACATGCCGCGGAGTGGCTGGGCCCGTGAGCCATGGTCACTGAGCCTGCACGTCCGGAGCCTGTGCTCCACAACGCGAGAGGTCACAACAGTGAGAGGCCCGCGTACCGCAAAAAAAAAAAAAAAAATAGAAGATAGATGTCTTCTTATGTCTACTTCTGCAGTCAATCTGTCGTGACATGTCATAAAACCTCTGGACAATCACACAGTCTACTCATAAGAAAATGAGAGTTAAAAAAATAATGTCTTAGTATTATTAGGAAAATAGTTTTGATCTCACAGACCCACTAAAAGGGTCAGGACCACACTTTGAGAACTGCTGGCTTAGAACATGAAGTCCAAACTCCTTAGCGTGGCATTCATATATATCCACACCTTTGTGTATATAGTTCCCTTCTCACTCTACCCAGCAAATCCCCGCTGGTCATTCAAGGCCCATCTCACCTCCTGACAGCTCTAGACAGTTGTTCCCTCCTCTCTACTGCCATAATAGTTTTCTCTTCTCTCTTATAGCACATACTACGTTATCTTCTTGGTGTCTATTTAAGTGTCTATCTCCCCAAATGACTATCTTTCTAAAGGAAGCAACTATAACTTAATCTCCTTTATATCCCCCAGCCCAGCTAACACCCAAAAGATATTTCATAAATATTTGTTGAATAAAGAAATAAGAGAGGAGGTAAAGGGAAGAGGGGGTTCCAGTTTCCCTACAGGGAGCTCTGGCACTGATATAAATAATGATTCTTGATAAGATTATCAATACCTAACTTTTTCCTAACATCGGCTCAGTTAACTATATAGTTTACAAAGTGAATCCCAAGCATTCACATAATCCTCCCCATGAAGTGGAGAGGGCAGAGTCATTAGTTTTACTTTACAAATGAGGAAACCAAGGCTCAAAGAGATGAAACGACTTGCCCAAAGATGCACTACAAATTAGTGACAGCCAATGTTGAATCCAGGTTTCTGACTCTAAGTCCAGTGCTTTTTCCCTGGAAGAGGAGAAAAGAGAAGTCAGCGCCCTAGTGATTCCATCTTAGGCTGTTACTCTGAAGCCTGCTAAACCTCCTCTTCGGCTGGCTTTACAATGCTCTCTAGATTTTTCCTACTAGGGACCTACCTTAGGGTTACATTTTATAAGCATCCAACCTCTTCCTTCTTTATCATCAATTACCTACAGCCACTCACATCTACCACCTTTGGTAGCTGGCTCATGGCCACTACCACTTGAGCCTTACATTCTCATTAGCAGTTCAATGAGCATTTGGCATTAGGAGTAAGGATATGAATAAGACAGATCTTATTCTTAGATGCTTAGTCCAGTCTGCTTCCTTTCACTCTTTGAATGTACTATTTCCTCCTTCTGGAATATACCCTCTCTCAAATCTTCTAACTTTGAGCAGTTTATTGCTCTTTCCTCAATGTTTCCATAACACTTGGTTCTCATCACTGCCATAATTTATCACGTAACCAAAATGATTTGCTTATGTCTGTCTCCCTCCTAGACTGTGAGCTGTTCAATTCAATGGTGTGGATGCACTCTTCCATCTCTGATTTCCCTGACACTGCCAATCCCTCTCCCTCTCCTTGAAACGTTTCTCCCCCTTCCTGTATACTCCATAACCCTGATTCCTCAATCGTTTTGACCACTCTTTAAACTGAACATGTCTCAACAGGGGGCCCTCAGGCTTTTGCTCTTTCCTACTCCTATCTTTCAGTTTCAGCTATCATATTGACCTGAATGTTTCCAAAATACCTATTCTCCATCCTCCTCTGAACTCATTGCTGTACCCATCTCAGGGATCTTGTGGTCACCTCAAGCTCAGCAAGCCTAAAAGCAAAGCCTTTGTCAATTCCCTCAAGCTGGTTCCTCCTTATGACAATGCCATTTCTGTGAAGACACCACCACCCATCTTTCTGGACTTGCCGTTACTCCAAACTCCTTTCCCTCTTCTTCTTTGCCCAATGTGTCTTAAATTTGGCTCTTTTTTTTTCCTCCCACCCTTAAAAACCAAAATTGGGTTCTGAGGTCAGATTGCTTCAGTTCTGCCACTTATGAGTCGTGGTTAAATGAGATATAATACAGTAAAGGGCTTAACCCAGTGCTCGATACATAGTAGACATTCAATAAATGCTAATTATGTTTGTTATCATCATTTCCTTGTATGCAGAAGGTTGCAGTAATCTCCCAACTAATCTCTTTGCCTCCTCTGGTCATTATTCTATATACTGGGAGGGGAACTAATATGGAACATCTATTAAGTGCTAAGCACTTCAACCTTACAGCAACCTTATGCAGTAATATCAGCATCATTTTATAAAAATGAACAGAGCCAAGAGATTTGAACATAGATCTGACTCTAAAGCCTGTTCCCTTTCCACACCTCCAAATTACCAGGTAACCATAAAACATCATTTTCCACACACCATCTTGCTCAAAAAAACCTTCAATCACAACCACTCCCATTTCCCTTCAGAACATAACCCAAATTCATTTTCCTAGGGTTTACAGTCTTAGACTATTTCCCTACATCCCAGCACTTTCCTATGGGAACACTGTGCTTCAGAGAAACAGATCTACTGCCCCAGCCATGTCTTGTACACATATACACCCTCATCTTCCTACCTGACATCATGCCCTCTCCATTCCCCTTCCCTTGTCTAAATCTGGCCTTTCCTTCAAGGCTTAGCTGGAGTTGCCACCACCCAACCCCTACTGCCTGTCCTGACTTCTCCAGTCCCCCATCAAGCCTCCTCTGATCCCTGGAGCACCTGCCTGTATGCTTTTTGACACTTGGTGTTTCTTTGTACTTATGTTTTCTCACCAAGCTGTAAACATCTACACTTCAGGGAATCAGCCTCTTTTTTTTTTTTCTTTTTTTTCTTTTTTTGTATCCCAAGTAGCCCAGAGCCCTACATATATATAGAAAGTGTTCAATAAATATGGGTTGTTTTGGATGAAAGATGATCTTCCCAACTGGTTGATGTCTCTCCCTCTGGGGGTAAGAGAACGAGCTTCACCTTAATTTTACCTGTTGTCTCCAGGGCTACCCCCCTGGAATGCTCCTTGGGTTTATTCTTTAGTTTCTCACCCTCCCTGCCCTCCCTTCTCCACTGCCACCCTCTCAGACTCTCTCCTCCAGGACTATTTCTTCAGCTCATTCCCTCCAACCTCACCATTACCCCAGGGCAGGTCCTCATTCCCCTCCCCCAGGCCCAGACCCCCTCCTGCAGTGTCCCGCCTCAGACCCTCTACCCCAGGACTATGCCTTTGGCTTCGGACCCCCAACCCCGGATATCCTCTCCCAGAGCCGCGGCGTGGTTCTATTTCTAGGATTATTTATTTAGCTTCTTCCCCCTCCCCCTGGGCTGCCACTCAGGCCCCCCTCCTCCAGTTCCACCCCTTTGGACCCTGCCTCCAGAGCGGGTCTTTTGGCCTCTGCGACTCCCACCCCAGGGTCGTTCCTCGGCCAGTGTCTCCGGGCTGGGCCGGAGCCGCCGGCTCCGCGGGTCCCGCCTGGGTGCTGCCCCCGCGCCCCTGGCCGTCCCCCGCCAGGGCGCGGCGCGCGGAGGCGGGGGCGCGCTGGCTGCCGAGGCGGCGGCGGCGGCGGCGGCGAAGACAGGCGGGCCGGGCGCGTGTCCGCGGCGCGGTGACTCGGCGGCTCCGCAGCGGCTGCAGCGGGAGGACCCGGCCGGAGCCGCCGCCGCCGCCGCCGCCGCCGCCGCCATCGCAGCCGGGCGGCCGGGCCCCGCCGCCGGGATGCCGAAGAGCCGGGGCGGCCGCGCCGCGCCGGGGCTGTCGCCGCCGCCGCCAGGCCTGGCCCCGCGCTGGAGCCTCTGGCGGGCCCCGGAGCGGCTGCTGCTGCTGCTGCCCGCGCTCTGCTGCCTCCCGGGCGCCGCGCGGGCGGCGGCGGCGGCGGCGGCGGCGGGGGCCGGGGACCGGGCGGCGCGGGCGGCCGAGGCGGAGGCGCCCTTCGCCGGGCAGGTGGGGCTGGCGCGCCGGGCCGGGGCGGGGGCTCGGGACCTCCGGGCAGGGCGGGGGGCGGCGCCGGGGCCGGGCCTGGGCCGGGCCGCGCCGGCCGCCCGGGGCGCAGAGGTGGAGTGCCGGGGGTCCGCGCCGGGACCTAGCGGCCCAGGGCGGGGGCTGGGAAGGGCCGCGCCAGGCCCGCGGGGGCCCGGAGCCGCTTCAGCACCGCGGACAGGGGCAGCGGGCGGGGGCGGAGCGGGAGGGTCGGAACTGTGGCGGTGTGGCGTGTGGCCTGCCTGACTATGTGTGAGGGAAGCCGTACAACGCCTGGGAGTAAATAGTAAGCGCAGCCAGTCTGTTGTGGTTTGGGAGAAGGACCCGAGGATGTTCAAGCTGGAGACGAGAGGACAGGGCGGGGGGGAGCGGGGGGCAGGGAGGGCGGCAGGGGACGGGGGAAGGACTCGATCACTGTCTTCGTATCTGAAGGGCTGTCACGTGGAGGAAGGACGGCCTTGCTCTGCGTGGCCCCGCAGGACAGAACTAGGGCCAACGGGGGTGGGGGTAAGGGTCGCAAGAAGGCGAATTTCGCTCAACATGAGAAGAAGTTTGTAACAATCGGAGCTGCTCATCGCAGACATGTGCAAGCAAAAGCTCCAGGAGGGGACTGGATGCATGCATGCATAATACCTGCCTGGATACAAGCATAATAATAACAATAATGCCAGCTAGCATCGACTGAGCACTCACTATGTGCCAGGTCTGGTGCTGAGTTTTATGTGGATTATCGCGTTTAATCCTCGTAACTACGCTACGAGATATTTGTAATTATTTTCCTCATTTTACAGATGAGGATACAGACTCACAGAACTAAGTAACTTGCCCAAGATCACACAGCTAGTGAGTAATGGAGTTGGGATTCTAACCTAGGCAGGCTGACTGTAGTCTCCGCATATTTAACCATGATATTATCCTATGTCACACAAGGGGGGCGGGGGGCAGTTAGACTAGGTAATATCTCTGGTCTCTTGCAACCCACAGGTCTGCAATTCTGAAAAGTGATGTTGAGACAGTGTTTTTTTTGCTGAGGAATATCAGAGTGATTGCCTCACTTATTGTAAGAGATGGAGTGTGTTTGTTGAAGCAATCTATTTGTTCAGAAGAATCTGTCAGAACAGGAATTCTTAACTGGGCATGGGACTCAGGGAGTCTGAAATCTTGTGTAAAATTGTGTTTGTATGTGCAAATGGGTTTTTCTTGGAGAGGATCCCTCGATTTCTTCAGACTCTCAGAGGGGTACATGATCCCCCCCAAATTAGGGTGTGTAGAAAGTCTCTAGTCCTGCTGGTAGTTTTCTTCCAAATGCCTTATAATTGCTGTTGACTTTTAGTGAAAACTTTCCCTAGCTTGTTTGTGTTTTCAGCTTTATTTCCTCTCAGAGTAATGCATTTCATGAGTTTATACCCTATAAAAAGTAGGATTCCTTTAGTCTCCCTGAATGCACAGGGTGAGGCTGAAAGACCCTAGCCTGGGATTTAGGAGGCCTGGGCTTCTAATCCTACCTTGGCTCCTGGTGGCTTCTGTGACCTTGAGCCATTTCCTTGCCCTCTCTAAGCCTGAATTTTACCGTCTCTAATACAAAGAGATAGGGCTAAATGATCTCAACTCTGAAACCCTTGTATTCCTATGATATTTCAAGCATTAAGAGGAGGCTTTTTGTTTGAATATGTTAGGATTGGGAGAGAAGGTAAAGCTACCCACTCCTTATCTTTATCAGTTTTATAGGCTTTGATTATTCCACCTCTCTCAGCCTTTGTATTTTCATACTTGTTTCCCCCTTATAATATGCCACCTCTAGAATAGTCACATTCATCCTCGTGAATCATTTTAATTATCCTTTTCTAGATATCGTTGGCTCCTAACTTTCAATGGATGTCAACCTGACCATTCTCCCCAGATATGGGACCTTGTCATCTTACACAAAGGAGGATGATTTCCTCTTTGATTTTTAGGTCCCTTCCTGCTTCTGCCTATCTTTTTGTCAGCCTTCCTGATCCCAACACATTAGGACACTGCCTTTAGGAAACAATCCGCAGTAGATCCCCGATCCCTTTCCTGGGTCAAAACTGATAGCCTGGAGCACAGCACCCTATCTGTGTATTATCCTTACCGGAGTACATTGTTACCTTACACTTCCCACGTTGACATTTAGCTTCCATTTTGTGTCCCACTCAGTACCTTCCTTCAGCTCTCTCTCTCTCTCTCCCCCTCCCTCTCTCTCTCTCTCTCCTTTGGCAGAGCATGTCCCTACCTGAAAGGGCTTAGTATGATCTGCGGTCCTGAAATTTTCACTTTGCTCTACGTCTTCTGGATCACTGATAAAAAATTGAAATCAGTCGGATCCCAGCATGGTCTCTTGGGGACCCCTGCATTCTTCATCTCCTTTCATTTAGAGACGTGACCAGCTCCATCTATTTATTTATTTCCACCTATTAATTTATTGCCTTCTATTGTTTACTTCCTTCTACCATTTTCTCTCTGAGTTCTCAGGCCCTCATCACCCTCAGTTCCATGGTATCTCCATTTTCCA
This sequence comes from Pseudorca crassidens, assembly GCF_039906515.1. Taxonomy (NCBI): domain Eukaryota; kingdom Metazoa; phylum Chordata; class Mammalia; order Artiodactyla; family Delphinidae; genus Pseudorca; species Pseudorca crassidens. Next base: position 65,556,089 of record NC_090310.1, read on the forward strand.
TTTCTAATATATTGTCCAAAACTTTCTGAAAGATAATTATATCCACTCCTTCTGTGGACAATTTGCACACTATTATCCCCTCATTGAATCCTAATGGATCACGTGATTGAAACCTTATAGAAATATTGATGCTTTTCAGCGAGAAGATAACGTTGCTTAGTCCTCTCTCTGTCTTTTAAGGCCTCTGCAGTCTGACTCCACCCTACCGCCTCACTAGAAGCTGCCTTTCCCCCTGCTCATCCATACACATCCTTACTCCAGACAAGCTTGTCTCTCCTTTATCCTAAGATAAGCTCCCCATGTTTCCCTGGACATTTACACATGCTGTACCTCCCCCCATCCATCTGCCTCCTTTCTTAAAGTTCCAGCTCAAGCCCTGCCTCTCTAGGAAACTCTCCCTGACTTCTCTAGGCATTTATTTCTCTCTTCTCAGAAGAGCACTTTGAGGCAGCTCCAGCCAGCTTGTCATTTAATTTTTTTTTTTAATACTTAAACATTATTTTCAGGAAAAGGGTTGTGGTTCTTAGGCAGGGCCTTCCCCAACCAAAGTGCTTTATGGTTTTAGATCCAGCACAGTCCTCAACTCTCAATGTTCGTTGTTAATTACTCAGAAAGCATCCAATGATTCTTCTCTTCATCCTTTAGGCCAAAAAGTTACATGCATCTGAAATAGACACTCATGGGCATGTGGTCTCAAGGTGCCTTCTAAAACCCTTCTTAGGGATAAAACTCATTGCCTGCCTGTCCTTCCTTCAATGAAAATAGAGGATATTCTGCTTGTCAGTGGTTCCACAATGACACCCTTGAGTTCTTTCATATAGGCTGTCATCAAGTGGTAGTGATATACAATAGAGAGGAATTGAGAGGTACGGTTTAGGGTACAGGTTAGGGTACGACAACGGGTTAGGGTTAGGGTACGTGTTAGGGTACGGGTTAGTGTTAATGTATGGGTTAGAACTAGGGTACGGGTGACCTTAGAGATCCCTAAGTAAGCGCACTTAACAGATACTTAACAGATACTTTGTAAATTGCCATAAGTGAGTTGCCCAAGGTCACTAAGCCTGACAGTAGGTGATTCAGAACTAGAACTTTTCCCTGGTTTCCTGACTTCTTGGTTGAAAGCGTTTTCACTGTCTTTGTCTTTGATTTCATATTTCTGATCTTTTATTACCAAAAGACAAAGCCCCCCCAAAAATTTGTTCAATCTGTTTTCTCCTTTGCTTTCTTGAGTCTTTCTTTTGTATTTTGCACATTGAGGGGTCCCACTGATTCTCTAATTGGCTTCCTGTGTTTGGTTTATTTAAAGCATCTCTTTCTCTTATTATTAGCTGAGTAGAATGCCCCATAAATAGATTTTTGGCCCTCCTAACTTCCAATTTGATTCTGAGGAAGGTCAGTATAGGCAGAAAGAGACAAGGCAATCAGCACAGGCCACATGAGTGACAGAGTGTGACTCCAGGACCCAGGGCTTAATGGATTCCTGCTCTGTAGACTGGTTTTGAGGGGTCTGCTCTGGGCAGATGGAGAAAGTTCCTCAGTTTGCACCTGTAGTCAAGGAAAGTTAGAGCCCTAAATGAGTTTAGGGGTGGGGTAGGCCTATTAAGAAGCACTAACAGACTCCCAAGCCAAAACTGTATTTCAATGTGATCATGGCCTCCAATATGTCTTCATTCTTGTCTGAAAAAAAATTCTCACTCTTAGGAAGTTCTTCCTTTTACCTAACCTGAGTCTACTCTGCTGCATTTTTAAATCATTTTCTCTTATTACCACTATGGTTTTTCCTATCACATTAATAGCCTCATATCTGTAAAGCACTTTGCATTTTCCAGATGCTTTCATGTGCCTGGCCCCACTTGATCCTAGCAACAACACCATGAGGTGGACTAGGAAGATATTGTCCTCATTTTATAGAGGAGGAAACGGAGACTCAGAGAGATGATGTGGCTTGTCCACACATTGTCCAGAGACCCATATGGAGCTAATAAACAGTAAAGCAAGGACCAGAAGCTGGGTTTTCTGTCCTAGATCTGAGGTTTTCCCTATATATGAAACTGTCCTATTCTGGATTATTGTAATAGCCTTTTAGCTAATCTCCTCCACTTTCAGGTATATCCCACGCCAGTCATTGAAAGAGGTAGTTTTAGAGCAAATAAATGTAAATTATAGTTGTACCAGAGAGATTAATCTTAGAGATTAAACCTAGCCTTATGATATGGTATAGTTTAGACTCAAAATCAGAGGAAGCAATTCTTAATAGACTGCAGCCAATGACTCCTCAGGACCTAGCACAGTGCCTGGCACCTTCTAGATACTTGATAAATATTTTAAAATCGATTGTATTATCTGTGTCCCCCACCAACTTCCTTCATAGTGCTTGGCACGCAAAAGTCCGTACCTGTTTTGAAGAAAAATCAATGTATGCTAGAGGTTTAAAGGTCTGGGGAAGCACCAAAGGGGGAGGAGGTGGGGTTGGGGAAGTTAGGGAATGTTCTAGGAAGAAGGTTGGTATCGAAGATGAACCTTTGAGGGAGGAAACGGACAAAGAACGGTGAGTGGGGCAGCCCAAAGGGAAGGAAAACATGAACCAAGGATCCACACACGTGCAGGGCGTATTTAGGAAATGGTAGAGGATTTGATGTGCCTGAGGCCTTGAGTTATTGCTATTTCCAGTAAGAGTGTTTGAGAAGAGGTTGGAAAGGGAGGCTGAGAGCAGACTGTGAAATTGGCTTTTGTCCAAAGACTGAGAGGAATCATGAAAGGTTTCTGAGCAGAGAAGTGACCTGTTCAGATTCTCAGAGCCGTGTTGAGGGGACGGAGGCACCGAGGCCTGTTCTGAGTTGTTCTGGGAGCTGGCTGATGCCCTGGGTGCTTTTAGCTTTCTTCACACAACTCAGGTCTGTATACCTGTTCTAGTGTGTGGATAAAAGTTGTGCACCCCAGCTCTGGCCCTCCCCAGCTGAGCAATTCTGGAACAAATCATTTGGTTTCACTGGCCCTCAGGATCAATTTCGTTCAAGTCCTTCCCTGGTTTTTCTTCATCATTACTCCATGCATTCATTTTCAAGGGCAACTTGGAACTAGGCTTTGATGATCTATAGGATAACAGCAAAGCCACATTTATAAAAGATAATATTTTCTCAAAAATCAGACACGTTCTTATAGCAAAGTAGGTAGAGAAAAGCAAGGCATAATTATTAGCAACTCTGTTAGCAATAATTTTTTACATTTATTTATTTATTTTGCTACGCCGGGTCTTAGTTGCAGCACGTGGGATCTTTAGTTGTGGCACGTGGGATCTTTAGTTGTGGCACGTGGGATGTTTGTTGCAGCACGCAGACTCTCGGTTGCGGCATGCAGGAATTAGTTCCCCAATGAGGGATCGAACCTGGACCCCCTGCACTGGGAGCGCAGTCTTACCCACTGGACCACCAGGGAAGTCCCAGCAATAATAATTTTAAAACTCCCTTCTGTACCACAAACGCTCACATCCATACCATTCTCTGTGCCCCAAAAGCACTGGGCCAGAAAGAGCCATCAGCTCTTCAGCTGGTCTTCCTCTCACCTGCCTCAGTAGAATCAGCCACCAGCCCAGCACTTCCACCTCCTGAACAGATCTTCCCTGTGGCCGCTTCTCTTCACCACTGTTGCCTCTACTTTAGTCTAAACTTCCATCCTGTCTCACCTGGATTCCAGAAACTTCCCACCTGATCCGCCTCTCTTGCCTGCCTCTAATCCTTCTTCCCACGGCAGCCAGAGTGACCTTTTAAAAATAAATCTAGGTGCTCTGTGACGACCTAGATGGGTGGAGTGGAGGGCGTGGGTGGGAGGGAGGTCCAAGAGGGAGGGGATGTGTGTATGCGTATGGCTGATTCACTTCACTGTGTGGCAGAAACTAACACAACATTGTAAGGCAATTTTACTCCAGTAAAAAATAAATAAATAAATAAATTTAAATAAATAAATAAATCTACGCAGGGGCCAGTTGTATCTGAAGCAAATATGGCAAAAGTCAAGATTTAACAAAGCCGGTTGGTGATTATCCAAGGTTTTTTTTTTGTTGTTGTTGTTTTTATTTTTGGCTGTGTTGGGTCTTCGTTTCTGTGGAAGGGCTTTCTCTTGTGGCAAGCGGGGGCCACTCTTCATCGCGGTGCGCGGGCCTCTCACTATCGCGCCCTCTCTTGTTGTGGAGCACAGGCTCCAGATGCGCAGGCTCAGTAGTTGTGGCTCACGGGCTTAGTTGCTCCACGGCATGTGGGATCTTCCCAGACCAGGGCTCGAACCCATGTCCCCTGCATTGGCAGGCAGATTCTCAACCACTGCGCCACCAGGGAAGCCCCTATCCAAGGGTTTTTTAAAAATTATTTTTATGCCTTTCTGAATGCTTATAATATTTAATTTTTTTTAATTTTTAAACAAAAAAATCTGGTATGTGACTCCCACTCTCACCTTGCTTAAAATGGCTTTTAAGGTAAAGGCTAAACTAATATTACAATACTATGGCCACTTCTCAATTTTTATTATGGAAAAATTTCAAACACACACAAAAGTAGAACAAATAGTGTCACAAGCCCCTCGTACCCAGCAACCCCCCAGGCTGCTTAATCAGGCCTCTGAGCCCCTGCATCACCGAGTCCTCCCCACCTCTCTGCTCCCTTTTATACCAGCTTCTCAGTCAACTCCAGCTGCCCTGGCCTTCTTTGTCTTTTCTTAATAAGTAGGCTCCTTCCCATCTCAGGAATTCAATAAGCTATTCTTTTCCTGGGACACTCATTATCTGACCTTCACCTTCACCTCTTCTGCTCATACACAGGTCTCAGCTGAGATGTCACATCCTCTGGGAGGCCATCCCTGACGTCACAGCCTAGATCTCCTGTCACACACTTTCTTTCCCAGCACCTTCTCCTTTTCCTTTGCTTATCACCGTTGGAATGAAACATTTTGTCTTTCCATGTTTCCCTCCCCCTCCAGGCTGTAAGCTCCACGAGGAAGAGCTCAGTAGGAGAGACAGGCATGGAAACCACTATTGATAATGTACTATGAAAGATGCTGTAAGTAAGGGGTGCATATGGGAGCACAGAGGAAGTCCATTTAACCTTGAGATAGTCCTCCCAGGTGAGGTGACATTCCAGTTGCATTTCAGAGGAAATTTATCTATTAGTTCATCAGGGAGAGGCCAGTATCCACGTGGGAAAGGCCTTCTAGGGAGAGGGAATGAAAAAAGGCAGAGAGGAAGGAACTTGCAGGCTGTTTTCAGGCAACAGAAGCAGATCAGTAGCTAGAGGAGGGGGCACTTGGGGTAGGGAATAGAAGGGTGGGGCATACACGTCGGAGGGAAAGACTAGAAAGGTGCATTGGCGTCAGACCGTGAGGCTTGCCGAGCGCTATGCTGAGGAGCTTAGACTCTAAGACTGGCCGTGAGGATCAGCTCCACGCTCAATCCAATTAAGCTAAAGTAATAGAACTTTATATAATTACTGAGAGGTTGTCTACTTCAGCCATCTGCATATTTCAGTTGAGAAACTAAGGCCTGACCACGGTCTCTGTCTTCCTTCTTCCCTCTTCTAAAACTCATCAATAAGTTAAGCCCCGTCGGACAGAAAATGATGGCAGATTTGCAGGAAGGCACCGGAAAGGGCAAGGAAGACTAAGGCGCCTCGCTTCTCAGAGAGTGAATGTGCGCATGGCTACCCTCCTGGCCATGGGAGGAAGCCTCCCCAGAATTGGGAAACTCAGACATCCCAGTGTCTGGCTGATCCAAAACCCCAAATGTACCACCTCCCTGGGCATGGTGATTGTCTGGCTTGTGGTGGCCTCCTGGGAGTGGGCCAAGGACACTGTGCAGAGCGCCAGGGAATTCCCGCTGGTGCACTTTCCACCCACTCGAGAGATGGTGGCAGCCAAGAGGCAATGCCGTGCCATTAAGGTGTTTGTCAAGAAGCTAAGTTGGGATTTGTGGGCGATCCTGAGGGCCCTTTTTAGACTGGCTGTGAGTGGGAAAAGACGAAAAATTTAAAAAGACACAGCCTTTGGAGGCAAACCAGAGCTAGCGTGGAGGGTGTAGCACGGCAGAGAGAACCCTCCCTGGGAGGCAGGGACACTAGCCTCCGTTTTCAGCTCCTCCACTAACTTGCTCTGTGACTTTGGATAAGTCATTTCTCCCTGAGTTTTATTTTTCTCTTCCGCAAAATAAGCGTGTTAAATTAGATGATCCCTAAGTATTTGTTGATGAGTGCATTTTCTAGATACCTCCATGGTTAGGCCTTCACGTTTGAAGTTTTAAAAAATTAGTTATAACTCAGGTGGGTTCAGCAGCAAGGCTGAGACCTCAGTTCGGTGGGTGGAGGAGGAAGTGGGGTGTTGGTGGGACAGGAGTTGGAGGGAACTGCCACAGTGATAAGGCTGATTTCTGAGGAGTCACCAAAGGACACAGTGATTTGGTCCAGCAGTAATGACCAAAGGTGGTGGTCCATGTACTGCTGAAGAGTGTGGGAGAAAAATACAGACAATAACATTGTGAGAATGCTTACTATGTGCCAGGATCTGCTAAATGCTTTACATTCATCTGTTAGCTTCTTACTGCTACTGAAACAAATTACCACAAGCTTTGGGGCCTATAACAATACAAATTTATTTTCTTACAGTTCTGAAATTTATTAGTTCTTATTTAATATTATCTTACAGGCTGAAGTTTGAAATGGGACTAAAGGGACTAAAATCAAGGTGTCAGCAGGGCTGCATTATTTCTTGAGGCTGCAGGGGAGAATTCGTACCTTGCCTTTTCCAGCTTCTAGAGGCCGCCCGCATTCCTTGGCTTGTGGCCCCCTTTCGACAATGGCATTACTCTGACATCTGCTTCTGTCTTGACGTCTCCATCTCTGACTCTGATGTCCTGCCTCCCTCTTATAAGGACCGTTGTGATTACACTGAGACCACCTGGATGAGCCAGGCTAATCTCCCCACCTGAAGATCCTTAACTTAATCATACCTGTAAAGTCTCCTTTGCCATGTAAGGCAACATAGCAGGTTTCAGGAATTAGGATGTGGACATCTTTGAAGGGCCATAATTTCAGCTAGTACTGAATCTTACTGAATCATCATCTTACTGAATCCTCCTAACAACCCTTCTTTTAATATCCTCTATGTAACGGATGAATAAAAATGATGGCTTAAAGAAGTTAGGTCATTTGCCCAAGGACACTCAGCTGGAAGGAGCAGAGTTAAGTAATATTTGGCATGTGGTGGCATCTGGGTCCCAAGTGACCTGTCTTTTCAGATACAACCTCACTCAGCTCCCAGGTGTGTAGGGACTAGAGTCTCACTCTCCGGAGGACACTGAGAACCAGGCAGGGAACCTGAGGTCCTGAGAAACAGATTAGTGTCCTTACAATCTCAGTTTAGGACCTGAGTGCCAGCCAGGGAAACTGAGGCCAAAACCCACTTGTAAGGGCTGGCTGAGGAGACAGGCAGGTGAAGGACCCAGGGATGAGAGCAGAGCCGAGGCACAGAGGGCAGGGGCTGGCTTTTGAGCCAACTTTAATAGAAGGCTTTCCTAAATGGCAACATGCTTCCTGGCCTAGCAAATCAGAGGTGATACTGAACACAACATGCCCATTCTTCGTGGCACAGGGTCATCAACTCCCAGCTGTCCTTACTGCGGTGGTTCTCAAACTTTAGTAGGCAACAGAATCACTTTAGGTGCTCTCTTTTTAAAAACGCAGATTCCAGGCTTCCCTGGTGGCGCAGTGATTGAGAGTCCGCCTGCCGAAGCAGGGGACACCGGTTCGTGGCCCTGTTCAGGAAGATCCCACATGCCGCGGAGCGGCTGGCCCGTGAGCCATGGCCGCTGAGCCTGCGCGTCCGGAGCCTGTGCTCCGCAACGGGAGAGGCCACAACAGTGAGAGGCCCGTGTACCGCAAAAAAAAAAAAAAAAAAAAAAAATCCCCCCAAAATGCAGATTCCCAGTTCCCAACCTCAGAGGGTCTGATTTTGTAGGTCTAAATTCACGTTTGGGAATACGTACTTTTAACAAGTTCATTGGATGAGGTGATGCTGACAGCCCATGATGCACAAGGACTGCCCAGTGAGAAACACAGCCTCAGTGTTTGGGGCTGCAGTGCAGTGAGGGCTTTAGAGTTGTTTGTCACCTATCAGGAAAATAACAGCCATTATTATTGCTATCTTTTACTGAGCACTCAATACCACGTATTATGTTATTTAATCTTTGCAACCACTCCACGGGGCACATGCTAAGGACATCATGCAGATGGAGCTTGATGTGAGCAGTAGCCAGGCTGAATAATTTGCTGAGGGTTGTGTAACAAGTAAATGGGAGAGTTAGGATTTGAGCCCAGCACAGTGTGTCTCCAGAGCGTGTACTCTTATCCATACCCTAAATGTCCTCTCAAGCTGCCTCGCTCCTCACTGCTCTCCACACCTCACTACCATTCATGTCCACCTGCTCAGATAAGGAAACCAGCTCTCTTTCTGAGCCCCATCCTAGGAGGCTATCGACTGAATGCCTAGTGCTTTCCCTAAATGCCTAGTGCAGAATTCAGGGTTGAAAGGACCCTTAGAGAATATTCAAGGCAGCCCTATATGGGAATCCCTTTATAATAGTGGTTCTCAACATAGGATAATTTTGCCCACCGTCGAGGGAACTCTTTGGCCAATGGAGACATTTCTGGTTGTCACAGCTGAGGGGGTGGTGCTGTTGGCATCTTGTTGTAGAAGCCAGGGCCGCTGCTAAATGTCCTGCGATGCACCGGACAGCCCTGTACAACAGAATCATCTGGCCCAAAACACCAGTAGTGCCAGGATTGAGAAACTCCGTTCTATAGCAAATTTTGACCAGCAATGACTCATCCTCTCCCTGAGCACTTCAACTTGTTTTATTCAATAAAGAGGTATCTATGCTGGCCCTGTGCTAGGTGTGGGGATACAATAGTGAAGAAGACAAGACTATGGGCCCCGCCCTCGGGCATTGTGTAGTCAAGCAGAGGAGACAAGCGATTCCACTGCAACGCTGTGTGATAAGAATTGTGATAAGGAGAAGGATGGGTACTGACCAGGGATGTAGAAGGAACTCCTGAGTTAAGGGGTCAAGGAAGGCTTCCCCAGAGAAAGAGAGAGGAGCGTGATCTAGACAGAAGGAACTATGTATGTCAGGGTCTGGAAGAATTAGAACACAGAGTGCTAGGTGGGGAGTGGTAAAGGAGGCTGCAGAGGTAGGCAGGGACCATATCATAAAGCCTCTTGGTTTTTTTAAAACCACTTTATTGAGGTATAATTGACATACAAAAAGCTGCACATATTTACTGCGTACAACGTAATGAGTTTGGAGCTAAGTCTACACCTGTGAAACCATCACCACAATCTATATCATAAACAAATCCATCCCCACCAAAAGTTTCCTCCTGCCCTCTTTATTTCTATCTTCATCACCACCACCACCACCATCATCATCACCTTGTGCTAAGAACTTAATGCCTGCCCTTTTAGCAAATGTTTTAAGTGTATAATACAGTATTGTTGACTATGGGCACTATGCCATACAGTAGCTCTCCAGGACTTATTAATCTCGTGTAACTGAAATTTTGTACCCTATGACTAATACCTCCGGTTTCCCCCTCCCTCAAATGCTCTTGACGGGAAGACTTTGAAGCTGCCTCAGGGTATTTACACTTTCTGTTCCCTCTTCCTGGAACTCTCTCGCCTCCTTCAGGTCTCTTGCTCAGATATGACTTCCTCAGAGACATCCCCTGACCATTCTCAATAAAAAAGTTGTCCCATCACTCTCCATCTCCTTACCCTACTTTATTTTTCATAGCACTTATTGCAAAATGGTTCGTCCATTAGACTGTAACTAGAAAGTAAGGAGAGTGTTTTTGTTGGATGTTCTATCCCAGAGCCTAGCCCACAGTGCCTGGACATCATAGTAGGTCCTCAATAAATACTTATTGAATGAATAGACAGAAACAGATTCGATGTTTAGGAGGTAGAGCCTATAGTTCTTTGGTAAAAGACAATGTGGACCAAGGAGAGCGGGGAGACGTGTGTCATATGAAGCCTCTGGTTTGATAACTGGGTGGGGGGTGGTGCCGAAGCCTGGCGTAGGAATCACAGCAGAAGGGTATTGAGCTCACGGTGATCTGAGATAAGGTACAGAAAGGAGTGTGAGCTATAGAAAGTCCTGCGAGGGGAAAGGGATGCCTGTCCAGTGGTCTGACACTGGTCTCTGGTTTCAGAGACAACTGGGTTTGAATCCTGCTACTTACTAGCTTTGTGGCTCTGGATGATTATTTAAACTTTCTGAACCTCAGTTTCTTCAACTGCAAACGGGGGATCATAATTCCTACCTTGTGGGGTCGTTGCAGTCTAGACTGCCTGGCACAGTGCCAGGTATATAGTAGGAGTTCTAATAATAGTAGCTATATCCTTGTTACTATAATTAGAACATCTCTGTTAAAAAGCTGTTTATTTGAGTGAGTCAAGATCTATGTCCTGTGATCTCCTGTGCTGGTCTTAGCTTGGCCGTCTGCCAGTCTCCTTCATCCACAGCCATTTGGCTTTTTGAAGACAGTCACGTCCCCTGCAGTCCTCCCTTCTCCAGCCTAAACATCCCTCATCTTTCCTTGTGGGCTATGGTTCCTATGAATGACTCCCTCCCTCTCCTGGCCACTCTCCCTTAGTCATGCTCTAGCTTGTCGCTGTCCCTCTAGAACTGGACTTGGACTTCCCATGCATGTTGAGGTCGATGCCTTGTTCCTGTTACTCACATTGTCACCCTAGATTATGACCTCAGCTGCCCAGACTCTTTGATCAAGATCTTTGATTCTTTCTTTCTCATTCCAGCCCATGCTTCCAAATTTAACACCTTCCTGCCTGTCCCTTCTTTGTAGACTTGCCTCTGGCCTTTCTGACATTACCTTCAGACCCACTGGATTCCTGACCAAACACCAGATCCTAATCATTCCCCTGCTCCTTCTCCAGGCCTCTACAGTATGGTTTGGGTTCACATCCAACCAGATGCAATGCTCCTGAACAGCCCCAGGAGACGCTGTTTTGACCGATCCATCTCTCTCCTCCCCCATGGCCATATCTGTTTTCCAAGAGCAAACGGCAGCACACCAGTTGATCTGCTACTTGCCGCCTCCATTGACACTTCTAATCTCACCACCGCCTCTGCTGTCTGCCGCTCTCTTCCCTCTTCGGGCCACTTTTTTTCTCCTTGTTATTCTCCGCTCTCTCCTTTGCCTGCCACTGCAGCTAAACATCTCAGCTTCGGCTTCTCGGGAACCAAAATCCCGCCTTCTGGCCAGCGGACCAATCACGCGGTGTTGTTGGTAGTCTCTCCATCTTCGGTTCAGCCCAGCTATTTTGGTCCCTGCTCGCACTCTGAGATCTTTCTCACTTTCCTCTGGGTTTACACCTTTTTCAGCACTTAAAGGGTGACAGACATCTTAGAGTTGGTTAACTGATCTGTAAAGGTTAGAATTCTGACACGGCTGGTGATTGATTAATGGATCCAGGTGTAAAAAGACGAAAGGTAGGTCATTCTGTTTAAAACTGAATGGGGCTTTTTTTTTTTACCTTTAGTGGATTTTATCTTTTTTCAAATGGGACAATGGAGCCTCTTGCCTCATCAGGCAAAGAAGTCAAACCACAAAACACTGAATTTCAGCAAAAACGGTTTTTTCAGTCCCTAATAGATACCAAGGATTGTGTTTGGTACTTTCATGTGTATGACTCATTAAACCTTCCCAAGATGAAATCCCTTCGTTGGTACCCAGACAGTACCTCCTAGACCAACTGTTTGTTCACTCATTCCTTCCTTCCTTCACTCACTCATTCATTCAGTGATTATTTATAATGCCAGACACTGTGCTAAGTACTGTAGCAGATATAAAAATAAATATGACAGTCTCTGCTCCTTGGGAACTCAATCTAGTGGGGAAAACATATCAACCAACAGGTGTGATACACCATGGTAGTTACGTTTAGAGCAATGTTTAGAGAAGTAAGCACTGCAGGAGTAAAGAGGGTGCCCCCTAGCTCTGCCAGGGAGAGTTAAGGAAGGTTTTCCAAAGGAGATGACATTTCAGCTAGATTTTGAAGGATAAGTTTGCTAACATGCATAAAGAGAATGGGCTCTGTTGGCAGCAGGAACAGCCTGGAAGTGTGAAAGGGCAGGGAATGTTCTGGACTGGGGACTACTGGAGTGTAGGAGACTTCCTTCAACATTAGGAGCTTCTGCTCAGAGAAGTCAGAGGATTGCCTGGGTCACAGAGCAGGTGAATGGCAGAGACAGGGTTAAACAGCAGAAGTTGGAACTGTGTGGTCCCTAATGCATAGTCCTTAGCCTCCCACCCTGTAACACACACACACACGCACACACACGCACGCACGCACACACACACACACACGCACTCACGCACAGCCCAGGTCCAGTCTCAATGCCCTGTTCCCTGGCTTAGAGCTGTCCTTTGACCAGTTCCTCCCCCTCCCATTTCCCCTCTTAAGGCTCTGCCCCTGAGCTCCCAGTGAACTTGGGAGGGAAGCAGAACCCAGAGAAGGCTGATGCATTCCAATGTTTGGCCCTGAACTAGACATTTGCCTAAGACCTGAGCCCTTAGATCCTAACTCCTGACACTGCTGAGAACTTCGTAATGGATCCTGATTGGCTTTGAGATGCTCCTTGCTTGAGTATCCAAAAAAAGGAGCTGGGTAAACCAGGTTGCCCTTTACAGAGGAAGAGCTACTTTCAATTCCCCAAAGTTTTAGAAGGCTGAAGAGAGTTTATGCCAAAAATTCCCTGTTCCCTATCTCCTACCATACGTAGTAATGAGGGCAGGAGGGAAGAAGATCCTTAAATTCCATACTAGCTTGGAGGTAGGTGCTCAAAAAATACTCGGTCCGTTGACTGGTTTGTCAGAATTATCTGTCGAAAGTTCCCCAGCCATTTCCCAAATGCTGTAATTCATCCTAATTGGATTTCAAGAGAACTGAGTCCACAGATAGGGAGGTATTGGATTTTAGTTTGTACCACACCTCTTTTTGGAAGGGTTTGAGGCAGTTTACAGAGTGAAGCAATGTTTTTAAGTAAGATTTTTTAAGGATGAAACATAACTTGGTGGTTGGAAAGATGAAAAAAGTAATAGCTACTTCCAAGCATCACCGTGTTCAACACTTATGCTATAAATTTGACTGAAAGATTTCTGGCAGAAAGGCCAAAAATGGAAAGCCACTGGGTTACCCAGTGTGCATTTTCTGAAACCAGAAAGTATGCAGAATCTCCTGTAGGGAAACCATTTTCCTCAAGCTAAAGCTTGATAGAAAGTGATTGTGTTTGGTCCCAATAAAGCTGAGCGACAGGGCGAAGAGAACAATTCAAGTCAGCTGTCATCTCTCTGAATGCAGTGTTCCCAGTGCCGTGTGAGAGATGTTCATGCCCATAGGTCACCCGAGAGCAGGTAGGCTTGACTGTGACAGATGCACTACCCTCCATAGGACCCACGAGGACTGGCTCTTGGTCCAGGGGGAGGGCAGGATGACTAGATTTCAAAAGGCAGGGAAGGAGTCAAAGGCCATGTTTTCCACGTTGATTTTACAAAAGGTAACAGAGACACCGTCCAAAGGAATAACAAACGAATCACTTTCGAGTAATTATATGTCAGGTACATTTGATCATTTCACCTTAACGGCAATCCTGTGGAGGAAGGTCATTGTTTACATTTTACAAAGAAGGAAACTGAAGCTCAGTTTGTCCAAAGTCACACAGCTGGCAAGTGGTGAAGTCGGGATTCCATCTCAGGACTGTGTGCCTCTTTCCCACTATACCGCTCTGTTTATTCAACCCAAAAATTCTTCATTGAAGTTTCTGTAAAGAAAGAACGGAATGTGGCATGCTGGCTGGGAGGGGCTGAGGAATACTGTGCAGGAACTTAATGCTTTGATGACATAACTGACCTGGGAATAGAAACTGGAGCTGGATGAATAGACAGGTACCTTGTCAGTTGCCCTATCATGTCCATATCCAGATGCTTTAAATGAGCTTTTTGGCTGATCTGAGACCACAGTCAAGTCACAAGTGATTCTCTGTAAGTTGCCCACTTTGTGAACAGATAATTAATGGCAAATCATCTCTCCCCACTCTCCTCCTTTCCAATCCTCTCCACTCATCACCACACTCCTCTCCCGCAAGTTCCAGCCATTTTAAATACCGCTCAGAATGTGCTATGTATCCCAACACCTCCAGGCAATTGCACATGCTGTGCAATCCTTCAAGACTTAGCTCCACCTGGAAGCCTCCCCTGAGTTCCCCCTTGCTCCCGATCTCCACCCCTCCATGTGGATAAGGCCCCCCACCTTCATTCTCCCATGGAACCCTCTACACACCTGATTGTTTGTGCTGTAGTTTCATGGTGGGTTTACTTGTTTGTCTGTGAGCTCCTTATTCATCGTTGTATCCCCAGAGCCATGCACAGTGCCCAGCAGGTGGTCAGTGCCCAGTAATGTTTGTTGAATGGAGACAATGATCAGCTACTTTGTCAGGCACTTCCTGGGCACCGGATATATAGAGATGATTAAAACACAGACCCTTCCCTGGAGGAACTCAGAGCTCAGAGTCTGATACATAAAGTAATGATTAGAGCCTAATATTATAAGAGCTATACCATCTGTAACAGGGGATTTAGGGAGCACAGAAGAGGAAGAAAATAACAGGCTGAGGAGTGAGACAAGTCTTTCAGAGCGAGTAATTTATGGACTGAACCTTAAAATAATGAAAGATTTTTGCCAAACTTAGAAATATGCCAGGCATAGGGACTTCCCTGATGGCACAGTGGTTAAGAATCCGCCTGCCAATGCAGGGGACAAGGGTGCAAGCCCTGGTCCGGGAAGATCCCACATGCCGCAGAGCAACTAAGCATGTGCGCCACAACTACTGAGCCCGTGCTCTAGAGCCTGAGAGACACAACTACTGAGCCCACATGCCACAACTACTGAAGCCCGCGTGCCTAGAGCCCGTGCTCCACAAGAGAAGCCACTGCAATGAGAAGCATGCGCACTGCAATGAAGAGTAGCCCCTGCTCGCCGCAACTAGAGAAAGCCTGCGTGCAGCAACGAAGACCCAACACAGCCATAAATAAATAAATAAAGCATTTCTAAAAACTAAATAAAATGGTTACAATGGTCAATTTTAGGAAAAAGAAATATGCCAGGCAGATGGGGGAAACATACAAAGGCATGAAAGAGATTCAAAGTTTGGGAAAGTGCAAGAAGTATTGAAATCCTGTGCCAAAATTTAGAATGAAAAACAGGTTTTGGATCTCAAACATGAAAGATGTAAGGTTGTCACTCTCTTGTGGAAGTTTTAAGACTTTATTATTCTGACTTTTGTTTTGGGGTTTTTAAAAAATATTTATTTATTTATGTATTTGGTTGGTTGAGTCTTAGTTGTGGCAGGCAAGCTTCTTAGTTGTGGCTCATGGGCTCCTTAGCTGCAGCAGGCAGACTCCTTAGTTGTGGCATGCAAACTCTTAGTTGTGACATGCATGTGGGATCTATTTCCCAGGCCAGGGATTGAACCCAGGCCCCCTGCATTGGGAGCGTGGAGTCTTAACCACTGTACCACCAGGGAAGTCCCATGACTCTTCTGTTTTTACTCAGTCAGATGGATTTCATCACAAGGCAGTAAAGACGTGATAGCCACCTGGGATGAAATAAATAACAACTTGTTTATAGTTTCTGGTCTGCCTCCTTCCCAAAATGGTTTGATTTGACTTGTAACAGATGCGTCCACAATAAGACTGTTCATATAGAAACAAGAAACAAAACTATAGATGGGAAGGATATAAGCCAGCTTCCTAAGATCTGTCTGCTTCATTAGCTTACTTGATGTTCAAGATAATCCTCTGAGGAAGAGCAGCAGGTCCTGTGTGGTTTAGAGACCAGTGTGTAGGTGTGCTCCTTATAGGACATGCTTGCGGATTCCATAGATATGTGGATATTTCCCCCATTTTCCAATTGGTCCCACAGATATTTCCTGGTGCTGTGATTTCTTCCATTTCCATCCCTCGTGCTTGTTGGTGGAAATAATCATCTTTACTTTGCTGTCCTTCAGATTCATTGTTTGTTTGAGCTTCTTCATCCAAGCTACTTTCAGACTCTTGCCCTTTTAAAGTTTTTCTCCTTCTTTAAAAAAAATGACTCCATGCATAAAACTTAGAAAAGCACAGAAAAAAGTCCCCCAAGATATTATAACAAAGGATATTCAAATTAATTCTTTTTTTACTGAAAAAAATTTTGACATTATTTTAGACTTCCAGAAAAGTTTTCAAGAATAGGACAAAGAATTCCTGAATACGTTTCACCCACATTCCCCGACTCCTAACATTTAACTATATTTGTGGGGTTTTTTCTCCCTCTCTCTCCTCTCCCTCTTTCTCTCTATTTTTCCCCTGATTCTGTTGAAGAAAAAGTTGCAGACATTGTGCACCGTTATGTAAGCTGAAATACTTCAGCATGTATTCCCTAAAAACAAAGAATTCTCTTACATAACCACACTATTATTATGTTATGTGCGCCCTTCTAGGCTTTTTTCTGTGCATATATCTGTGTACTCGTATTTAAATTAAATAATACATTGTTTTGCTTATTTCGTTTATATTTATTTATAATGGCTTGCTCATTTGGAGGGATTAGCAATAAAGACCACAGATAATCTCATGCCTATTAATATTCTACAACATGATTCTTCAGCAGACTGTGCCTTTGGACACAGTGGGTTTCTGGGTGGCACAGCGTTTTATCAGGCCAACTGCTTCCGAGAATGAACTGTTCTGGTGCTCTTGCATGTGTAGTCATATATCAGTGGAAAACACCTACATGGTAAAGAGGCAGGGTACTGGAAAGCCTGGAATGCAATTTAATCTTTATTCTGCAGTCAGTAGAGATCCAGTGAAAGTTTTATAGCAGAAGAGTCAGCCAACAAGAGCTGGGTTTTCTGGAGGTTAATTTGACAGTGTCTGCAGGAGGGAATGAAGGAGGCAGGAATCAGAGGCTGAGTCCATAAGTCCCTCAGGTAAAACGATCCCTGGTTTCAAGGGCAAATCTCTGCCCAGGTAGAACAGAGCCTTCTCTCGCGTAATGCATCCTTTTCTTTTCACATGTCTTTCAGAACTGGTTAAAGTCATACGGCTATCTGCTGCCCTATGACTCACGGGCATCTGCGTTGCACTCAGGGAAGGCCTTACAGTCAGCAGTCGCCACTATGCAGCAGTTTTACGGGATCCCAGTCACCGGTGTGTTGGATCAGACAACAATCGAGTAAGATTTGCATAGGACATTGTGCCTTTGAACTTTCCAGACTTACATTTGGGTTCACATTTGTCATGGCCTCATCTGTATACCATGCCCATCCTACCTTCCTATCTTTTACCCCTGCAGTGTCATCCTGGGAGGGAGTACCCCGAGGTGCCCTTTCCTATGTGAGCTGGGGATGTGCTCTGCCGTAAACTTGCTGTGTGACCTTGGACAAGACTCTTAACCCTTCTGGGTCTCAGTTTCCTTATCAGCACAATAAAGGGTTTGGTTATAGATGGTCTTAAATCTCCTCTGACACTAATAACTTGTGGGTCTGTGAGTCACCCCTCTGGCATTCCTGAGATGTCCACATCTCACTTGATACAGAGACTCTAGAATAATAATGAGTTGGCAAGTCTTATTCCACTATTCACATTTATCAAGTATTTGCTGAATGCCTGCGTGTGCCAGGCACTGGGCTTGGTCCTTTGATTCCTGCCCTCCAGAGGCTCCCCATTTAGTGAAAAACACCATCTAGCTACACTGGTCTAGAACTCAGAAGGAAACACTGAGGTTCAGGGAGATACTTAGGAGGTAATGACAAGTAAGCCAAGCTACAGGGATGGTTTTTATACTCAGGGAGAGGATAAAGAGGAGGGAGAGAAGAGTGCTGGGGATGGAACTCACAAAATAAGCCGAGAGGGCTTCCCTGGTGGCGCAGTGGTTGAGAGTCCGCCTGCCGATGCAGGGCGCACGGGTTCGTGCCCCGGTCCGGGAAGATCCCACGTGCCGTGGAGCGGCTGGGCCCGTGAGCCATGGCCGCTGAGCCTGCGCGTCCGGAGCCTGTGCTCTGCAACGGGAGAGGCCACAGCAGTGAGAGGCCCGCGTACCGCAAAAAAAAAAAAAAGCCGAGAAGGAGCAGCCTGAGAGGTGAAGGAAGCCCAGGGCGGGGATGCCATGGCCGTGAAGGGGGATGGTCAGCAAGGTCGGCTGCCATGGTGGTCAAACAGGAGACTGAAAGGTGTCTGCTGAGTTTAGTAACAAAGAGGTTGGCCGTTGAAACCTCCCTGGAGTGGTGGCAGGAAAGTCAGATTGCGGTGGGGAGAAGGGGAGGTGAGGAGTGGAGATGACAAAGGTAGGGACAACTTTCAAGAAGCTGGTCAGTGGGAGTTTCCTGATGGCCCAGTGGTTAGGATTCTGGGCATCCACTGCCATGGCCGGGGTTCAATCCCTGGTTGGAGCTAGAGAGGGATGAATTTTTGTTTGTTTAAGATGGGAGAGAGTTGAGTATATTATATATATTTTTAAGGAATAGCCATGAAAGTTATTAAAGCTGTTTAAGAAAAGCCATAGCTGCCACGAAGGCACGACCAAGAGCTGGAGTGAGTTTCCCAAGCAGTGGGGGAGGGGCAAGAGCCCGAGCTCAGGTGGAAAGAAGGAGCGGGGCTGGGGGAGGATGCGGGGAAGTCAGTGGGTGGAGAACAGGAAATCTAGCCAATTGTGGATCCAGGATCAATCCATCCCTTGGGTGAGTCACTCCTTGAGATAAGCATCTCTCTGGGCCTCATCTTGTTCATTTACACGGGGGTGGGTGGGGGAAGTG
The DNA here is from genome assembly GCF_039906515.1 of Pseudorca crassidens. Lineage (NCBI taxonomy): Eukaryota > Metazoa > Chordata > Mammalia > Artiodactyla > Delphinidae > Pseudorca > Pseudorca crassidens. Next base: position 65,574,993 of record NC_090310.1, read on the forward strand.
TTGGATTTTTGACTCTTAAATTCTAGATTCCATTATTCTAAGCTTTTAAAATTTAGTGAGTCTGGGGGTTTTTTGTTTTGTTTTGTTTTTTGGCTGTGTCGGGTCTTAGTTGCAGCATACGGGATTTTTCGTTGTGGTGCGCGGGCGCAGTAGTTGTGGTGCGTGGGCTTAGTTGCCTCACGATATTTGGGGTCTTAGTTCCCCGACCAGGGATCGAACCCGCATCCCCTGCATTGGAAGGCGGATTCTTTTTTTTTTTTTTTTTTTAATTTATTTTTTGGCTGCATTGGGTCTTCGTTGTAGCTGTGCGCGGGCTCTCTCTAGTTGTGGCGAGCGGGGGCTACTCTTCGTTGCGGTGTGTGGGCTTCTCATTGTGGTGGCTTCTCTTGTTGTGGAGCACAGGGTCTAGGCACGTGGGCTTCGGTAGTTGTGGAACACAGGCTCAGTAGCTGTGGCTCGCAGGCTCTAGAGCGCAGGCTCAGTAGTTGTGGTGCACGGGCTTAGTTGCTCCACGGCATGTGGGATCTTCCCAGACCAGGGCTCGAATCCGTGTCCCCTGCATTGGCAGGCAGATTCTTAACCACTGTGCCACCAGGGAAGTCTGAGTCTGGGGTTTTATGATACTAAAATTCTGTATGAACATTTTCTATTCCTCAAATTCTCTGATTGTGAGATTGTGAAATTCTGAGATAATACATTTGACCGCTCCTATGATGCTGTGAGTACAGTGGACTCCTTGGCCCTGTGGCCTCACGAGCCAGCTGGTCAAAGAGAGCCTGACCGCCTTTCAAAGCGGAGGTTATTTTGAGGGCTTTGTGCAGGGCTCATGGCAGCGCATCCCGGGGCAGGGGCACTGGTGTGTCTGCTGAGGCACCACCTGGCCTTGGGTTTCGCTCTGTTCCAGAAGCCGCAGGCCTGTTGGACAGGCTTCAGAGAGTGGCAGGTGGCAGCAAGAGAAGGAGGCAGAGGGAAAGATCTGAGGGAGGAAGATGGCATTTCCCACTTGCCGCTCTGCCCCCCAGCTCTTCGTAGGAAGGCAGGGAACGCTGTTTTGGAGGCTTGGGAAGGAGGAAGGTGCTCGCACTTAATCCCAGACCTGATGCGGAGGGTGTTTGCGGGTAGAACTTGTAGACCTTAGTTTTGGCTCCAGCTCTGTGACCTTGGGCAATCGCTGCCTCTCTCTGGGCCTGTTTCCTCCCTGGGGGCCCTTCCAGGTCTAGTTCAGCCTCCTGGAGGTGCCTCCTGGGTCTCTTCCCAGGGACTGTCAGTGAAAGGAAGCTAGATTAGCGCTTTAAAATATTATTTTTGAGTGCCTACCTTGGGAAATGTCACACATTATTCACTCCTTCATTCATTCAACAAACATAGTTCCTCTAACCCAAACTTGTGCTAAGCACAGAAAAGAAAAATAAAGAAGAAAAGCCCCAACTTTTGTTTCTCAAATTGCATTAATTAATAGTTCATTCATTCATTCAACGAAGTCCCAGTCCTGCCTCACAGTTTGCTATAGTTTGCAAGTTACTCGATTTATCTCTGTACCTTTTCCCTCGTCTGTAAAATTGGGATCAATCATTTCTGATTACCTCACAGAGCTGTTTTGAGAATCAAATTTATTTTTTTTTTAAAAAGTAAGTGAGCACTGTGAAAATGATAAACATTTATACCCATGCATGTTATTGTTATTATTTTGTCTTTTGTTATTGATTTCCGAGTGTGCACATTCTAGGTGATGTAAAGCATACAAAATGTATAAGACCTGGTTAAGTCCCTCAAGTCCCTTAATATTTGGTTAAAATAGTCTCTGTCTCCTTTTCTCTCTATTGCCAAAGGCAACTGCTTTCAACAACTGCAAATAAGGCCAGACTGTTTTTCCCCCAGCGATCTCAATCTATAGTTCCGTGAGCTGGTCATTAGGGCAGCACAGAGACATGAAATGCAAGGATGGCCCTTCCAATCAGCCGTGATCTTTTAAATCTCCTATCCTGGCCCCTATTTTATATCCCCAATGAAGTCCCAGGCTCACTGTTCCCTAATGCAACTTAACCTGACAACAAACAGTTATCAGGATTTACTTAGTTCCAAGCACAGGGCTAGCTTCTAAGGACACGATGAATACAAAACAGTTCCTGTCCTCAAAGAATTTACTATTTACTAGAGACAACAGACTAATAGATTTCAAATCACAATACAGTGTAGTTAAGTGCTGCGGATAATTACACTCCAAGTCCTACAGTTGTTCAGCCACTTTTTTATTTCTTTATTTTTATTTTTGGCTGTGTTGGGTCTTCGTTGCTGCACGCAGGCTTTCTCTAGTTGCGGTGAGCAGAAGCTGCTCTTTATTGTGGTGCGCGGGCTTCTCATTGTGGTGGTTTCTCTTGTTGAGGAGCACGGGCTTCAGTAGTTGTGGCACATGGGCTCAGTTGCTCCGCGGCATGTGGGATCTTCCCAGACTAGGGCTCGAACCCGTGTCCCCTGCGTTGGCAGGCGGACCCTTAACCACTGCGCCACCAGGGAAGTCCTGTTCAGCCACTTTTTGAACACCTGGAGTGAAAGAGACTTTACTGTCTTCCAAGCTATTCCTTTCTACCATGGGAAAGTTCTCATTCATTCATTCAACAAATCATTCTTGAACACCTTCTGAGTCAGGCACTGTGCTGGCACTGGGGATACAGGCAAGGTTCCTGTCCTTATGGAGTTAGAACCTGGTAAGAGAGACAAAGAATAAACAAAAAGCTAAGATATGATGTAATTTCAGGCAATGATAAAGAATATAAAGAAAAATTAAGCGGGATAAACAGATAGAGGTGGGACGGGGAGGGGGAAATTATTTTAGAGAGGGTGGCAGGGAAGTCCTCTTGGAGGGTGACATTTGAGCAGAGACCTTCATGAAGTAAGGGAACAAACCATGTGAAGAAGAAGGGCATGGCAAGCAGAGGACACAGCAAATGCAAAACCCTGAGCTGAATGATCTTAGCATGTTCAAGGCACAGCAGGGAGGCCACTGGAGCTGGAGCAGAGTGCCTGTGGGGAAGCAGGGGGTGCCGGTGTCATCACGCGTAGGTGGGGGTTAGATCGCGGATCACGCAGGGGCTGTGGGCCAATGTGAGGAGTTTGAGTTTTATTCTAGGTGATTGGGGAGATCATTGGGAGGTTTTAAAGCAGGGAGTGATGTGATCTAATTTCACTTACAGAGCATTTCCGCGTGCATTCCCTCCTTGGAGGCTCCCCACAAGCTAAGACCAGCGAGAACTAGAATTCTCACGTTGCCGATGAGGAAACTGAGGCTCACATTGACTCAGTCGCTTGCCCGGGCTCCTATGATTAGTGACGGAGCTGGAACTAGCAAGCCCGTGTCTTCTGACTCCCAGTCTCTCATGCAGCAGCGCTTCTTCCTATGCAGTTAGGAGTGAATGAAGTGATGAATCGAGCAGTCGATCGTGTTCCTTTCGGGGACCCCATCAGAGCCAGGGGCCCAGAGTCTGGGTGGAGTGTGCATGTTGCCATTCAGCCTGGGACCAGGGAGCTGCAGTGCCTTCCTAGAGTGTCCAGGGACCACAGTGTTGGTGTGTGTGTGTGTGTGTGTGTCCTCTCTCTGCCCAGGTGGATGAAGAAACCCCGATGTGGCGTCCCTGATCACCCGCACTTGAGCCGCAGGCGGAGAAACAAGCGCTATGCCCTGACAGGACAGAAGTGGCGGCAGAAGCACATCACCTACAGGTGCCTCAACTCCCTCCCCTCCTCCTTGGCTTTGGCTCCACCCTCACTCTGATTTTCCCCGGCCTGAGTTTCTGAGGCTCACACTGTAGGCGGGTCTGAGATCAGGGCCAGGCTCTGAGACCCCCTGACTTTGTTCTCCTTGTCGCGTCCAGAGGATGCTACGTCTCCAGCTTCAGGTTTCTTTGGTCCTTTAGGGGCTCATGAGTTATGCTCTGTTCAGATTCCTAGAGTTTTTAGTTACGGGAAGTGGGGTATGTTCGGTAACTTTCACCTGGGATAAAGAACCATGGCTGAACCCATCCTCCCTACCGCTGCTTGCCAAACCCCACTCCCTCTGACCTGGATCCCTTCCCCACTTAGCCTGATTGATGGACTTCAGCCGAGATTCCCAGCACAGAGTTCCAGGTGTTTCTTAAGGAGCATAAAGAGCTGGGAACTGAATTCCAACAGTTGTCATCCCTTGACTGTCTGGGCAAAGCAGGATCAGCCTCCAAGTCAGCCCAGTGACCAAGGGCAGGGATGAAGGAACCCATCACAGCAGACGCAGACATCAGGATTCAGAGGGGGTGGGGTCGGGGCCAGGCATAGGGCAGGCTCAGCTGGGCCCTGTTTGGCACCTCTCAAGTCTCTGATTCCATCTCAGGTGGATCCCTGGGTTCAGGAGTATGATCTGAGACAAAGATCCTTTGGGTTGAGCTAAGGACTCTCCTGCTCACAAGCTGTAGAGACCAGAACAGGATGTTTTCAGGAATCTGACAAGAGGAGGAAACTTAAGAAGAATCTGGGTTAGTAACTGCATAGACTTAGAGTCTCCTCAAGCGTAGAGTTAGAAGTGGCTTCTAACCCAATTCTAACCTGAACTTCTACCACGCAACCTCTCTGGGCTTCAGTTTCCTTGCCTGTAGAATGGGTGAACAGTCTTTGCCCCAGGTGTTCTTGGGGCAGAGCAGCCAGAAGTAGTGCTGCTCCATCGTGGAGAACCATGCAATATGGATACAGTAACCTTACATAGTTAAACCTGTAACTGATTTAATCACACGCCACCCTATGCCAGCTTCTATGTACACAAACAGTAGTAGTTGGTGCCAAAGATTTTTTTACAGGATATTTGACTTAAACTCTCCACTGTTTAAGTGGGTTTTTAAAAAATATTTATTTATTTAATTTATTTATTTGGTTGTGCTGGGTCTTAGCTGCAGCTCGCGGGCTCCTTAGTTGCGGCAGGCGGACTCCTTAGTTGTGGCATGTGAACTCTTAGTTGCGACATGTGAGATCTAGTTCCCTGACCAAGGATCAAACCTGGGCACCCTGCATTGGAAGCATGGAGTCTTAACCACTGCACCACCAGGAAAGTCCCTGTTTAAGTGTTTTTATAAATTTTATAAATGTACATTTTTATGTATTGGGAGAAAAACTTAAAATTTAGGAAATGCCATGCACAACTTAATCTTTTTTCTACAAATTCAACACAAGCTTTTTCAGAGATCAAATATAAAAACACTAAGTAAAATGGCAGGGGTGGGGACCCAGAGCCCTGCCCACGCAACCTCTTCATCAACCCCTGAGGTACCTCAGCAGAATTCTAGGCCCACATGGCCTCTGGTGTTCCTTTTAGCTCTGCTGGTCTCTGATTCTTGGTCTGTTCCTCCCTATCAATCCTCCCCTCTCTCACCAGCATTCACAACTACACCCCAAAGGTGGGTGAGTTAGACACGCGGAAAGCTATTCGCCAGGCTTTCGATGTGTGGCAGAAGGTGACCCCGCTGACCTTTGAAGAGGTGCCCTACCATGAAATCAAAAGTGACCGGAAGGAGGCCGACATCATGATCTTCTTTGCTTCTGGCTTCCATGGAGACAGCTCCCCGTTTGATGGCGAAGGGGGATTCCTGGCTCATGCCTACTTCCCTGGCCCAGGGATTGGTGGAGACACTCACTTTGATTCAGACGAGCCATGGACATTAGGAAATGCCAACCACGATGGTAAGGTCATGAGGGGACAGGGGGTTACTTGGCTGTCAGGGAAAGAAGCCCTGAGGAAGAGCTTGGAGGATACCACAGTTGAGTTTCCTGGTTTCTAGAGCTTCTTGTCCAAGAACTAAGACCCTAAGAGGGTGGGAACTGGGGTTATATTAACTATATAACTCTGATAATATTCAACAGTTGATCCATCAGGGCCAGGGCCAGGGAGATGGGTCAGATCACTTAGTAAATGGTCTAATTGGACTGAATTAGGAGGAAAGTCTAGGCCATGAATAAGACGGTAAAGTAATGGATCAGAGGCTGGAGGAAAAGGTTAAAAGGCTTAAAGCTGAAAGTGGTAGGCTCTGGCCTGACTGATGAGGGCTTCAAAGGCCATGCTGTGGGAAAACATGACAGACTCTCTCCCTTATGTCAACCTCACAAGTGAATAATAGGCCCCGTAATTACTCTAGCATCCTGTCTGCAGTAATCGTAACAATACTCCTCAGGTTGCAAGAGCTCTTCATCAGTACTTACTTGCAAGACAACTGCTTAGTAAGTAGGCAACTGCACATCATTATGCCCTTTTTTAAGATGAAGAGTTTGAGGCTCAGATGGCATAGCTGGTAGGCAGCAGTGCCAGGGCTCAGACTGTGGTTCAACCACTGGCCATGTGATGAGGGGCGCATCATTCACCCTCAGTCTCCTCATCTGTCAGATGAGGGGCTGGATTAGGTGACTTCTAAAGTCCCTTCCGACTCTAATGGAACATGATGCACGTGTTTGAACATTTAAAAAAGACACAGTCTCTGCCCTTTGGAAGTCCAGAGTCGAGTCGGGGAGACAGATGTATACATAAGTCACCCTGTCGCAAGGCAGACTGTACTGAAGGACACAGCAGAAGTACCAAGAAAATGCAGTAGGACTCTGGAGGAAAGAGGGACAGAGGATTCGATTCAATTCTATTTTAGATTATAATAGATTAGAATTAGTATGTTAATATTCTAAGGCCCATGTCAAGTGTTTTCCACATACTGTATAATATGTATATGTTATTATCATCCCCATTTTACAGATAGGTAAACTGAGGTGTAGAGAAACAGTAAGTAACCTACTAAGGTCCCACAGTTGGTGAATGGGGAAATACGTTTTCAAACCCGGACATGATGATTCCAGAGCCCATACTCTTTGCTACCATGCTGTTTCCATGGCTCTCCAACTGCAGGGCACGACAGAATCACCTAGAAACCTTTTTTAAGAATTCAGATTCCAGGCTCCAGGCCCCTAACCTCTTGCTATTCTGATTCTCTGATTCTGGGTTCAGGCCTGGGAATCTGCACATGGTCTCATAAATTCCCCAAGTGCTTCTGAGGCCGGCGTCCATTACCTTGAGAAACACTGTCTTAATCCCCAGAGTTTCCCTGACTTGCCTGATCATAAGAATCAACCAGGTTCTTGTTATAAACATGGATTCCCAGGCCCTTCCCCTGGAAATTCCAATTCTTAAGCTTAGGCAAGTTGGGGAAACACTAGGCCTTCTTTTTCCTTGGAGATGCTTCAGGCTGAGAGCAGCCTTTAAAGGCCCATTTCCTCTGAGGCTGTGTCTGCTGTCTGTAGGTGGGGACTGCCTCCTTAAAAGCATTTCATATCATTGCATGGATCAGGGATCACGACTCTTGTCCTGTCTGTCAAAGGGTGGTTCAGGAGGTGATGTGGCGAAGGCTCAGCCTAGGCAAAGTTATGAAACTGCTCCATTTTTCTTTGTCCCCCACCCTCTTCTTTGGGCTTCTTTCCTATCTAGCTCCATTTCCTCAGCCCAGGAATCCTCTCCCTTATGTCTTGGATGTGTTTCCTGGTTTTCTGAACACCTATTCTTTATCTTGTTCTTATTCTTGGATCAGTGTCAACCAATGGTTGTCTGTGCTAACTGATAAAGTGTGACGAGAGGAGAACTAACATTTTTGAGCCACTGTTATGTGCCAGGCACTGTTAGCTGATAACAGTCATAGCCCTGATAGAGATACATGAATTATTAAGGACATTCCTCCTCTACCCTGCCTTTCCCAGCCCTGGGTGTGCACTTCCCACAACTGCTCCTTGCTGGTGGAGACCTTGGACCAGTCTCAAAATCCTGAGAACTTCTGGTGGTGTGTGTGGGAAGGAGCTGGGACCTGTGGATGGGCTCCATCCCAGCACCCTCTCATCTGTCCCACCCCATCCTGACGAATGACCAAGAATTCGGATAGAAATTCCAAGATAGCTAATGTCTTCTTTGGACAAGAGTCAGGACTTTAGAAAAAAAAAAAAGAAAAAGAAAAAAAAGAGTCAGGACTTTGCTCTGGAAAACCAAGCAGAACTATCCAGTTGCAGCTCATAACCCCAGCAATAGACTGCTAGGAACCGGAAGGCAGCCATTGCCATAGGACGGCCTTTGGAAGGAGAGGAAAGGAACCAAGATTGATTGAGCACCTATATGTTATCTCGTTTAATTTCCACATAAACTCAGCGAGGGCGTGAGCGCAGCCTCCCAGGAATTTTTTGTTTATTAGCTTTCTTCTCTATTCTAAATTTCCATTACAGAAAATTTTAAACTTACCAAGTAGGGAGAATGATAATGTGAACGCCCCCAGGCACCCATCACCCTGCTTCAGCAGTTATCAACATTACGTCAGTGCTGTTTCATCTACCCTCCCCGACCCTCTTTGTTTTTTAGTGATGTATTTTAAGGAAGATCTCAGGTCTCACCTCTAAATAGTGCATTACATACCTCTAACAGATTATCTTTAACACAACCACAAAATCATGACCAACGCGACAAAATTAGCAATAATTTCTTAAAATCCAATACCCAGTGTTCATTTTCCCAAATTACCTCAAAAATGTCTTTAACGGTTGTTTGCTTGCAACAGGATCCAGAGAGCATCCACACATCATCGTCTCTTAAGGCCCTTTTCATTTACAGCAGTCACCTTGCTTCTCTTTTCTCCCTATATCTGTTGAAGAAATTAGTTATCTATTTTATATATAGCAGTGCGTATATGTCGATCCCAATCTTCCAATTTATCCCTCGCCCCTTCTTACCTCATGGTAACCATAAGTTTATTTTCTACATCTATAACTATGTCTGTTTTGTAGATAAGTTCATTTGTACCCTTTTTTTAAGATTCCACATATAAGCAATATCATATGATATTTGTCTTTCTCTGTCTGACTTAGGTTCACTTTTACCATGTCTCTCTTCTGCATGTAGCCTGAGTAGATCTACAGGCCTGACTGGATTGACTTTTTTGGCGAGGATGCTTCCCAGGTGGTGCTGGTCCCCCCTGTTGCATCACATTAGGAAGCACTTGTGACACAGGCCGTCCCCCTCTTAGCGACGTGAAGTTTGAGCAGTTGCTTCAGGTGTGTCAGCCTGACCCAACCACTATAAAATTCCCTCGGGGGACTTTATTTTAAAAAGGTTGCCTAAGCCCTAACCGCAAACTCCTGAATCAGAATCCCCTCCACCTGTGTGTTGAAAAGGCTCTCCTGGAGAACCACTAGAATGTAAAGGGGATTCTGATTCTCCACTTCTTTGGAGTCTGTGCGAAGGGCGATCTGGCCCACCACACCTTTAAGCTGATTTCGGGGAGTCTCCCAGGCACCCTGTGTCCTCATCCGTTTCCAGTGGGTCAAGCAGTGAAGTCAGCAGAATTCACTAAGCTCTGCTGGGGAGGGAGCCCAGCCCTGGGGAAGGTGACAAGACGGGAAGCGTCAGGGGGACCAGCCCTTCACAGGGGACAGTCCTTCCACAGTTACTACAGTGGTTCCTCCCCACCCTGGGAGCTAGACTGGGCAGGGTGGTGAGGAAAGGAAAGTTCTGAGTGGTTGAGACGTTCACACAGTAAGCGGCAGAAGAACAGAGAAGAAAGCCAACAAACAAAAATTCCCGGGAGGCTGCATCACGCCCTCGCTGAGTTTATGTGGAAATTAAACGAGATAATGTACAGGTGCTCAATCGATCTTGGTTCCTTTGCTGTCCTTCCAAAAACCATCCTAGGGCAATGGCTGCGTCCCAGTTCCTAGCAATCTATTGCTGGGATTATGAACTGCGTCTGGATAGTTCATGCTTGGTTTTCCAGAGCAAAGTCCTGACTCTCATCCAAAGAAGACATTACTTGTGTCAAACCCAGGACTCTGAATTTTTAACAATCACCCCAGTTGGTTCTGCTGCAGATGGTCCAAAGACAACACCTGGAAAAAATACTGAACATTTGGCACTGTTCCATCCTGGCTTGTCCAGCACAGAGCTTTCCCTCAAGGAGCTCATAGTCCTGGAGCAGAAGACAGTGTGTGCTCCTGGCTATGATGTAGGGTGGAAAGTGGTCAGGGCCATAAAGATGATACAGATACACTGCTGGGAAAGTGTATAGGAGGAAGCAGTCATTGCTGGTTAGGGAAATCGAGGAAGGCTCCCTGGAGGATGTGGCATTCAGCTGAACTTTGAAGGAGTAAGGTTATTCCAGGTAGAGGGGACAGCATTGGCAAAAGAATAGAGGCAAAAGGAAATGTTGTAACCTTTGGGAGGGTTTCAGGAGTCAATGAGATAGGCCTCACCAAAGATGGAGGTCCCAAGAGAAGGAAATGAAGCAGAGACAAGATACACTGGAGTAGCCAAGTAGACTGTTGGGTGCTTGCTAGGAAGCCCAAGGACTTGAGCTCCCAGCTCAAGGGAACTCTCCCTGTTGAGGATGCTGGTCCTTCATACATAGCTTAACGTGAACTTGCTAATTAACCGTGATAGTTCTGTGCCTGGAGGTGGTGTGAGTGCTTTCTGTACCTTGCCTCATTAATCTTCACCCCATTCTTATGACGAAGGTACCATTAATCCCTTTATTTTACAGAGGAAGAGATTTAAAATGTCACACTGCTAGGACATGGCAGAGCTGGGAGTCATGGCAGTCAGACCCCCAGGGACTACACTTCTGACCACTCTGCTTCTCTGCCTTTCATCCTCTTGGGTGGTGAAGCCCTTACCAGCCTCCTGCCCATTAAGCACGTGGGTCTTCTCCATCCCTCTGCTTTTTCTGGAGTTCTCCTGCCCCTCCACACTCTCCTTCCATCTCCTCAGAGCAGCCCCCACTTAACAGGTCTCTTGGGTTTCTGTGCAGTAGGATGCCAGCTCCCCAGCTCTCCTCTGCCTTTTGGTCCCTGGAACAAACCCACAGACCCCTTTCCTTCAAGGGCTTACTCCTGTTCTCTGCAGAGACCCAGCACAGAGGCTTACAGAGTAATAGACACAGGCTGAGGACAAAGGTTTAGAGTCTAGCCAGGCGCTCAGAGCCCTGCTCCCTGGTTCTCAGCTGAAATCCCTGCGGATGCTCCCTGAGGAAGAGCCTAGTCAGGAGACAGAGGCCCAAACAGCTTGTCTCGGGTCACAGAACGGGCCAGGAGCAGAGCCAGGACCGGACCCCAGGAAGCAGGGCTGCCTTCCATTGGCGCGAGCAGCCGCCTTTGTTTGGGATGGAGCTCAGAGATGAGCTCACCCTTCCCCGCTGCCAGAGGGGCCAGGACCTGAGGAAGGAACTGGGGGAGGCCTGGCCTCCTCATGCCAGCCTGCCCTGCCCCAGCAGAAGGCCAGCCCCAGGCTCTTGGCCAAACTTCCCCTGATCTTGCCCATCCACCCTTCGCTGAAGGTACTGGTGGTGTCCGCGGAGCGGCCGGCATGCATGTGTGTGTGACTGAGTCTGCCCCATAGGGCTATTCTCTCTTCCCAAGACCTTAGCCAGGAAGGCCAGACACAATCCCCAGGCTCATCTGACCCTCGTGGGGCCCTCAGCCGGGCTGGGGTACGGCAGCTTGGCCAGTGCCACTGGGGCCAGAGTGAGCACGAGGACTCCTGACCACCTCCTGGGCTCTTGGCAGCACCCCCTGCACTTCAAGGTGGCAGGACTGGACTGTGACATGCATTAGCTCTGGGCAACAGAGGCAGGGCTCAAGGGACATTCAGATGCCACAGGTCAAGGCAAGCAGGAGTCTATAACTGGACGTAATATGAGTCAGGACTGTTGATTCGACAGCCTGCTCAACTCCCTGCCCCTTCATTTCTTCCCCAAAGCCAGGGCTGCTTAATCCCCTCGAAGTCAGGCCTTGCCCTGTCCCAGGCCTGACCCAGAAGTTCAGGGGAGTTGGCTTTAAGAGGATCTGGTTGCTGGGACCCCAAGTGCCTCGTGCTTCCTTTTTGGTCAACGGGCTTGTTCCAGGGACCAAGCTCCTGTCTTATGCATGGTGACAACAGGTGCCATGCAGCATCATGCCCTTCACACATCTTATCCTATCCGGTCCTCACACAACCCTCTGATGTAGGTACGACCTCCGCATTGTGCAAATAAGGAAATTGGGGCTCAGAGGGTAGACCTGACCGAATTCACAAAGCTCACTGGGGTAGAGCTGGAAATGAACGAGACCTGTCCTATTCAGGGGCCCAGGCTCACGACCACTCTGCTGTGTTGCTGCCTCAGCTTCACCCTCGGGATCCCGTGTCCCACTTTCAGTACCTGGACCTTTCGTTTTCACTCGCATTTGAATCCCTGCGTTGATCTTGGCCATAGCTCAGTCCTTTCAGGACCGAGAGCTGCTGCACGACCAAGGCTCCTCCTGCCCCCGGGTCTCTGAAGATGACCGCCAGCCTGCCGCCCCCAGGACTCCCCTCTGCCCGTCACACCCCCTCTGCCTTAGCTCAGGCTCTTTTCATCTCTCACCGGGACCCTCATACTGGCTTCCAGACCAACCCCACTGATTCCCCTGCCTCTGGTCTCATCACCCCCTAATCCTTCTTCCAACTGCAGCCAGAGTGATTTCATCATGTCACCATCAGCCCCCCCGTCCCCGACACCAACCTGCTTAAACCCCCCACTGGCCAAGAAGCCAATCCAAATTCCTTTGCATGGCATCACAAGCCCTGCGTGCCAGCCTGGCTGACCTCATCTCCCTCTGGCCCTCCCCCCCTGCTTTGTTCCGGAGCCAAGTGGAATGAAACTGCTTGTCCCTGGACGTTGTTCATAGCCTTCTCTCAGCCAGCAATGCCACCTCCGCCCCTCTCCCTCTCCTTCCCACTGAATCCTTTCTGCTGACCAACTTCTTATCTTTCTAGACTCACCTTAAGCTTCACCTTCATGAAGCTTTCCCTGAACATCTTCCTTCAAGCGTAAATGACTCCTCCTTCCTCGGAATCCTCACTCGACCCTTATAGACAGCTGTAGAAGCACCTGGAACACTAATTTCACTTATTTTGTTTCTCTGTCCCTATCCACCACTATACGGAGAGTTCTGGAAGGTAGGGGTGTGTATGTCCCAGTGTCCGGGACAGGGCCTGGCACAAAGCTTATTCTAGGTGTTTGCTGAAGTAATGGATGGACTGACTGACACCTGAGCGGGTGCCCTGGGCACCTCCCCATCTCCCCCTCCACAGGGAACGACCTCTTCCTGGTGGCCGTGCATGAGCTGGGCCACGCACTGGGACTGGAGCACTCCAACGACCCCAGCGCCATCATGGCACCCTTCTACCAGTACATGGAGACACACAACTTCAAGCTGCCTCAGGATGATCTCCAGGGCATCCAGAAGATCTACGGTGTGTGGCAGGGGGGAGGGGCCACCGTTCCTTCCTTGGGCTGGGCCATGACTGCCTGCCTGTCGGGGCGGAGGTTTGGGGGGCGGCTGGGGACCTGGGCCTCTGACTGCTGTCTGCAAGGCTCCTCCCCCACCCCCCTCCTTCCCTGCACACTTGGGAAACCCAGGGGAGGGTCTGAGCTGCAACTGGGAGGGACAAAAGTGAACAGAGAGCCTCCCACTCCCCCTACTCTACCCGCCTCCCCCCTCCACACACCTCCCTCTCACCTCCTGTGGTTCCCTCTCAAGGGGTCCCACCTCTAGCCAAGAGAGTCACCCATCTGCCCAAGTAATGGTGATACAATAGGATAAGTATTATTACCAGAGCTTTTTTCTTAAACAAGAAAAAGACAAACTAGGCTGATATCTTGATAAGATTTGAGGGGCCTGCTACCATGCCACCCCACTCTCTGTTCACACCGGTGTGGGAAGTTCTTGTTCTCGTCAAGTCGGTGGAGATGGGAAGACCAGTTTATTACGGCAAACGCATGTCCATGTGGCACGGCCCCTACAGCCCCCAGGCTGTGGAGTACGGGAGGAGGGCTCTTCTTGGAGGCCCTGAGGACCTCACAGAGGAGGTCGCCCCACCCAAAGCCTGGAGGATGGGCAGGATCTCCACAGGTGAGGCAGCAGAGGACTGGACAGGTAGTGGGGACTAGGAGGTCTTTTGAAAATAAAATGGACGCTATTTGCTGATAGATTAGACACAGGGGTGAGGTTTCTGGCTTTTGTAACTGTGGAGCAATAGATTGACCTCTGTAGCTCAGAGATGTGGGCTGGAATATTGATCTGGGATCTTTGGTGTTCAATACGGTAGCCACTAGCCACATGTGGCTATTTAAATTTATATTAATTAGAATTAAATAAAATTAAAACTTCAGTTCTTCTGCCGCACTAATAACTAGTCGCTCATTTCAAGTGCTCAATAGCCACGCGTGGCTAGAGGCTCCTGTATTGGACAGTGCAGGTACATAGGACATGTATGTCATCACAGAACGTTCTGTGGGACGGCTTGAACGGAGGTCTTTAAAGCCATGAACCTGGAAGAGATCCCTTCGGGTAGTGATTCTCAACTTGGCAGTGCATTGGAATCACCTTGGGATTTCAATTTAAAAAAAATACTGGGGCTTCCCTGGTGGCGCAGTGGTTGAGAGTCCGCCTGCCGATGCAGGGGACACAGGTTCGTGCCCCGGTCCGGGAGGATCCCACATGCCGCGGAGCGGCTGGGCCCGTGAGTCATGGCCACTGAGCCTGCGCGTCCGGAGCCTGTGCTCCGCAACGGGAGAGGCCACAACAGTGAGAGGCCCGCGTACCGCAAAAAAAACACAAAAAAATACTGATACCCAGCCTTCACCCCCAGAAATTTGGTTTTAATTGGTCTGGGGTGACTTCTGAACATCAGGGTGTTTTAAAAGTTCCCCAGGTGATCCTAATATGCAGCCCAAGTTGAGAAGCACTGACCTAGGACCAAAATAGAGAGAGAAAGACAGAGAGAGACAGAGACAGACAGACAGACAGAGAAGGGGAGGGGAGGGGAGAGGAGAGGACCCAGGGGCATGCCGACCTTTAGAGCCGGGTGGATGAGGAAAGGCCGCCAGCAAAGCAGGCTGAGAAGGAACAGTACACAAGGTAGGAGGAAAACCAAGAGAGTGCAGGGTTCTGGAAAAGAGAGAAGAGTGTTTCAAGGCAAGTGTTTGTATGATCTTGCTACTCAAAGTGTGGGCCTCAGACCAGTAACTCTGGCATCACCTGAGAGCTTGAAAAAACACAGAATCTAAGGCCCCACCCCAGACCCTCTGAGTCACAATCTGCATTTCATCAAGATCCCTGAATGATCCATATGGACGTCAAATTTTGGGTCAAGTAATGTTGGATTTGGCGACATGGAGGTCATTGGTGATCTTGACAGCAGCTTCAATGGGTGACGAGGCAGAGGCCATGCTGGAGCAGGATGAAGAATGGGGGGAGCAGACAGAGAGGGTAGGCGACACTGAGCCTAAGAAGGGACATGTCCTCTCTCGTAACAGGAGAGAAGAAAGAGAAGATACCAGATTTGGGGGTGGAAAGATGGGAGTTCCCATTTAATGGCTCTTTTCATGGATTTTCTCAAAGACTGGGGGAGTAAACAATGGGGGGGGGGGACAGGAGGCTGGAGTGTGACAGGCTTGTCTCAGAGCTGCCCGGGTGAGGATGAGGCAATGGCAGCAGGGGGCAGGGCACGCCTGGCCCTTCTCTAAGATGCAGCCCCTCTCTCCAGGACCCCCCGCGGAGCCCCTGGAGCCCACAAGGCCCCTCCCCACACTCCCCGTCCGCAGGATCCACTCACCTTCTGAGAGGAAGCATGAGCGCCAGCCCAGGCCCCCTCGGCCGCCCCTGGGGGACCGGCCAGCCACACCAGGCGCCAAACCCAACATCTGTGACGGCAACTTCAACACGGTGGCCCTCTTCCGGGGCGAGATGTTTGTGTTTAAGGTAGGACCTCAAGGCTCCCCTTCCACTCCTTCCCCCACCTGGGGCGGGAGAGAGCTGCTGCTCTGGGATTAGGCCTGCTGTGGGGCCTGGAGGGGAGCTAGCCCAGTGGCCAGGTCATGAGGTCTCTTCCTGGTGCTGCTGGGTGAATGGACTTGTTTCCAAGAGGGAGGCGGGAAGCGGTGACCCTGCCCCTTCCTGAGGGTTAACGGTGGGGGAAAAGTGCTGGAGACCGGCCTCCACTCTGTGACTCTGAGAAAGTCACCTCCCTTGTCTGGACCTCAGTTTCTCCATCTGAGGGCTGGGAGGGTCATTTCTCTAATGAAGGGTGTGTGCAGATCAAAGGAGTCATGGCTGTGAAGATGTTGGCTTGGAGTAGGGGCTGGCACAGCAGTGGCTGCATCTGTCTCCGGATCCTGCCAGGGCTGGTTCAGAGGACTGCCTGACAGGAAGCTGGCCAGGCTACATCTTGTCCCCTGGTCTGTTCCTGTCCCTCTAGCCACGGGTTGCAGGGTGGCAGCCTGCTCAGTGTGTTGCAGTTGGGTTCTCAGGGAAGCAGGCTCTGGGACAGTGTTTGGGATGCAAGATTTTGACCAGGGAGCACCTCTGGGATCCACATCTGTGGGAAGGAGGGGAGGGAAGCACGATGGGGCAGGAGAAGATAAGCAGCAACTAGACCCACTGCAGACCCGGCCACGCCCACAGCGAGTTCCGGAGCTAGAATGGCCCGTCAGAGTTGTCCCGTGTTGGGCCCCAAATGGCTGAAACTTTATTCAGTCAGTGGGTGAGGGGGCATGACCTTGGGGGAGCTCTCTGGAGCTAGGCCATCCCCAGCGAGGTTGACAGTTGAAAACTGCCTGCTGACCACACTCCCGGCCACCAGCACAAGAGGCCCTCCGCTGACAGCGTGTCTCTGTCACACTGGCTGGTTGTGGAGAGCTGCCCCAGTCACCTTGTGGAATTCTCGCCAGCAAGCTTTGAGCTCTGACCAAGAATCAGGCGACAGGGGTCAGCCCCAGTCCTGCTCTCACTGCGTGGCTCAAGGAGAGTCACTTGGCCTTCCCTAAGACTCTGTGTATCTCAGATCTACTTAACAGGAGTTGTGAAAGTCAAAATAAGGTTTAAAAAACTGGATGTGAAAGTGCTTCGTAAAACACCTTAAAAAAAAACTTTTCTAGCTTTTGTACCTTTTTTTTTTTGGCTGCGTTGGGTCTTTGTTGCTGCGCGCAAGCTTTCTCTAGTTGCGGTGAGCGGGGGCTACTCTTTGTTGCGATGCGCGGGCTTCTCATTGTGGTGGCTTCTCTTGTTGCAGAGCACGGGCTCTAGGCACGTGGGCTTCACTAGTTGTGGCATGCGGGCTCAGTAGTTGTGGCTCGTGGGCTCTAGAGCGTAGGCTCAGTAGTTGTGGTGCACAGGCTTAGTTGCTCCGCAGCCTGTGGAATCTTCCCGGACCAGGGCTTGAACCCGTGTTCCCTGCATTGGCAGGCGGATTCTTAACCACTGTGCCACCAGGGAAGCCCCTGTACCATTTTTATGAATCATGTTCATTCTTCTGCACCCTTGGATCCTCCAACTGAATGGTTCCTAAGCAAGTCTGGGTTTTATCATTCCCATTCACACATAAGAAAACCGAGGTCCTAGGAGGTTACAGGCCTCGCCCAGACTGCCTACCAACCAAGGCTGCAGTGGGACCAGGCACCAATTTGAGGAGGAGGGCTTTTTTCACATTCTTGGCCTATTGAGCTGCCATTTACTTAACATTGACTATGTGCCCTGTACTGTTCTAGGCACTTCACCTATAATCTCTCATCTGACCCCCACTATTACCCCCCTTTGCAGGTGAGGCTCTTTAAGTACTGAGCCCCAGGTCATGCAACTGTAAGAGGAGGAAACTGAATTCACACCCGGGGCTTGGGGGAATTTCCACGGCTTGCTTCCCACAGACCTTACCCTGCTGGCTGGAGCCAGCCGTGAGGAGGGCACTCTGCCCGGGCTCAGTGACCAACCCCTGCTTCCCACCAGCCTGGGGAGGGGCCCCGCTGTCGTCGGTGACTCTCTGCTGCCCTCATGTGGTCATCCCGGGCCCTGCATCATCCCTTCCAGCTCCCCGCGACGCCTCCTCTGCCCACCAGGCCTGTCTGCTGGCTCTGTCTCATGGCCCCTTGGGCAGCAAGAGCCATCAGGACCCTTATGTGAAGAGAGTTGATGGGCATTTTATCTTCCTCATTGGGCTTTGAAAGATAGAAGCAGACATCAGGGAGGGTTGCAAGGCTGGGCCCAGGGGAACGTGTTGGCTTGTTGGGGCCTGAGCCCCAGGGCCAAGATCACTGGGTTCAAAGGCTATGCCCCTTTCTTTCCTTGCCTTAACCCCCAGGATCGCTGGTTCTGGCGCCTGCGCAATAACCGGGTACAGGAGGGCTACCCCATGCAGATCGAGCAGTTCTGGAAAGGCCTGCCCGCCCGCATAGACGCAGCCTATGAAAGGGCTGATGGAAGATTCGTCTTCTTCAAAGGTAACGTGGCCTGTGCAGAAGGACCTGGCACGCTTTCCTGCCCTTCTCGGGACCCCCTTTTTCCACCTGTAAACTGGAAGAGGCAGGGTGGGAGGCAGATGAGCTGCAAGGGTCCTTCTAGCCCTAACAGAAACACTGCCATCTGACAGGACAGATCCCTGCAGGCAGAGAAATTAAGTCAGGGAGTGACTGCTGAGGGTCTGTATGTGCCGAAGTTGGTGGGGTGACAAGCCTCACCCCCACAAAGTATAGGGAGGTGCAGACAACTGAAGACCATCCAGTGCTCCATGGAAGGCCACGCTGTGAGTTCTGTAAGAGCCTGGAGGGGGGGAGGTCACGCAGGCTGCAGAGGCCAGGGGAGGAGGGGAACTAGCTGTATGGCAGGCCCACCCTGTGCTAGGTTGTTTCACTTCGATTATCTTGACTTGGGCCAGGCCTCAGAAGAGTAAGATTCAGATAGTGAGGAGTGAGAAAAGCATTCCAAGGGGAAGGAACAGCATGGGCAAAGGAGTAGTTCAAAGGGCTTTAGAAGACCCACCAGACAGCCCTGGAGCCCCACCGGAGAGCTGTGAGAAGTGGCCTGGAAAGGTAGTTTAGGGGAGAGTCCTGAGGAGCCCTGGCTGCCCGGCCGGACTGTGGTCTTAACCCATCAGGGCAATGCTGGAAGTTCACTGTTTGTTTCTGAGCAGCAGAGAGCCAGAGGGCAGGCGGCAATCCAGGCAGAGGCAGGAGGCCGTTTCTGAGACGGCTGCTGGAGTTGAGGAGAGCGATGTCTGTAAGGCCTGTACCAGGGAGGAGCAGTGAGGCTAGGAGGCTGACAAGGCCTTGTGAGAGGCTAAGTGCTGAGAGGAGAAGGAAAGAGAGGGTGATGCCACCTTCTTGGGGACACTGGGAGGCAGACAGGTGGTGAGGGAGGGAGCCCCTGGGGTGGAGAGGAGGAACTCCGGAAGCCGACCTGGAAATGCCCAGAGGACGGTGGGCAATCAGGTCCTGGGCCTGGTACCCAGGTCCACTGGGAGAGCGGCAGCCTCAGAGTTGGGTGTCACTGGTAGAAGGTTGGGGGAGTACTAGTGTGTGTGTGAAGCCGTGAGAGGCTGAGGTCACCCGGAAAGGAAAAAGGAGCAAGTCACACGAAAGGAAAAGAGGGTGGGGCACGGAGCCTGGGCAGCGTGGGGCGAGCTGCCCAGGATCTGAGACTGGATTCTGGCTTCTTGCCCCCTAAGCTCTGCCTGAGCCAAGAGGCCTCAGCCTCCTCCGCCACAGGGATCAAGCAGGACCAGGGCCGTCTCCCCCTGACACTGGCTCCATGAGTGACTTTGGTCCCAGTGGATGATGGGCAAGTGGCTCTATCCACAACCTCCAGCATGAATGACCGAGGAAGGCTAATCCTGGGTTCCTCTTGGCCACAGGTGACAAGTACTGGGTGTTTAAGGAGGTGACGGTGGAGCCTGGGTACCCCCACAGCCTGGGGGAGCTGGGCAGCTGTCTGCCCCGAGAAGGCATTGACACAGCTCTGCGCTGGGAACCTGTGGGCAAGACCTACTTTTTCAAAGGCGAGCGGTACTGGCGCTACAGCGAGGAGCGGCGGGCCACGGACCCTGGCTATCCCAAGCCCATCACCGTGTGGAAGGGCATCCCCCAGGCTCCCCAAGGGGCCTTCATCAGCAAGGAAGGATGTACGTAAGAAACCGGCTGGGTTTTGTGAGGGGGAGTCTGATTTTACGTGGGTCTCACCGGGGCCCACGGGCATACTCTCAAGGTATCCAGGTTTGGGAAACACCGCCTGGTGGTAAAGACAAGTGCCTCATATCGACCCATGTTTACACAGTAAATTAATCCTCTCTTACCAGCGGCCAAGTCACAATTTCTCATCTGTAGGGATCATTCGCAATTGAGAGATGTTTTCATAGACTGACTTCATTCCCTCAGACAGCATTTCTCAAACAGTGGTCCTCAGGTGTACTCTAGGAGTCCCTCAAGGTAACAGATCTGAAATGATGGATGTGGTGGTTCAAAGGTGCTTTTTCACAGGGCTTAAAGATAAGAGAGAAGCATTTTCTAATTATGAGACATTTCCTAAGCTCCTCCTGGAGGCCAGGCTGACTCACAGCCTCTCCCTGCTCCGGACTAGAAGCTTCTCAAGAAGAGGGGCTGGGACTTACCAGGTGCAGAGTGGCTATCCATGGCTATTTGTTGAATCCATCTCTGCTCATCTGGTCAAAAGCACAGACCCTGGAGCCAGCCTGGCTGGTTTCATATCCCACCTCCACTGCTTACTAAGTTTTAGCTGTTATCATCATTATTATCTTGTTGGGGTGTTTTAGTTTTTATGGAATGTCAGGTGTCATTCATTTACTCCACAATAATTGCTGAGAGCCAGGTTGTGTGGGAGGGCTGGGGATGGAGCTTAGAACAAGACTTGCCTTGCATCCCTGGTTCGCAGTCTAGAGGCAAAAAACAAAGTGGCAACAAATGCAATAAGGGAAAGCATTTGCCAGAGAGCATCTAGGGAGAGGGCCATGTGAGAGAGGGTCGTCAGGAAGGGCTCTCCAAGGAGACGTCACCGGTAAGAAAGCCAGCAGCCACAGGGGCAGAGCTGCTATTTGGTGGCTCTCCTGTGTACCTGATGCTTTACACACATGGTCTCACTTTCTGGGGAGCCTCAGAGACAGGTGACATCAAGAACTTCAGCCAATGAAAATCCCAGCCAAGGTGGGGAGCCGGCCAATAGGAGAGTGTGAGTTGCTCTGGGTCTGTGGACTGGCGGGGCGATAAGGCTGCTGCAGGAAGCCTTGTGGTGGTTGCCAAGCCCTGCTGCCTCTTTTCCTTCCAGCCCCTCCCCCAGCAGGGTCCCAGCGACCCTGCAATCTGTGTTGCACAGTCACGTGTGCCAAGCCAAAAAAAGTCCATGATAACTGCGAAGAGGTGGTGCCCTCCGTCAACGGGAGAAATCTTTCTCCCTGCCTCCCTTGGCTCAGGCAGGAGCTGGCTCAGCCCTAGAGCTACGGAGACAGTGCCATCCAAGCCTTAAGTTGGGGGCTTGATCTGACTCACATGGGGGAAGGGCGAGGCTATGGGCACAGGATGGCAGAGCTGAGACCCAGGGCTGAGAAGAGTCCTGTCTGGGAAGCACAAAATGAGCTTACCAATGCTACTTCCAGCCCCTCAGTGGCTTCCCAGCACCTTTGAGATGACAGGGTGGGCTGCTCCAGGTCCCAGGTGCCTCTCTGCAGCTGGGCAGGTCGTCCTCCACGACCAGCCACACCACTTGCAGGGTGTGCAAGGCACCGCATGCCTACCTCCAAGAGTTCCAACACGCCCCCACCACGTCACGTGCCCACCCGCCTTTCAGAGCTCCCCTTGGGCTCCTCCCAGGTGGGAGAGGCGCCCCTCCTCCACGCTGCCACAGCACCCTGGGCCCTCACGCTGGTGCAGAACAGGTGCAGGGAAGTGTCTGGGATGGTGATGATGGGCCGTGTTTCTGCAGATTACACCTACTTCTACAAGGGCCGGGACTACTGGAAATTCGACAACCAGAAACTAAGCGTGGAGCCAGGCTACCCGCGCAACATCCTGCGTGACTGGATGGGCTGCAACCAGAAGGAGGTGGAGAGGCGCAAGGAGCGGCGGCTGCCCCAGGACGATGTGGACATCATGGTGACCATCAACGACGTGCCAGGCTCTGTGAATGCAGTGGCCGTGGTCATCCCCTGCATCCTGTCCCTCTGCATCCTGGTGCTGGTCTACACCATCTTCCAGTTCAAGAACAAGGCAGGCCCTCAGCCTGTCACCTACTATAAGCGGCCAGTCCAGGAGTGGGTGTGAGCAGCCCAGAGCCCTCTCTGTCCACTCGGTCTGGCCAGCCAGGCCCTTCCTCACCAGGGTCTGAGGGGCAGCTCTGGCCACTGCCCACCGGGGCCAGCATGGCCCTAGGCCAGGGGTCATGTAGCCGAAGTGGTGGTGCATTGGCCTAGGCTGAGCATGGGGCAGGGAGTGATGGCAGCTGTGCCCCAGGGTGGGTGTCTGGCACCCAGCTGCCAGCCTTCTGTCCTGGGTAAACTGCTCCCTACTCAAGGGAATAGGCCAGGCCCCATCAGGAGGCAGGGACCATGCCAGGAGGAGGCCCGTGGTCACTGCGCCCTGTGGCGTCCACGAGGCACCACAGCGCCATCTGTACCTGGCTGGACCCAGCACCTTCTGTGGGAAGCCAGCGCTAGCGGTCTCAGCCCCATCTGGGAGATGCCACCAGTCCTGGTCCCCCATTGCCAACACCTGCTGGTCAGATGTCCCCCCACCCCTACCCCACCGTCCTCCAAGGCTACAGGACCCCTGCTGCCGACACAGTGGGCAACAAGCCTAGGTTTCCTCTGCTGGCAACAGCAGATCCCTCAGGAAACCTGCTCCACACGTCAGGGTCTCCTGAGACCCAGGATTTAGGGTCACATGCTGCAGGCAGGGCTGTGGCCCAGCTGGGTCTGACAAGGACCCAGCTGTCATGTCGTGAATATTTCAATGTCCTGTCACTATTGTTTAAAGTCCCATTCTGCAAAGGCTGCTTGAGGCTTTAGGTGAATTAGAGGTGACTGTCTTGGTGATGAGGCCAGCCCTCCCCCCAGCGATAAGGACCAAGGTGCTGTTAAGGCCACTCTAGTGCCCAGACACGCCAGGAGCTGGGCCCCGCTAATGAGGCTGAAGGGCTGGAGCAGGAGCTGACCCCATCTCGGAGGCTGATTTGAGTTTGTAGCTGTCCTCCACTCTCCCGTTCCTCTCCCCATCCCCCAAGTCCCTGGCCCTGCTCCAGCCTGTCGCTTGTGGCCTGAGGACTCAGCCTGACTAGTGAGGTGAGACGGAAATAGCTCTGGGCCAACATTCTCACGGCCTTGGGTTAAGGGGCCCAGGGCAGCCTTCTGAAGTGCTCAGAGCCCACACCCCTAGCTACCCTGAGACCACTTCAATCTCTCAGCCCAGAAGCAGTGTTTATACCATGAGCTTGGCCCCTGCTAACCCAGCTCTCTGGGCCCATCACCCTGCATTGCTCTTCGGAAAGGGGCAGCCACAACTGGTAACAACCCCAAGCCTAGGGGCCCGCCCCTCACTGTCTCTGGCAGGAATTCCTAGGGCTCTGCTTGCCTCACTCCAACCCAGTAAGAGGCAGCCCTGCTTGTCACTACGGAGCCGGAGGCAAAACCAATGGGTTCAACTATGTCCACTGGCTCCCTGCCAAATCCAAGCAGAGGTGTCAGTCTCCAGGGTGCTGGCAGGGCCTCTGAGCCTGCATGGGCCTTGCCCCCACCCTGTGGCCTCTGGGCTTTGAGTCTGCTTAACCTGTAGCAGACAGGGACTCTGGGAGCTGTCTTGAGCAAAATCTCTCATCCCAGAGACACCTATATGGGTCCACTGTGTTCCCTGTCATCATCCTGTTTTTTCTCATTTTGGCCAAGGGCGGGCTCCCTGGGGCGGGTGGGGAACAACTGCAGAGATATTAGTGATTCATAGGTTTGTACAGTGTTTTATACTTTGCAAAGCACTTTATTAGCTCACCCCTGTCCGCTCACATGTAACTCATGCAGGCCCTGGGAGGCCAAGGGTAACTCTCACTGTGCCCGCAAATGAAGCACAGAGAGGCTGTTACTTGCCCAGGCCACCCAGTGGGCTTGCTAGACCCCTCTAGGGTCCAAGATGAGATCAGAAGTGTCTCTTTTATCCATCTTTTCTTGGCCTCCCTTCTCCCCTTCCGGGTCCCTCTCCACTCCTCAGGTTGGTGCTCTCACTTCTTGAAAGCTCTAGGCCCCCCAGGCTCCCCACTGGCTCCTGGTACTACCGAGGTCAGCTGAGAAAGAGCAGGAGATGGAGGCAGGCAGCCCAGGCTGCAGATGTGAGGGATGCAGGGCCAGGCCCAGAGAGGGCTCAGCCTGGAGCCTTCCAATCATGGATTCTCCTGCCTTGTGGTCATCCGTTTGTCCATCATCCCAGGACAGGGCAGACAGAGGGGCAAAGCACTGGAAGCCCCAGAGCCCAGCTTCCCCTCAGTCTGGGGAACATCACAGCATTTCAGTGTCAGTCACATTTTAAACTGATCAGCCTTTGTATAATGTTTTTTAAATCATTTCTAAATAAAACAAAAATACAGAGTGTGTCATTTCCCTGGGATGTGGGAACAAGGATCAGGTTCTGGGTGGCCTTAAGAAGCTTCTGGGAGACAGGGTGCTTTGCGGTGTCTGGGAGGTGCCCCATGCATCTCATCTGCCGGCCCAAAAATCAGATGCCCCCTCTCTCCAAAAGGCTGGCCCTGGAGGCCCTCGGTTACTGGGGTCTCAGGAAAACAGCCAGATAATGCCAGGGTGGCACCCAGGATGGCGGAGCAACCCCTCCCAGGAGAGGTATGGGCAGGTTCACTGTGGCAAGGTCTTTTCTCAAGTCAAGGCACATGGTGCCATGACCAAGGACAAAAGCAAGAGCCCAGTTCTTGGCAACAGGGAAAAATGAGGTGAGATTAGGTCAGCAGCCTTGGGGTCTTCTTACCAAGAGCCCTGGCCTGGTTCTGGAAGCCAGTGACAGGAAAGGCTGCCCCAGCACCCAGACGGCTGGAGAAACTGTGGGGTGGGGATGAACACGAAGGTCTGAGCTGGGCTGGGTGCAGGCTGAGAAGCCAACGAATCTGGGGTAGCGAGAGGGGCCAGAGGCAAGACGGTGTCCCAAGGCGAGGCTGCGGAGGAGGCTTTCTTCCAGTCCCCAGCGAGCTCCCCGACTCTCCGCGCGTCTCCAGGGTGGCGGAAGGTGGGGAGAGACGACAAGGACCCGAGCAGGAGAGGCGTACAGGATGACGGGAGGCGGCGGGCGGTAAGGGCGGAGAGCGACGAGTCAGTACCAGGAGGTGCAGACGATGAGGAAGCGCACGTCGTCCAGCGGCCCCCAGGCTCCGGGCTCTGGCCAGGGCCGCACAGGGCCCTCGGGCGCCGCGGGCGCCGCGGGCGCCGCGGGCTGGGGTTGGGGGTGGGTCTGAGATTGGGGCTGGGGCTGGGGCTGCGCGGGCTGCACTGGCTGCGCGGGCTGCACCGGCTGCGCGGCGCCCTGGCCACCGCTCAGCTGAGCTCCCATGTTCTGCAGGACGAGAGGCCCGTCAGGTACGGGACGGGCCGCACGCCACCCCCGCCCCGGCAGGGCCCGACCCTCACCTCGCACCGCCCGAGCCGCCGGTCAGGAGAATCCCAGAGCCGGCCTCCGCTTCCGCTCGCCTGCGCAGCACCGTCAGCAAGGACTGGCGTTGTGACGCCACGGCGAACGAACCCCGCCCTCTGACCGCCAGCGAGGAAGGTTTCAGGGCACAGGGGCGGGGCCCAGCAAACCCGACCCACCCACCAGCAGCCGGCCACACCCGCCCGAAGCCCCGGGGCTCCGCCCCGCGAGCAACTCGGAGACGCTTGGAGCCGCCCCAGCTACCCTCGCCTCTCCAGCCCGGCTCCGCACCCACCCAAGGCCCTAAAGGAAAGGGCCTACCGAGATTGGTCTGAGGCGGTCCTGGGCACCTAGCAGCCAGGCCAGCAAACCTCCATCCACCCTGGGTGAAAGAGGACAAGACTGCCCTGTAGCCAGGTGCCCCAGAGCACTTCAGGATCCTCACACTGGCCTAGGAGAGAGTTGAAACAGACTCATCTTTGAAGCCAAAAGTATGAGGCTGAAGTTGTGTGGAAAATGGGAGAAGTACAGTGGAGAGTGCTGCTTCCTCTTGTCCTGGGATGAAACCGCCCATCTGGTGATGGGGGGAGAGGAGTGGGAGACTGTAGAACTAAGAGGTGTGTGTGCATCCTACCCCACCTCCCCCCGGAACAATGGTGGGGGGCTGAGTGCAGGCTGAGGTCCCCAAATAACACATTCAGAATGGCCGGAAGAAGCTGCCCTTTAATGGGTTGGCACAGACAACAGAGCTCTCAGCCAGAAGCCATAGGACCTGTGGCAGGTTTTTGCAGTAACTATAGATTCAGGAGATGGGCACAGGAGAAGAAGGGCTGGGCGTCCAGCCACTGAGTCCAGGTGAGCTCTCTGCCACGGCCCTGCCAGCATCCAGGACAGACTGGGTGGGGCGTGGAGACGGAGCCAAAGTCCAGAGCCAGGAGCCCATGAAGAGTATGGAAGGTGACTCAGGTGAGGCTAGAGAGAGAAGGAGCATTGTCAGTAGGTACTTCACAGAGCACAGCTCACCCTCCACTCTCAAGGTGCTTGCCTCCACCCTTACCCCAGGACCTCTGTTCCAGCTCAGCCCCGAAGAGCCACACACAGAGGCCCCTCCAGATTCCACTGCTCCCACAAGTCACAAATCCAGTCTAGCACTCTCAGTGCTTAAAAACTAAAAGTAACTCCTCCACTCGGGTGGGTGAACTCAATAACTTATTCAAATCGTTACTGATCATAAATCAGAGCCTCACAGGTCAAGACCAACAGACATTAGACAAGGAAACAAGGTGGCTCAGAGAGGGTAAGGGACAGGTCCAGGCCCCAAATCCTCTAGTAGCAGGGCTGCGGCCAGAACATTCTTCCTGGAGGTGATAATCATGTGCACGATTATAAACATGAAGTACGTATTTCTTTTTTACGGCTGCCCCTCACGGCTTGTGGGATCTTAGCTCCCCGAACAGGGACTGAACACAGGCCCTTGGCAGTGAAAGCACCAAGTCCTAACCACCGGACCACCAGGGAAATTCCCTTAAGTACATATTTCTTCTTTGTTTTTCTTTTGTTATCTGAAGTTTTTATTTCTCTTTAAAGTACTAAAAAAGTTGGATTCTATCTTAGTTTTCCTAGGATTGGCTTTTCCTCATAAAATCTTAAGTAGAAGAAATGAAAGAACTTTGGGGAAGTTGAGGTACATATTTCTAATCCCCGACCTGACACCTTCCTTGTGAGGTCTCATGGGCACCTCAAACTCAAACAGGTTCAAAACCAAAGGAGGCTAATGAGTTTTGTCTCTTCTTTTCCAACACCCATGTCTTTATCTTAACTGCAATGCTGACCAGGGCTGCTGACTGCAGGCAGCTCTGCCTGGCAGTTTATGAAGTTTCACCATTAAATACATTTGCTGTAGTTTAGTAGGTAACAATTATCAGGTTACAGAAATTTCTTTCTGTTCTTAGGTTGCTAAGAAGTTTTTTTTGTTTTGTTCTTTAATTAAATGGTTAATTGTGGAAGTACTGTTTTCTTTATGAGGTTCAATGTTCCAAAAGGGGAGGAAGGGTATATTCTATTCATCACCCCATCACTACTGTCTGGCACATAGTAGGTGCTCCAAAAAAAGTTGTTGAACAAATAACAAAACCACTGGTACCACTTTCCTATTCAGACCCTTTCAACTGCTCTCCAGTGCTGACAGCAGAGCTTGTCAGTGTGGTCTCCAAACTGCCCTCATCAGAATCACCTAGGAAAGATTATTAAAACAGCCACACATGGTTGGGTCCCACGCCAAACTGAGGGAATCAGTATCTGAGGGGTGAAGGCAAGAAACTACGTTACAAGTATCCGAACATAAAACAAAGGTCAAAACACCTACAGTCAAAACTTCTTGACATGGGCATTCGGAGTCCTCAACACTGGGAATAAAACCTTTCCCCTTCACACCTTCCACACTTCCCCATCCCTGGTTCTGTTTGAAGTGCTTCCCCACCCTATCTTCGCATTTTCAATTACCTACTCATTTCCCTGAAGCCCAGACTAAATGATCTGTCCTCCCCAAAACCTTCCTGGATTCCAGAAAAGTGTATCACAGGAGCTTCCAAAACCACAGAAGGCACCTTTTACTTCTTCTTTGAAGGTAGTTAACTTATATATGGCCACTACATCTTCTCTCCCCTGCTACAATCTAAGTCCCTCTCAGAGGCAGGATGTAGCACTAAGCTGCCGGACTATCCCACATGGGGTCTTGTCCATAGGGTTCAATGAACATCAAGCAATTGAATGAATGAAGGAGGGAAAATGAAGGGAAATTCTGCCCCTGCTAAGTAGGGAGTCTGCTACTGGACACCTGCTCTACTTTGGGGTTTCTATCCTCATAAAGACTCCTGTGCTAGCTGGGTATGGCGTGCCTTGAGAAGGATCCTAAATGGGGGGGTGGGGGGGAGGCACTAAATATCCAGCACCTGCTGCTCTTCCAAAGGAAGAGATTCTAGAGCCTAACACCCCAGAACCTTCCAGGGTTAGGGCCCAAGAACCCACTCTTGTTTTAAACCCACAAAGTCCAGATGATGGTGATTCTGATGCATTCCCCATACCCCCGAGTCCCTTAGGCATCTGGGTCTCCTCAGTTCCTAAAAGCAGCCTTCCCTCCTTCCTTCAATTAAAAAGCTCTTTCCTGTCTCAGGCTACTGGCTGGGGACACTGACACACAGGCAAATACAAACTGCAAAAGAATGTGGTCAGTGATAAAATAAAAGACAGACTACAGAAGGGATATACTGAGCCAGTGTCTTCAAAGACGGCAGTGGGCAGATACTCAGGAAAGGCTTGTGGACTGTACCCTGTGCTTGCTCAGCAGTGTGCAGATGTGGCCTCACACGCAAGGAGAACCTACCAGTATGAATACAGTGTGGCTCCCATTACAGGTGGCATCTCTCTCCTCTCCCCTCCCCTCCCCTCCAAAGAAGAGAGGCCCAGATACCTGTCAATGAGGGAATCCCGCATGCTGGTAGCAATGGTGCTAGGCTGGGCTTCATTCAGCTTGAAAACACTCTCCACCACTGACAGCTCTGTGCTGGTCGTGTCCAGGCCACAGAAGGCACACCAGTCGTTCACTACCATCCCAGCGGCGACCACCTCGCTGCCTCGGTTCACAGTGCCCGCCTGCCAAGGGACGGCTCGGTGTGGATCATGGCACCAACAGCCAAAGTCATGAGGACTCTCCCCAAACCCTTCTCCCTGACCCTCAGCCCAAACCCAAACTGTGACAGGTAACAATCTAGATTCCCGAATACTGGGCAAAGGGATCTGCTCCAGCAGGAGACAGAGCTCAGAGAATAAGACTGCTTACCACAAGGGGGACCTGAAGGAGAGAGGACAGCTCATCCTGGTCTTCAATTGAAGTCTTGGGATGCACCAGCCCTCCCTGATTGCTGAAGACACAGTAGCTTCCTACCAGCACCTGGTCAGCTATTGTCTGTCTGAAGACTTCCACCTTTAGCACATCAGCCAGGATTTCTTCTGTTTCCTGTCAGCCAAAGGTACTGTGCTCAACGCCCAGAACAAGCAGATCAAAGAACCCAGGGCCTCCACACCAGACCCACCCAGGGCATGACTCCCTAAGCTCACTCCTCTGCTATGTAGCTGCATATGGAAGCTTCACCCAGAAAAAGGAGGGAATACAGCTTGGAGCAGAGTCTAGACCAGCTATGGAGCCCCTAATATCCATGCATGCCCTGAAGAGCCAAAGGCTGGTCTCCACATTACCCTCCTTTCCTCTAACCCACAGGCAAGAGTTCACCTGTCAATCTTCTCTCCTAGCCCTGGCTTCAAGACCAGATGGGTCAATCTCCCTGATTCTGAAGGACTAATACACTCCCTAGCTTCTTTCTGACACTGATCACACCATGGAAGGCCTCTGTTCACTATTCCAACCAATGTCTGAACTGCAGGAGCCCAGGTATAAAGAGAAACCACAAGAGATACCCCTAATTCCTGTCTGATGGGCAAGAATGGTGGCTAACCACTGACTCGGCTAATATCCTGTGACTCCTGGGCCGCCTCACCCTGTCCAGGTCTGGGTGGACTAAGGCCACGTAGTCATTGCAGGTGGTGACATTGCCCAGGGCCGAGAGCCGCTCCTCCACCCGCCGGATCTGCACTGAGTCTGGGAGGCAGTTGCGAATGTGTTGCAGCTCCTGGTCGGTGGCGTTGCTGGGCACCAGGAGACCATGCCTGTTCCCTGGGGAGACCCAAATTAGGGAAGGTGGGACAAGGACGGACCATGAATACACAAGATGCCTGCTGAGCCCTGGGGGCTGGGGATACAATCCAGCCCAATTAGCTTCCCCAGCAAAGCTTCAGACCCAGACCCCAGTCCTCCAAACCACTGTTCCATACAACACCCGGGGGACCAGGAGTGCCACTGGGCAGGCCAGAGATGACCTAGGAGTTTGTCCCAACACATCCTGCCCAATTCGCCATCATCAGCCAGGAGGAACCAGGACTAACAGGAAGCGCTCTTGGGCATTAGTTGCATTTTAAGAAACTGAAGTAACACTCCACACCTACCAGAATGGCTAAATTTTTTAAAAGAATGTCAATACCTAGTGTTGGCAAAGATATATGGAGCAACCAATAGGAGTATAAACTGGGCAACCACTTCAGATAATTATGTGGCATCATCTACTACATTGAATACCCAGCCATTCCTCTCCTAGGTATTATATATCCAATAGAAATACATACATTTGTTCACTAAGAAACATAGCAGCAATACTCATACCAAACTGAAAACTACCCAAATACCCACTATCAAGAGAATGAATGAATACACCGTGGTATACCTACACAAAACACAGTACACGGCAACATGAATGAACCACAGTTATCTTGTGACAACAATGACTAAACCTCTGCCTAATTCTGCAAGGTCACAACTCTGAACTTCTCAACTATAAGTTTCTCCCATCATAAAAAAAAAATCCACCAAAGATCAGGTTAAGATCTCCCTTGTTACCTAAGAACTAGCTTCAAGTCCAAAGGTCATGGTTAGGGATAAGAATGTTCGGCCTGAATAAGAAAATACTCAAGAGTCCAAAATCATCAGGCTTATGAAAAATAAAGGAACAAACTCCTATTTGAGCAAAACTAGAAAGAAGGGGAGGCAGTAAAGGCAGACAGATCCAGCTCAAAGAAAAGACAAATGGCCAGAGTCAACCGTGCTGAGGGCTATAGGGGCACATGGTAAAGGGAACTGAAGATTAAAATGGGTAACTGAACAGTACACCCCAGAATCTTAGCTTGTCATTATTATTATTTTTTTTTTTTTTTTGGTGGTACACAGGCCTCTCACTGTTGTGGCCTCTCCCGTTGCGGAGCACAGGCTCTGGACGCACAGGCTCAGCGACCATGGCTCACGGGCCCAGCCGCTCCGCGGCATGTGGGATCTTCCCGGGCCGGGGTACGAACCCGTGTCCCCTGCATCGGCAGGCGGACTCTCAACCACTGCGCCACCAGGGAAGCCCAGCTTGTCATTTTTTAGAGGCAGAAACAGACGCTCCGAAAGTGGAAGCAATTTGCCCAGAGTCAGTGGCCGGGGAGAGATGACAATCCAATCTTCCCTCACACCAGGTGTGGAACTGGGCGAGTCACTTGGGTTCTTTGAGTCTCAGCTTCCTCATCAGTCAAATTAGGCCAATAATTCCGACCTCCCAGGGTCTTCGTGAACAAGGACTGAAACAAGGGTAAAAGTGAAAGCCCTTAATGTTATTTGTGATTACAATGATCCAGAAGCCTTTGCCAGAGGTTGTCCCTGATCTGTTGACACTTAGGGTCCAGCACAGGCCTGAGAGATTCTGTAGTCCCTGGAAATAATGGATGAAAGCCCAGAAATCCCTGGGTCACCCGGGGTCCCTTCTAGGGGTATAATTAAAGGCGCTGGGAGGCTCCATTTCCTCCCTCGGCGACTTCCAGCTAGCTTACCCACACACATGCGCCCGATGATGCGGCAGCCGGCGATGGAGGCGTGCACCACAGGGATGGTATCAGCAAGCTCACCCTCGAACACACTGCAGGGACAAGGACTCGGTGGTCACGGGGCTGGGGGGCCTGAACCCTCCCTCTGCCCGAGCCCCAGACTCCCAAGTACCCCTCCCAGCCACCCACCCACACACTGCCCACGGGCCCCGGGCTCCCGCCGCACCTGTAGAAGTTCTCCGACCCTCCGATGGCCACCAGGCAGTAGGTGTTGGTAAGTTTAGCAAAGCAGCCGATCTCACAGTTGTTCTCGAACGACGCTCGGACCGCCATGAGGCCTAGGGGCTGCGGGACAGGGAGCTCAGGGCCGGCGGATCCTCTCCCGGAACAGGGTGCTCCGGCTTCGACCCTGGGTCCGGGTCCGGGTCCCGCGGCCTCCGCGCCTCAGGCCCCGCCGCAACCCCGCCCCTCTCGGCCCCCAGCCCTCGGGGCCCGCCCACCTAGCCCCTCCAAACACTACAGCCCCGAATCCTTCGGCCCCCAACCCTCACGACCCAGGGCGTCCGGAGCTAACCCTGCCGGTGTCTCGCCACAACCGCTCACCACGTAAACGAAACCTCCGCACGCGCAAGAGGCCTCCTCGGCCCTCGGTAGGTTTCCGTTTCCGCCTCCTCCCTGGGAGACTTCCGAGAGAACGCGGCGCACGCTGCCACGCATGCGACCACTCTAGCGCCAGCCTCTGGGAGCACTCTATGGCTGCAAGTGGTCCTGTCTCTACCCCGCCTGGCCCCGCCTCCAGCAGGCTCGCATTCATTCATTTATTCATTCAGTCAGGAGCTTTGTAGGAGATAATATCGACCCAGACCTGTGCTGGTTGGATGTGAGGCATCAGAATGGAGGAGCCAGGGATGTCTCGCAGAAGATGGGTTGATGATGGAGTTATATCTTAGTTCCCCCACCAGGCATCGAACCCGCGCCTCCTGCATTGGAAGCGGGAAGTCTTAACCACTGGACCGTCAGGGAAGTCCCAGACGGAGTTATACCTTGAAGTAAAGCCCGAGGAGGAAGAGCAGGTGTGGGAGAGGTGAGGGACAGAGTGAGGTGTCGGACAGATGCCCAGGCCGGATCTGGAGCCCAGGGGAGACTGAAGGGCTGAGATGTGGAGCTGAAGCCTGGGGTGGATGAAGTCACCCACGGAGAAGGTGTCCATCACGGAGAAGTAAGACCACGACAGAGGCTGGAGAAGGAGGCGCGGCCAGAGGATGAAAGGAAACCATGCTGAAGAAGGTATTGGAGAGGAGAGGATGGACGAAGCCGGGTGTCAGGGAGGGTCCAGAGTGGGCAAGGGTGTAGGGGCTGATGGGCAACCACTTTCTGCCTCCCTCCCCCACCCCCGACCCCGCCCCGCCCGCAGATGGTGGCAGTCAAGAGACCTGCTCTGGTGGACGGATGAACTTGGCCCCCATTTTGTACAAAAGCCCCAGGGTCTCGCAGAATGTCACTCTCAGCGAGGACAGAGGGAAGCTTGGAGCCCCTTTCCTCCCCACCCCCCAGCCCTCCTGCAGCCGTCCACTCTCCTTCAAGGACCTCTCCATAGTTTGCCTGAATGGTGCCCTTCCCCTGTCCCCAACCTGCAGTTTCATAACTCTGCCTTCTCCAGGATACACCAGGCTGCTGCTGGGTCATAGCATGTCTGCTTTTATTGATTTGTATCACGTATACTGTCCCAGACAGGTCGCAAGCTCAGGAAAAGGACCTACATCTGACAGAGCCTATACTTCTAGGGACACTCAGCAAAATGAGGCTGGTATGTGTGTGTGTGTGTATCCACGTCCTCTCCATCCTCCCAGATTCATCTCAGACCCACTCATTCAGTCCTCTCCATGGTCTCTCTTCAGCTGGTTCCCTCTACCAGGAATTCCTCTAACCCTCGCCCCCATCTATCCAAGTCCTTCCCACCCTTCAAGGCTTGGCTCAAAGGCTGCCTCCTCTAAGAAACTTTTCTCACCACTCCATCATCACCACCATTTGCTGGCCTTCATTCTCTACCACCTTCTGTCACTGGTTAGCCTTTAATTAGATACACCAGTCGTTTATGCATTGAATCCTTGTCTCCCAGGGACTGAGTCTGATTCATTTCTCAACCCTATGGCATGTCCAGCACAGGACTGGGTACACAGCTTAGGTACAAAAAGATACTGGTTGGTGCATGCATGCCTCTGTGTGTGTGTGTGTGTGTGTGTGTGTGTGTGTGTGGTTGTGTGCATATTTATGGTCTGTGGATCCTAAGGGGTCTACGGTGTGCACCGAATGTAACCATTCATTTACCCAAATGACATTTATTGAGTACCTATAACTAGAATCCTGAGTGTTTTGGTTTATCACATGGACTGCATCTGTGGGTGTAGTTTGTGGGTGTGAAACCTGTCAGTGTGCAGTGTATATTGTGCAGGCATTTGGAGCATCTCTGTTATTATGTGGATTTTGTGTGCATGGGGACATGGGAACTGTTGATATTTTGTGTCCTGTCTGTGCAAAAACACGATCTTAAGAAATTAAGAGTCAGAGACACAGATTTGAGCCCCTGTCACTTACTCAGACCTGATTCCAAGCAAGTCATCAAACTCGCTGGGTCCCAGCTTCTAAATTTATATTATAGGGAAGATAATATCTATGATCCTAGAACTGTACACCTACTAGAGCTCTATCTCGTAGGGTATTGTGAGGATGAAGGATGAGAAGTAACTGGTGAGAAGGGCTCAGCACAGTGACAAACGGCAGGTGCCCAGTAACCGTGGGTTCCATTTCCCCACATGTGTGCATGTACGTGTGTGAGCAAGAATCCCAAGCCCAAGGAGTGTCTAACCTGGGCCTCTAGACTCCCTCTCCTCCCTATAAGGCCCCTGCTCGAGCTCCCACCCCAGAGTCTGGGACCTGAGCCAATCTAGAGTCACAGTGGATGGAGGACGGACATGTCCTTTCTGGGAGCAGGACTACAACTGAAAGCGGCTTTGGAGCAGCTTGGACTTGGACTTGTTGTACTGAATAATGAGGTCCAGTTTGCTGTGGCCCAGGGTCAGCCATTTCTCATCCCCAGACAGGCCACTGCTACTGCCATTGCACTGGCCACCTGTGGGGCCCCTGGGGAGGCCAGGCTCAGGTCCCTGCCTGGTGCCCTGTAACTGATGATACTTGGTGATGAGGTCCAGCTGGCTGTGGCCCAGAGTCAGCCGCTTCTCATCCCCAGAGTCCACTCCAGGCTTTCTTCCAGGGCTCGGTCTGGGGAGATCATTGGACCCAGGCCCCTCACCCCGGAATGGGCCAAACTTCATGATGAGGTCCAGCTGGCTGTGTCCCAGGGTCTGCCGTTGTTCTTCTTTACCCTGCTTGCCAGGCCTGGCCAAGGAGTTGGCTTCAGGGGGCACTCTGGAGCCCCCAGCCTTTGGGGACTGTACCTGGAGGTCCAGTTGGCCATGGCTGTGGTTTGGGGACAGCCTCTTGTCCTCTGGGGTCCGATTGCCAGGCCTGGGGGAACCTGACTCAGGGGGACCCCTGGCATCCTGGGCCTGGGGCAGGAGATCCAGCTGGTTGTATCTCTGATTTGAGGCCAACCTCCTGTCCTCTGGGGCCTGCTCACTAGGCCAAAGGGAGCCTGAGATGGGGGTCACCCCAGAATCAGGGCCCCCTGCTTCTCGTGCCCTGGGGAAGGGGACGAGGAGATCCAGCTGGCCATGGCTCTGACTCAGAGACACCTTATTCTCCTCCACTGCCTCCAGGGCTGTGCCGGGTACCCAGCGGCCTCGTGGGGGGCTAGGCTCCTGGCTTCCTGTGACCCCATTCTCTGGGAGCCGGGACAGAGCTGAGACGCCCCGGGGAAAGGAGAGGAGGGGGCGAGGGTGAGCAAGCAGAGGTGACCCCCCTCCCAGGGTCACAGGGCTGGTGCTATTGGGGTTGAGGGCAGGGGAGGACTGGGACCAGGGGGACGCCCCCAGCTTGCTCAGGTTGGCCCTGTAGGGCCGAAGCAGGGGGCCGTGGTTAGGGTCTGAGAGCTGGCACTGCAGGGAGGGCTGGCCATCGGCCTCACAGCGGGCAGGGCCTGGGGAGGAGGACCCCATAGCCATGTCACTGCAGCCGCCGCCTCTTGGCTGAGCTGGGTAGGAGGAGTGACCCATGCGAGATGAGCACTTGATGCTGCTGAGGCTGGTGCTGGAGCACGACAAGGACGTGGTGCTGGGGATGCTGGGCCCGAAGGACCGGGCCACTGGGGGAGGGCACGGCACCCTGGGAGACAGGGGATCTTCACCTCCGCAGAAGCCCTCCACGGGCCGGGACTCGGCATAAAGACAGCGGAACTCCCGGTCAAAGTCTTCCACGATGCGGCCCCTCAGCTGCAGCACCATGCTCGTGTGGGCCTGGCTGCAAAGCCAGGTGAAGCTGGGGGCAGAGGGTCAGGGTCAGGAGGCAAAGTGCAGGACCTTGGGGCCAGGCAGGAGTCACAAACAGGGGAGCAAGATAAAACCACCAGCACCCCTAGGGCCCAAGTGAGGGGCAGAGCTCTGACTCCAGAGTCTGTTCTAGCCCTGGCTCAGCTTAGTGGACTTCAGCATGTGGTTTCACATCTCAGCCTCAACTTCCCCATCTGTAAAATGGACCAAGGGCCAGGTTCCCTGAAGTCCCTCCAATTCCGAGGTGCAAGAGTTATTTTCTATGCCAAGGGCATTAAAGTAGTCCTTCCACAGAGTGAGCTCCTCCAGGGCCCAGCCCAGGGCTGTCTTTCTCCCCACACTGGCCCCTGGGCCCTGCACCATGCCTGCCACATGGCGGCTGCTCAGTTCATGGTGGAAGCGATGGATGAAGAAAGGAAAGTTCAAAGCTGCCAGGTCCCAGGCACCCTCGCAAGCCGGTGGCTCAGCCCCAGGCACCCTCCCCGCCATCCACTTGCTCACCTGTAGCTGCCTGCCACCACCTGCTCACCGTCAATGATGGCGAACTTCTCCAGGGCCTGCCCCGTGAAGCGGCGGCCTGCCTTGCTGCAGTATGTGTTCCCACACGTGCTCCGCACACGCATGTTCTGGGCCAAGGAGGGAGGGAGGTTGGGAATCACCTTTAGAGGACAGGGCTCAAGCCATGTCTAAATCCCCTGGGGTCTCTGACCCAAAATAGCTATAGGAGAGCCCGGCCTCCCACTCCCATTGACCCCCCATGCTCACGAACCACCCGACTGACTCTCCTGCCCTCCCTGACTCCAC
Source organism: Pseudorca crassidens (assembly GCF_039906515.1). Classification (NCBI taxonomy): domain Eukaryota; kingdom Metazoa; phylum Chordata; class Mammalia; order Artiodactyla; family Delphinidae; genus Pseudorca; species Pseudorca crassidens. The sequence continues at coordinate 65,612,191 of NC_090310.1, forward strand.
ACCCCAGTTCCTGCCCCCGTCCCTTGCTGACCCGTAGGTGCCCTCCATTGAGGTCCATCTTGTAGCACATCTCCAGGAAGTGCCTCAGGTGTTCCTCGGCCAGAAGCAGGTAGACGGGGACACCACGCCAGCCCGAGGCCTCCATGAGGTCACACAGAAGCTCCATGTCGGTGAAGATGTCCATTACCACAGCCACCACCTGGCGGGGGTGGGGGGGGGAGCTCAGCCCTGCCCGGGGCACTGCCGAGGCCAGGGGTAGAGGCTAGATCCCCGGAGACAGCACTGGACTGAAAAGCAGGAGGCCAGAGCCCATGAGAACACCTGAACTGGGAGGGCTTTTAGTGGTGACCCAGCCTGGGGGTTCCTGACTTGGAAGCTGGGGGGTTTCACTGTCTTGAAGCCCAGAAGGCTGTTTGAAAGTTTTTGTGTGCATTTTTCTAAGGACGGTTTGTTTATCTGTCATCTGATTCTCAAAGAGGTCTGTGGATCAGCTGTACCAGTCTAAAGGTCTACTCTACAGATGGGAAGACTGAGGCCCAGAGGGGGAAAGAGTCAGAAGCAAAACCCAGACCCCACTTCCCAGGCTAGCACCTCACACTCCCCCCACTAGCTCAAGCTGTAGCTCTGGCTGTCTGTCTGAGGCTCCCTTCTCACGGATCAGAGCTGCAGGCCAGTTACTGGGGTCTTCAGTGCCCTTTGCTAGACCCACCTGTTTCCCTGAGAAGCTGCAGAGATCTGCTGTGACCTCTTACAACTGGGACGAAGTTTTCTGCTCGGTGGAGAGGCGGGGCTTGCAATATCTGCCAAGAGAACCTCCTCTCCCAGTCCAGGCTGAGAGGCAGGAGGTGCGGAGCAAAGCACTCCAGCTCTGGAGCCAGACAGAGCTGGGTTCGAACCTGCACTCTGCTACTTCCTAGTGCTATGACCTTAGACGAATTCCTTCACCCCTGGGAGCCTCAACTTCCTCATCTGCTAAATGGAGATAGTGATAGCTACCTCTCAAGAGTTATGGGGAATTTAATGTGAAAATACTCAACACACAACAGAAGCTCAGTAAATGTTCCTCTCCTGCTGCCTCCTTAACAAACAAAGCCATTGGGCCACAGGGGGAGGAAGCACTTCCCAAGATCACTCTGAGAGTCAGTGACAGCCCAGAGTGGAAGCTTGGCTCCTGACCCAGAGGTGGAGGGTCTAGACGGGAGGATGAGAAACCAAAGCATTGAGGGATGCCCTAGTCCATGGCACAGGCCTGGCCACAGGTGAGGGGAACAGGACAAGCAAGAAAGATCAAAGGGCAGGGGTGATGACAGCAGCCATCTCACTAATAACCCCATTCCCTGTGCCAGTCGGGTCTGGCCCTCCCCTGCCTGGGACATAGGTAGACTTGCCAGGGAGGCTCTGGAGGTACCAGCAGGATGCCAGCATCCTGGCTCCTAACATCTGCAGCGGGTACCCTCAGGGCTGCTCCCCTAGCAAGAGCACTGAGTCTAAGCCACCCCAAACTCTGCCTAGGGTCATCTGATCCATCTCCCTGCCTCCTGTGTCAGAGGCCAGGCCTCCAGGAGTGAGGCTGTGCTAGTCTGTAGCTGAAGGCTTCCCAGGTACCAACACCCCACCTGCTCTGCCGCTTCCCTTTCTCCTGAGCCCTGTTCCCCATCCTTGAGCCCAGCAGCTTCCGCTTCTCTTTCCTTTGGGTGCAGAGCTAAAAGCCCAGCCCTCAAGGCCATGCTGAGGCCCAGGCACCAGTGCCTCTTCCCCTGCTTCAGGCCAGTGGAGATACAGTGCACAAAGTGAGGTGCGGTTGGGACCATTTGTCAGGAGGCAGGGCTGTGCCTGGGGCCCGGGGCCTGAGTCTAGAGCCCTTTCCCTCTCCCTGAGCCCCGGGTTCCATTTCACCAACTGACTGGAACTCCTGAGTAAGTCCCAGTCCCTTTCTGGCCTCAGTTTCCTCCTCTGTAACTCAAGGGGGTGGCTCAGATGCTCACCAAGGTTGGGGTTCTTAGTTTGGGGATCACAGACCTTTTCGAGAATCTGATGAAGGCCATAGGCCCTCTCCCCCAAAAGAGAGAGGATCCCCCTCTGCAATGAACACCACTTTGCACGCGTTTTCAGGGTGTTTGTGGAGTCCCTGAGACCCATCCCCTGTTCTAAGCGTGTTCATAATGTCCTCGAGTGCCAAGAGGTTACCAAGGTAAATAAAACACGCCCACACTCTAGGAGCTTGTGATGTGATAGGGGGCAGAGGTTCTCGTCCCAATGCTGCCCCCAAGCTGCTGTGTGGCCACACTTCCCCTCCCTGGGCCTCAGTTTCCACATCTGTGAAATGAATGTCTGAAGAGACGAGGCCCTTACCGTGCGGGCCTGGCTGAAGAGGAAATGCAGAAGGTTCTTGATGCTCTTGGCTTTGTTCCGCTGGAAGTGGATCACAGCCTGCGTGGGCCTGAAGCCCGTGGCCCGTGGCACCTCGGGCCAGCCCAAGTCCAGGTCCGGGGGGTCTACGTCGGAGGCCAGGGGGAAGTAAGTGCCGGAGGTGACTTCGGAGAGCAGGCTGAGGGGGTCAGGCCCGGCAGCCCCTGGCCCCACGGCCTCGCCTAGCTCAGAGCCCCCGCGCGCATGGCTGGTCATGTAGTCCACATCCAGAGGGCTCAGGAAGGGCAGCTCCCGTTCCTCGGAGAGGACCCGCAGGTAGGCAGCCTCTCCCCGCTCCAGGAGGGCATCGGCCGCCAGCCGGGCTGCCTCGCTGTGCTGGAGCACCCGCGATGAGCTCTCCCGCCACCGCTGCTGCTTCAGCTCCTCCACCCGGCACCGCAGGGGGCCCGCCATGCCCTGAGCTCCCAGCGCCTCCGAACACGCCTGCCCACCGGCTACCCTCACCCTCCAGCAGGCTCCATGGCCTGCACCCCGGGCTGGCCGCAGCAGGAGGAAGATACCAGCAGAAACTGCCTCCCACCCGCCTGCCCTTTGTCAGAGCCACGCTCCACCCCGTTGCCCCCGGCCTCGGGAACCTGTTGGGTCAGCCTCACATGTCCGCCTGCTGTTGGGACTCGCCCGCCCGCCGCCTGGGGAAAGGGAAGGTCCTTACTCAGCACACACTCCCTCCGCCACCGCAGCGTCACCTGCTGCATCCCCACCAGGCTCCCAGCAAGTTTCCTCCAAACCCTGCCCTTCCGGAGTCCCAGTGAAAAATGCTGTCCCACCCCTGAAAAATTCTGTTCCGGATGTCTGCGTTTCCACCACCCTCAGCTCTGGGGAAGCTCTTGACCTGGTGGCGCCAGACCCCAGCCTTTCTCCCCTCCTCGGGGGCTGAGTATTAAATGGTTAGTGAGAAAGTTGGTTGAGAGGATCGGGGGACACACTGCATGGTCCGGAGGCAAACAGCAGGCCAGTTTCCGTTCTCTGCCCCCATCAAGGGCCTTAGTCCCGGAGTCCTCAGGAGCAGGGTGAGGCTTTGCGCTGGAGAAGGGGGCTCAGCAGATGGCAGCTAGCTGGGAAGGCAGGCCGGGCAGAAGTGGTCACAAGGGTGCCAGCCCCACCTTTCTGTGGAGGGACGAGGTCCCATGAGGGTGGCCGGGACAGCAGAAGACCTAATGCCATGTCTCAACGACCCCGTTTAGTACTGGCTGCACTTGCTTTAACTGATCTGTGATCATGTCCAGATCAGACACAGGTTCCTCTATGCCCACAAAGCTTCACTTGGGGCCCAATGCATGCACAGCGGGGCTGGTGCTGGCGAGGGGATTTAGGGGCTCCCTGCGTCAAGCTGGGCCCTGGGACTAAAGACGAATGGGGCTTTGTCTCTGAGGATCCTAGAGGGGCCAAGGAGGGGCAGGGGCAGAGATCAGAGCCCCGGGTACTCTAAGGAGGCCCTTCCCTGGGCGTGGGGAGGCTGCGTGAGGGGCAGGGGGAGGAGTAAGTGGAGCCAGTCTGTGGGAGGGTAACAAGCCACGGGGGTAGCCGAGGTGTCAGGGCCTTATCTCTGGATTTGTTTAGGGGGAGAACAGAGCCATATCTGGGTCAGAGAAGCACTCCTGGGAGGGGAGGAGTCATGTTTCTGTGTTGCTGAGTTCCTGTGTTTATCCCTCAGTGTGTATATGTCTACCTGACAGTACATATTTTTGGATCTTTTAAAAAATTATTTTTAATTAACATAAAGTTTACCATCTTAACCATTTTTAACTGTGCAGTTCAGTGGTATTAAGTACACTCATATTGCTGTGCAACCGTCACCACCATCCATCCCCAGAACTTTTTCATCTTTCCCAACTGAAACTCTGTACCTATGAAAGGCTAAGTACCCTCCTCACCCCCTGATAGCCACCACTGTACTTTCTGAGTGTGAATTTGACTACTCTGGGTACCTCATGTAAGTGGAATCATACAGTCTTTGTCTTTTTTGTGACTGGCATATTTCACCTAGCATACAGGTTCACTCATGTTGAAGCATGTGACAGGATTTCCCTCCTTTTTAAGGCTGAATAATATTCCATTGTGTGTACATACCACATTGTTTATCCATTCACTCACTGATAGTCACTTGGATTGTTTCCACCTTTTGGCTATTGTGAATAATACTGCCTGAACATGGGTGTACAAAGTTGGCTCTGTATTTTTTAATATTTCCGTCCATGCCCACATTTGTATTAGATTCCATTTTTTTAAGTAAAAAAAACACTGAATATTGACAATTTCACGTGGCTCAACTCAGCATAGACAGGAACGCCTCAGAGATATTATGGGTCCAGTTCCAGACCACCGCAATAAAGCAAATATTGATATCTCAGTAAAGTGAATCACACAATTTTTTTGGTTTCCCAGTGCATACAGAAGTTACGTTTACACTATACTATAGTCTATTAAGTGTGCAATAGAACTATGTCTAAAAAAACAATGTACATACCATAATGAAAAAATACTTTATTGCTAAAAAATGCTAGCCATCATCTGAGAACTCAGGGTTGCTACAAACCTTCAGTTGGTAAAAAAAAAAAAAAAAAAAATGCAGTATCTGCAAAGCACTGTATAGTGAAGTACAATAAAATGAGGTATGCCTGTACACTATACCTATGCATTACTATATACCTGGGCACGTGTGTACATTACATACTGTCTATTTGTGACGTTTGTGTGTCCGCTTGGCTGTCTTCAAGTATCTAGCTGCACATCAGTGTATATTTACCTGCATGTGCATCTGTGTATGTTCTCGTGTATGTGTCTGGGTGCATATCTGTGTGCATGAATGTCTGCGCGGCAGGGGTGGTCTTTGACCCTAACATTGGACTGTGGTACTAAGTGTCTGTACAAGGGAGCTCAGCTGAGAGGGGCAAGGATGGGAAGACTGAGTTGAAAAGGGCTCCAAGGGATCCCGGATACCCTGATAATAAAAGCGTATAAATCAAATGAAATCCCCCAGGGCTGCAGGACTGTCCACCCGTCCTATGGGCTGAGTGGGTAAAGGGCAATGGGAGGGCAGACAAGTATATCCTAGCCTTGGGGCTGAGTCTAGGGGTGGGGACCCAGGGTAACGAGAGCCATACAGATAGCTAAGCCCAGACCCTGGATGCAGTGGGTCGGGCACAGCCCCCTTAATAACTGTTATTAAGAGGAAGAAAATTATTTTCCTGTCCAGGGGGTGTGTCAGGCGCCTGCCTGGCATCATTCTGCTATCCTAGGGGCCATTTAGCCTTGTCTGTTCTTTCTTAGAAGCTGAGTGGCACCTGGGCAGGTGAATGTCGTGTGGGGCTGGTGGGAGCAGAGGCTGGGCTGCAGCCCTTCAGTTGCAGGCTTCTCTGATGCCAACACTGCCACACACCTTTACTGTGGCACCTCTGGGTCAGGGGAGACAGGATTCCTGGGAGGAGCAGCCAGGGCTAGTAGGGGCGCCAGAGTGTGCCTAAATCCCTTGAATGAAGGCAAAGTGACCTAAGAGCCTGACACAGGCACAAGTCGTGAGGATTCCCAGAGACTGGCTCGAGCTGGGTATTAAAGGATGAGACAGATTTTGAGACGTGCAGGGTGGAGGGCTGGGCGTTCCAGGCTGGAGGACTAGAGGGGCAGGGGCCTGCCTCCTGAAGGTGTTGCAAGCAGCAGTGCAGGGAAAGGACTGCCGGAAAGGCCGTCTGGAGCCACACCCTGAAGAGGGCCTTGCTGAGGCCCAGAGGTTGGCAAGACCGTCGAGCGGTATTTTAGGATAACTTAGGAAGCAGGCCTCCGGGGGCAGAGTGGCCCAAAGCAGGAGTCCCAGAAACAACCCAGGTGGTGTGGTTTGCTGTTCTTGAGCGCCACACAGGCCTTCAGGAGGCCACACTGCCTCTGGAACTTAATGGGTGAGCCAAACAATCACAACTCTGAGTCACGGTGGCGTAATCTGTAAAATGGGACCAACACCACCTCCTTCACCAGGTGGTTGTGAGGAACACGTGGACTACTCTGTGTCAAGTGCCTGACTGAGAGGACGAGGAGCTCAGTACCTGCTGAATCTAGAGCTTCTCCAGCCATGAAGGGGCAGGGGCTCAGTGAAGGCCTGACGGCAAACGAAGCAGCACCACGGAAGCTCCTTCGGGTCCGTCTCCGGCCTCTTCCAGACCAAAGGCCAGCCCTGAAGGTGAACATGGCCCTGGGCCATGTCAGGGGAGTGTGGCTCTGAGACTTGGCCTCTCATCCCAGCTCCCAGGAGTCAAGGTCCTCTCTCCACTCTGCATACACAGACGAGCACTGGGCAAGTACGATCACAAGGAATAAGGATTTTGGAATTCTGCTTTGGAAAGGTGACTGTGTCTGGGTCTACACTGTAACACTGTAACGATGGGGTCTCACCCTTTCCCCCACGTCCTTCCCTCCACCCCCTCTACCCATCCGTCCACAGTATTCCATCCCACAGTGGGAGACCTGTCCCCACTCCCCATGTTTCCATAAGGGGAGAGAATTCCCACTCCACTCTCCTGGAGGGGAAGGGTGAGAGGACCACTCCCTAAATCCTCACAGGCTTCATCCTCCCCAGAGGAGGGGAATGGCTTAGCTGATTAGTGGCTTAGGGAAGGAGCTGAGCTCAAATATTTCTGGGTCTCTCTCTCTCTCTCTCACTCTTGGTTCTGCTGTAGGCAGAAGTAGCATATTCTCCATTGATCTACACTGTAAAATTCCACAGGAGGTTCTGTCCCTGCCAGGGAGAGAGGTCTGCCCCTTTTTTGGGGGCGGGGGGCGTGATGTTTATTTGGGGGAGGATATTATTAAGTCCATTTGGCCCAAAAGCAAAAGCTACATTCTCCAATCCGCTTTATCAGAAATACTGGTAAAGCCCCCATTTTGATGTCCATGTGTCTGTCTCTTATTTTTCAGTTCATTCTGGACTTGGGAGGGGAAGAAGACATATTAGCCATTGATCTCTTAAGCCCCCAACATTATTGATCCAGCCACGTCTCCCTCCCCATCCCCTCTCCCTCTGCCCATTCAGTCCACCCAACATATATTTAATGCTTACTGTAGGCCAGCACTGTGGTCCCAAAGATGAGTAAGACTTAGTCTGTGCCTTGGAGGAACTCAGTTTAGTGGGGAAGGCAGACTCAGAAATAATTATAAGCCACAGAATAAGCCGAGGTATAAACCAGTTGCTTGGGGTTTAGAGCTCATGAGTCATTCTGGAAGCTTAGAGGAACCATGTTCCACCCTCCACCCCCAATTAGAGTACAGCCCTGTTGTAGACTCTTTCTCAGATGGTGACTGGGAGGTGAAGGAACTGTTTCTGGCCACAGGGAGAGAGAAAAAGAGGGAAGAAGCAAGCCAGCACAGGTCAGTGATTCTGGTTCCCGACTGTGAAGACTTGAGTGAGCCTCTCAAGGCTTCGGCCTCCCATCTGTAGAGCAAGAGGCTGGAGGTCTCCAAGTCCCTTCTAGTGCTCACATTGCGTTCTATCACTTTTTGACGTTACGGGTCAGTGCTTGAAGATTCCCTTCCCAGAAATCCCCGGCCAGGATCTCCAGGACCTTTTCTCGCCTCATCAGAGGGATGGAGGCCCTTGACCTGGGCAGGGTCTGGGCCCTTGGGCTCAGCAGCGTGGCTTGAGGGAAGTCCCCTGGAAGCCACAGAAAACTTGTGAGGGGTGGTTATCACCAGGGCGGAGTGGGGGGGTAGAAGATCATGGTCAGGGGCCTGAGGTCTGGCCTATCCTCCCTAAGGCCAAGTCCATGGTGTCAGTGGTCAGGGCACAGTGGGATGCAGTGGGAGAAGGCTGAAGGGGGCAGAACCAGGGTAGCAAGTAAAGGGCTGCTCCCAAGGGAAGAGTTCACTTTGGGACTGTCGGGTTCTTGGCCCACAAACTGCCCACTCCCCTTCCTTCCCCACCTCACCCCAAGCGCTGATAAACTCTAGGTTCCCCGGGCATGGAGACCAGTGTGAGCTCCCTTCCCTCTGGGCCCTCACCTCAGAAATCACTTGCCCCCAACCTGTCCTCCAATCTCTGGTCTCAGGAAAGGCTTCCCTCCTCCCCTCCAAAGCCAGGCCCTTGTTCTCCAGACCAGGCTTCCACTTCCAGAGGGATCTAACCCTAATTCCTCACGTTTGAGAGACGCTTCCTACTCCACTCATTGTTTTACACTTAATCAGACTCCTCCGCACCCCCATGCACATCTTCAGTTCTTTCCTGTGCTGAAAACACCTGCTCTCCTATCTCCTGCCCGATTCTTCTCCGTTTCTTCTCATCTAGGCACCTCCCAAGATACCACAACTGTTGCCATAACCTGCTCTCAAAAGTCTTGTTCTTGGGGCTTCCCTGGTGGCGCAGTGGTTGAGAGTCCGCCTGCCGATGTAGGGTACACGGGTTCGTGGACCGGTCCGCGAGGATCCCACTTGCCGCGGAGCGGCTGGGCCCGTGAGCCATGGCCGCTGAGCCTGCGCGTCCGGAGCCTGTGGTTCGCAACGGGAGAGGCACAACAGTGAGAGGCCCACGTACCGCAAAAAAAAAAACAAAAAAAAAACCTCTTGTTCTTGGAAGAATCTAAAGCCCTTAAGCTCCACCCACTTACCCCCGGTCCTATGCTCTGCAGCACACAGCCTTAAGAGCCTCCTCCTCCTGGAAGGCTCCACCCACACCGCCCACGCCTGGCTTTTTGATTCTGCCTCCTACGCTGGTTCCTAATCTCTTCCTACCCCGTCCCCACCCTACCCCGGTGGATGCTTTCTCCCACGCCCACCCCACTCCCTTTTCTACCCTCCACATTTCGTCTCTGGGAACTCATCCAGTTTCATGACTTCAGGTGTCCCTTCTATACCCAAGACAGGGCCAAAGTCCTTGGCCCCGAGGTCATCATCATCCCCCAAGGTCCAGGCCTGCCCTATGCCCTTGCCCTCCCTGATGCATCTTCCGTCAGACCAGCTCCCCATAGACACAACCAACATGCACCAAAGAGGTGGGGTGGGGCTTGAAGACATGAGACTGGTCAGCTTCGCTATGTAAGTGGTTTCTTGCACCGGTAAGTGGTTTCTCCTCAGTGGACCTGCTTCCCTAGTGCATCATGGGGGCAATAATCCCTGCCCCATCTCATAGGATAATGTAATTAGCACCCGAAAAAAACCACAATGCAAAGAAGATTCTTCTTTTCACGCTCCTGTCTTCTGCTAGACATCACCATCTCCCTGCTTCCAGGAGAGCCCTGAACAGCTTTCTTCAGGCTTCAGGTTCAGTGAGGCATCCAGTCCTGACGATTTTATCCTCTGCAATGCCTCTGGGGTTTGAACTTCCTCTGAATTTCTACAATCGCTCCCAGGCCTTCAAGCCTAGATGGCTAGAATCCTTCCTGACTGCACCCATCCACCCTGCACGCCGCTGTGCACCTGCACTCCCATCAGGTCACAGTCCCTGCCACATGCAGCGTTACCCAGGCTTCCCTGAGCCGTGGCCCCATCTGGATCTCGGCAACATTTTCTTCCCTGGCAACCGACTCAGCTGCTCCACTCGAGTCTGAAGTTTCCTGCTCCGTGCCGCGGATCCTCACTTCCTATTTTTCTTTCCACCTACCTAAACCTTGCCCATCCTTTATGTTCCAACTCCTCGAAGGCTTTTCTGAACCTTGAACCTGAACTCCCTTGTTCTGACTTTTCCTGTTAGTATGTGTATGCGCCCACAGAAGCCCACATGGCTGGAATACTGCTTTAGTTTTCCTTTTACTTTTTTTTTGTGTGTGTGGTACGCGGGCCTCTCACTGTTGTGGCCTCTCCCGTTGCAGAGCACAGGCTCCGGACGCGCAGGCTCAGCGGCCACGGCTCACGGGCCCAGCCGCTCCGTGGCATGTGGGATCTTCCCGGACCGGGGCACGAACCCGTGTCCCCTGCATCGGCAGGCGGACTCTCAACCATTGTGCCACCAGGGAAGCCCCTCCTTTTACTTTTTAATGTAGCACAACTGACCCTTTCCCCATCTAGTACTCCTTTTCTAGAACTAAAAGCATTGGACTTGGGTGTCAGAACCGCCTGAGTCCGCATGCAAGGTAAATCTGGGCTTCCCTGAGCTTCAGTCCCCCTCAGCAGTAACAAGAACTTATTAATAACACTTACCTCACAGAACTGTCACTGAGGATTAAATGAGATACTAACTGAAAACGCCAAGCAGCATCTGGCGCAGAACAGAAACACAAAAAACACTGGCTGAAGTGTAGCCTGGGCTTTAATCTCAGCTTGATGTAAGAAAGCAATACTTGCAATTTTTAAAATTTTAGGCAAATCTGAAATCTTAGGGGTACTGTTCACAACATTGTTCAGTGTTTCTCATTTTAAGACCCTATAAGGAAAACATTTGTTTCTTCTGATGAATAAGTATAATTCCTTTCATGTGACAATGGGAAGTACATAACCTTCAGCCTGTCTCATTTCTGCCTTTGGCTTCCAGGGAGCTCAGAGCAAGGTTTTATACTCAGTTGCAGATTTCCTCACTGACCTGTGGGAAGCAGTGTGGGGTGGGGAGAGAGCAAGGGCTCCAGGGATGAAGATGAGGGCTGGGCACTCTAGGCCCCTTCTTACCCTGGTTCATCTTCCAGGCCTCTCTGAGCTGTAGTCCCGTCTCGTCTCTTGTGTAAAGGGGATAAGAATCAGAAGAACAATACCTGTTTTACAAAACTGCTGCGAGACAATGCACACCTGAGATCACACTTTATAAATTGCTGAAAAAGTCACGTGAAAGTTGGTTATTAGCGGGCTAGGTTTTCTAACCTACCAATACTTGCATCTTATCTCCTTTTTTTTTTTTTTTTTTTTTGCGGTACGCGGGCCTCTCACTGTTGTGGCCTCTCCCGTTGCGGAGCACAGGCTCCCAACGCGCAGGCTCAGCAGCCATGGCTCACGGGCCCAGCTACTCCGCGGCATGTGGGATCCTCCCGGACTGGGGCGTGAACCCGCGTCCCCTGCATCAGCAGGCAGACTCTCAACCACTGCGCCACCAGGGAAGCCCTTATCTCTTAAACTGTGTTTCAATTGTTTTGCAGTTTTTACACCTGTGTCTCTTAATTTGCTGTGATCCTTTCTGGACATATACAGAGTACAAATAAAGTACAAAATTATTCCTAGAGAGCAATCTCCCTGAGAGCAAAGAAAACATGTCTTTCACTTGTTCTGTGTAATAACAATTTGCAATAGAAAAACGTTTAGCTAGAGCAAGAACATCTGGCTTTCCTTCCTATTCGAAGGCCAAAGGAGGTACTTCGTACTGAATTATTAAAATAAGCTGAACTGTAGTACAGACTGAGAGAATGGTCCAGAAAGGGGCTTTTTGTTGGGCTTGTATAATGATTGGTGATTTAGTCATTCATTCCTTCTTTCATTGATCAAAGCTTACACTGATGCCTACTAAGGTCCAGCCATGCTGCTGGACGCTGGAGAAACAAAGGCGACTGATCCAAACACCAATGCCCACTCTGAAGGTGCTCACAGTGCAGGATGGAGAGTGGGTATGTAAAAAATAGTTCCTCTGGAGAACACTGCCTGGGGTGAACAGGAGAGGGTGGTATTAGGGGACGTGTGTAATTTCTTTAGTCAGAAGAGCGGACAGGATTCCAGGCAGAGAAAACATACAGGGTAGTCTCCTCAGGTAACCCCAAGTGGTTCAGTTGCTCAGAAAAGAAATGGGTTAGAGACTCAAAAAGACAAACAAGGATCAAACTAAGAAAAGCCTTGCAGCTTCCAAGGAGCCTGGATTTTATTTTGGGGGGGCGGGTGTAGTCAGTGAAAGATGCCTACGGGCAGGAAGTGAGGGCTTCGGGACATCACAGACATGACAGATCGACTGGCTCTTTGAAACATGGCTGCGTGTCATAAGTTGCAGTGTTTGGTGATTACTCTTCTTATGGAGACAGGACTTGGCTCTGCAGGTGGGGGCTGTCTGCTGCTGGAGGTATTCATATAGGGCCCGTATGAACATAGGCAACTGGGATGTTGAGAAACGGCGTCAAGTTCTGGACCAGGGCTGGACTAAATGACCGCTAACGGTCCTTCCAATCTGAGATGCCATGATTCTAAAGCAAGCCCGGTAGCTGAACTGGTGCTGCAGGCTGGGATCTGTGGCTGGGGAGCTGCCCTGGGCAGCAAATGGGTTAAGGCTCAAATAACTTTTATATATAAATTAATGTGTAGAGTTGAGAGCCAAATCTGTTCCATTAATTTTTCCATCCATTCCAGGAGCAGTTAGGTACACACTGTAAAGTTTATTTTGGTGCATGGTATACTTCACTCCATTAAAAATAAATTAATCAGCAAATTCCTGCCTGGCCCAGCTCTGGTTTATGTAAATAGTGCCCAGCTGTAATGAGTTACAAGGTGTTATTATCTCACACACACAGGAGGCTTCACTCTAGAGCTCCTTGTGCAACAAAAGCATCTTAAATAAACTCAGAGAAGGTGGTTTGATTTGTAATGTTTTCACAGAAGTGAGATATACCTCACCCTTATAGAGTTTCTTTATATGACTCATTTTATAGCAAGTTAAATGAAGGAAGTTTGATGGGGGGAGGGGCAATATGGTTCTCCGCCCCCTTTCTTCAATTTAAAGAAAATTCCCCCAGAGATGACCCACACTCAGAGGGAGGAGGAGACTGGTCCTCAAGTGCCCAGACCAAGGTGGCTCTGCAGCACATGCTCCTCGAGTTGGGAAGGGGGTGGAAGGCTGGGCACGGGGCTGGGTCCTGGGGCGGAGCAACGAAGCCAGGAAGAGTGTGTTCTCCTCTTCTCCCCTTCTCCCCAGTACCTCGTATAAGGGGGAGCCAAGAGAGGAAAAGGCAGCATGTTCCTCACCCAGTTCAATGGGAGTGTGTGTGACAAAGGGACCTTCCTCTTGAGGCCTCTTTCCAAATGACTCAGGATGTGACAAGCCCCCTGGCCATAGAGGCCTCCTGGGTCCCCAAGGTCGTGGCCTGGAAGGCTGTACCTTGGCCAGAACAGTGACATCTCCATGAGCTGGAAGCAGAAACAGCAGCAGAGACCCCCCTGAGCCTCTCCGCCTCCCTGTCTCTAACTGAGCTGGGCAGTGCTCCTCAGCTCGTGGCATCCACCATCCCAGGTAAGTTTCTAAAAGACCCAGGAATAAAGAGCCATGGCAGAGAGAAGTCTCTGTTTCTTTTAATGGCCAACTCAACCCCACAGCTCAAGGCCGGAGGACAGAGCGTGGTTACCCGTCTCGACTCAGAAGCATTACAAACTGCTCCTAGGCCACAGTGGGCCCTTGGGGGGGGAGGGGGTGTCCCCTTTCTAACCTACCCCCATTCCCTTCTGTGGCCTTTGGGAAAAGCTGTCAATCGCATGTTTCCTAGAGGGGACCTGGGGAGTGTGGGCAGGGGAGCTCTTTCTCAGGGCTTCTCTTGAGGGAGAGGACACCTTAGAAGGGCTAAGGGTTCTCCCAGCACCGTACCCCACCCAATCAGACTCCTGGGCGTACTAAGAGGAAAATCAACACAAATGGGGCCAGGTATTTGACAGATGCTTTTCAAAGGTCAGTTCAGGCCACTTCCTGGGCCAAACAGCCACCTCTCTTCTGGCAGTTCCTCAGAGCTAGTTGGCCAGCTGTTTGGAGGGACCAGCCCATCAAAGACCCTCGTCGTTGTAAGTTGGGGAATGGGGCTTCAGGATGCTCTGAGGATTCTTCTCCACTAGAGGGCGCCAGCTCACCTCCCCTGTCAGAAGCAGATCCTCACCGTTCATGGAGTCCAGGTACTGTATCTGCAATCAGAGGAACAGGAAACAGGAAAGGGACAAGGGCAGGATGGACGTGAGATGGCACAAGGAACCAGCCTCCCAAAGGAGAGAACGGGGCGGGGGCACGAGGGGCTACTGACCATCCCAGCTCCCAAGCCTGAGGCGGGTGGGGGCGGGGGGGCACGGGTAGTGGTCTCTGATCTCCCGGATTATTTCATTTAAGGGGGTTTGAAGAAACAAGTCACTAAGGAAGCTTTCTCAGGCTTTAGGGAATTCCCCATTGTGCCTCTGAATGGACAAATGTCTGACACACAAGCCCTGACTTTGTGGACCAGAACTGTGTGTCTGATTGCCCATTCAGGGTAGCGATGTTACCCAAGGTGAGCCAATTCCCTTCTCTGAGATTTAAGTTCCCTTGTCTGAGAAAGGGGCCCATAATAGTAACGTGTACCTCACAGGATGAAGGACACTGCTAGTCACTGGAACTTAAAAAAAAAATGTGTAGGCTTCTACTGTCCTCTAGTGGGCCCTGACCCCATGGTTAGTGGGCCCCAGCTTCACCCCTCTAGGATGACTGAGGGAGTTTATCCCCCTGAACAATGCGGAGAGGGGACACCTGTGATGGAGAACAGGAGCAGCGCAGGGAGGTGTGGTCGGGCAGTTTTGCAAGAGGCAGGTGCTCTAACAAGTGGCAAGTCTTAGGCGATACAGGCCACCTCTGGGAGGATTCCCAGGCTTCTGCTGGTAAGGAGATGAATAAGGACAAATGCTTTCAAGTGCACAGGCAAACTCTAGGGTGAAAGCTGGATCAGAGCAGGAGTCAGCACTGGATTCAGAAAGATGAGGCTCCATTTGAGGGTAAGAAGGCAACTGGGGGGAAAGGAGAGGTGGCAGGAGTCCAAAGTCCTCATCTTAGGCTTTGCATCGACTCCCTCTTCCAAGAATTCCTTCACTTCCGCTGCTTTGTTTTTAGGCTGCAGACCCTCACACTCACCCCCAGTCTCTTACACACACCTCAGGTCTGGATTTCCACATGTCTCCAGTGCAAGGAGGTCAACTGACCTGTTATCTCATCTAAAAGCCACTCCTCTTTCCAATTACTCCATTTCTGTCCTTAATGCCACCACTATGCCCATCTCCTGGGTTGAAAATCTCAGCATGATCTCTGACTGGGCCTCAGGCCATCTACCAGACCAACTGGCATCATGGCCCAGGACTAGCCTCCTGGCCTTCCCCGATCCACTCGCTCAGACTTAGTCCCTCCTTTCTTTAGCCTTTCATAGACTCTGCTCCTGCCTGTATACATTGCAGACTGACTTACTCCAGGGTTAGCCTTGTGCCTGACTGGCTTCCTTGCCAAATCATGAGCTGGATCCTTGAGGGCAGGACTGGGTCTTACTAATTTCTGCTTTCTCAACAGAGAGGCTGGTAGAATAGGTGCTCAAAAGGTTTGCTGACAGAACTGGGTCCCCATCAGAGCTCGCTGCTTCCCTAAGAGCTCCATCACTGTTTTCCTAGTGCCTGCCTCTCACTGGGGCAATCTGGGCCTTCTTATTGGTGTGGCAGCCCCTTCCTTCAGGGCCTTCAGAGAGGTCCCAGCTGTGCCCTTGTTGTGGCCCCTGGCACAAGCCCACCGCGGCAGATGGAAAAGTTGGGCTGGTCTCTCAGAAAACACAGCATTTGCTCTGCCAGTTGCTACTCCTGTCTGAGGGCGAGTCGAGTCAACAGTGTGAGTCTCAGAATTCTCTGTGGGTGGGGTCCTCTGGCCACAGTGCCTTCTTCCCGGATCTGGCAGATTTGAAGAACGGTCAAACAGCAGTCCTGGCTTCTGGGGTTCTCTACCCTCTGAAGAGCCTTAGTATGTAGTTTTCCAGTAATCAGCCAGCTGGGCCTGCTGGCCCTGTCTTCTCCTTGGAGCCAGAGCCTGGCCTTCCCTCTCCTGGCCGTTGGAGGCTTGAAGGCCGTGACACAGGTGAATAAGAGAATAACTGTGAGGTGAGGCCCCTTTGGCTCCAGGGGCCAGGCCCGTGAAGCAAAGGTGTGACTCATGGGACAGCCTGAGCTGATGAGCGGTCTGGAGCAGCTGAGGCCTCTAGTGGCTGCATGAATCACCCAGCTGGGGGCTCTAGACCAGCTGCACAGCCTGACTCACTGGGAGACCCTGGGAAAGTCTACATGTGCCTCTTCCCTGCCACTCAGCTCTCCCTCATCTATAATGTATGGATTTCCCATCAGTACAGGATCCGGGGGCAGAGAGCACAGGAGTGAATTCTTCCTGGGCTCGAGGAAAACTATGTAGTTAAGCAGTCCTCACCCTGGAGCTTTCTCTTAGAAGCTTTCGTGTCAGGGAGCCCTGGGCAGCCAGAGGGGTGAGGAATGAAGCAGGGGAACTCTGCTTGATGACAGATAGCACCCAGTGGGAAGAGGCTTACAGGATGTTGTGGAATGCTGCCTGGAGCCCAATCCTGTTGGAAGCCAGGAGCTGGAAACATGAATCCTGGGGCTCAGAGTGGGTACCTAAGGGGAGCTTTACTGCACCCCATGCTGCTATCTTACAGGAGGACTGTGTGTGCCCAGGATCAGTACGGCACTGCGCACACAGCAGACAGTCGAACGTGCAGTGAATGAGAGGCAACAGGTTTATAAAAGCAGCAGACTTCTCGGTGCCCTTTATTCTTCTATTCCTACTCCCTGACCCCTGACCTGGCTCATGGCTGGATCCACAGAAGGTGTTCTTGATCGGTGCCCACTGCTGACATGATCTGGTCAGAATTCCCTCAGACTGGACTCTGGGAACTCAACCTCTCATGATCCTCTGAAAGTCCAACATCCACAGACCTCAAGAAGGACCTGTTGTCCAGGAGGCTCTGGAGGGGAGGGGAAGGACTGCTCACCTGTTTCCTCACATACTCCACCAACAATTCAAGTTGTCGAGGGTCTTCACATTTCTGGTTAAAGAAGGTTCTCCAGAGGGCAGCAGCCAGCCCACGATCATCTGAAAGGACCCCCTAGAATACACAGCACAACTGTTCTTCTGGGGCATACGGCAGAGCCAGGATACAAAAGCTGGGGATACTGTGAACACGCTAGCAACACAAAATCAGCTCAGAGGGACCTTACAGATACCATGAGAGAGGAATGGGGCAGCTACTTGGTAGAGCTTGGAAGGGGTCTTCAGAGAGCATCTGGTCTGACCCCTTCATTTTATACAGGGGAAGAACATGGGACCCAGGGGGGCCAAGTGACTGGCTAATAAGGTTGATACAAAGATGGGGCACATGTCTGATGGACCCTCCTAGGCCACAACTCCCTCTACAGCCTGCCTAGGCCCAGGCAACACCTGAGAGGCAGAGAAGAGAGATGGGAGCAGCAGTGGTTCCACTGCCGTCCACAAGGAATGGGCGTGGAGTACTGTGAGTATATATTTCTTCCCAAGAACAGAGGTGAGTGTAGGTTGCACCTTCTCCCCTGGTCCAAGGACACACATCTGCAAGGCAGCTAGCTCTTTAGCAATGAGAGCCAGGTACCTTGGCCTCACTGTCACCCAGCTCTGGGCTGGCTATGGCTGGCCCAGCCTCTCCCTAAGCAGAGGAACAGGCTGCTCGGCAAGATAGCCATAGGCCCCAGGGGAATGCTCAGAGCCTGTGTGTGCCTAACGTCGGCTGTCCTGGCACAGAGGAGAGAGAGCTCTGTTGGGAAGCCCAAATATCACAGAGACCTTCATCCTGGACTAGGGCCATTTTCTAACTTGGAGCTCTGAGGAGGGAGAGAGGAGGGTCTTGCTTCCTGGGCAAGGGTGACTAAAGGGAAAGGCCCTGAGAAGTTGCTCTGTCCAGGTGCCAAGGTAGTGTACGGAACCAGACAAAGTGCTGACTGGGGCTTGGAAGTCAGTTAGAAGACGGGATCAAGTCCTGGCCCTGCCAGTACCAAGCTCAGAGACGGTGGGCAATTTAATAAAGCTGAGTCTTGACCTTCTCATCTATTAAACAGAGACTAAAATGCCTGCCCTACTTACAGCACCTTTGAATGATAAGAGATAACACACAGGTGTTTTGCTAAGTGCACTATGCTAGGTACAAAGATTAGGAGCTTGTTTTGGCATGCAGCTGTGAATACAGTTGAAACAACAGTGAGATCTGGGGATCGGACCACCTGAGTTCAAATGGCAGCTCGGTCACTTGATAGCTATGTGGCCTTTGGAAAGCCACTAGCCCTTCCTGAGCCTCAGTTTCTCACAACCTAAACAAGCAAACTAAAACCTATCCCACAGAGTTGTGAGAAGAGACAATGGCCATGAAAGGCTCTGTAAGTGATAAATCATTACACAAAGAGCCAGGATCACTTATTCGATGCCATGCTGTGGTCTGGCCCCCGAGGCACTGCAATACATGAGGTCTGGCTTTAGGCCTGCTGCCAGGAAGGGCCATGTCCAGTATGGGGTACTGACAGTTTGGTGGTAAAACCATCCACCTGTCCCAAATGTCCCCTGCTAAACACCCCTACAATTCCAAGAGACTGTCCTGGCACAATGGCTGAGTCGGGAAAACCAGCTTCTTCTGGCAGATGGGGACAGGAGCCAAGGACAAGCTCAGGCACATCACTGTTCTCCAAGCTATTTGCTAACACAACAGCCTGCCTGTGTCTGAAGTGCCCTGGGCACATGCCGCAGTGCTGCTGGCAGCGACTCACATACGCTACACGAGAGGGAACACGAGTGGGAGTGAGTGTTATAAGGACTTAGAAAATGAGCCCAGAGCACAGGACAGCAAAAGCCCTGGGAGCCACGGCCTGCCGCAAACAGGCAGCCTTGGCGATGGGTGAGATGGCTGGGAAGGGCCAAGTCCATAATCAGTCAGAAGGAAAAGGATGACTCAGAACTCAGATTAACAATGATAGCAACCTGACTGTTCCAGACTGTCAGGACTCCTTCACACACCTGGCTCTGATGGCGAGGTAGGCCAGGAAGAACAGATGCTATTACCCTCGTTGGAAAGGTAAGTACACTGAGGCTTAGAGCTTCTCTAGCTAATTGGTGGTAGATTTGGAACCAGAATGCACTGGTGAGATCAAGGGATGATGCTGACTGGCTCTAGTCAGGATGCGGTACCTGGCACAGAGTGGGAGTGCAACACAAATGGCTGAATAAATCAACGAACCCAACTTCTGCCTTCTTTCCACCACACTTCTAGTAAGTCAGTGAAAACAAACTGGTCTGAGAGAGGAAGTGGGAAAGAAAAAGGGGTGCCTAGGAGGCAAAAATTAGTTTGCATAGCAATTTTCCCACAATCTACTGGGATGCCTACTTGTTTTCCCTCACGATACAAAAAAAGCATCCTTCAGGAAATTGAGACACCTAGATCTAGAGTAACTAAGAGGCAGCCAAAGGGACTGTCCTGGCCCCGGAGGACCCTGGTTATAGTTAAGAGTTTAAAGTGGTGGCGCCTCACTCAGTGAGGGCTGAACTGACACCACTACGTGCTTAGCACGATGGTAAGAACACAGAGTCACAGTGATACGGTCACAGCTCACAAGCAGCTTGCCATCTAGTTGAAGGGACAAAGCTAGAGCACATCAAACAGCAGCACAGAATTAAATCCTGGAGAATGAACAAATGCTAATCTGTACAGGAGACTCTGAGGAATAGTCAAGACATGGTTGGTTCCTCAATCTTCAGTCTTAGCGTCTATGAAAACTCCTCAGAGACCTTCCCAGTCCACACTAGGTATACCCACCCCATTATTCTCTATCACTGTGCTCTATTTGTAATTAGATATTTATTTGCTTGTTTACTTATTTACCACCTGTCTCTCCATTAAGAGATAAGCTCTGGTAGGAAAGAATCAGACCATGTTTGTTTTATTTACCAGCATATCCCCAGTGCATCACACATGGTAGGCACTTAATAAATACCTGTTAAATGGATGGATGGATATTGGAATTCAGGGTGAAAAAACACAGACCTAGAGAGGTCAGGGAAAGCTCTGTGGAGAAGGGGGCCTTAAGAATGGAGACTATTTGGAGAGCTACAGGACATTCTAAGCAAGAGAGAATAATATTAGTTCACTGAACATTTACAGAGAGAATGCCTACCAAGTGTGAGACCCTGAAATCCTCAGGTTCAAAGCTGACAGCCTCAGCTACTGCCCCCCACACCTGGTTGTCCAGGACAGCCTCAATCAGACACGGCATATCTGTGGAGCAGTGAGGCAAATGGTCTCACTCAGAAAGAAGGCTACACACTGGAGGGCCATGGGAGATAAAGGTGGACAGGACATGTCACAAATGGGGACAGTTCCCAGAAGGCCTGCAAGTTCCATGGAGGAATTTGGACCTAATGTAGTAGAAAACAGGAAGGTTCCAGAAGTGTTCAGCATTGGGGCACAATCCAAGCACGATTCTAGGAACAGGGTGCTGTAGAGCAGCACTTGTCCAATCGAACTTCCTGTGATGATGGAAACAATCTACAGCTGCACTGCCCAACACAGTAGCCACTACTAGCCCCAAACAAGTACTGAGCACCTGGAACGCAACCCGTGTGACTGAAGAACTGCATTTTCAATTTTAATGAATTTAAATCAAAACAGCCACATGTGGCTAGTACTGGAAAGCACAGCTCTAGAACGTTGTGACTCCCAGTGTGGCCTGCAGAATGGCTGCACGTGCCCTACAGCTCGTGGGCCACGCAGAATCGCAGGCCTCACCTCAGACCTGCTGGGTCAGAATCTGAATTTTACCTAGGACTCCAGATGATCGGCATGCACACTAAAATATAAGAAAAGCTGTTCCAGAATTATACCTTTAAATTACCTGGGGAACTTCTAAAACTACAGATGCCCACCTACAGTTAAATCCAGAACTTCTGAGGGACAGGGCCCAAATAGTGGTATTTCTAAAGTGTCCCAGGTAATTAGTCTATTTCCCAAACTTTCCCACTCTGAAAAGTCACCTGGTGTGCTTGTTGAAACACCAGGCCCCACTCCCACTGAACTGGAATATATATATATATATATATATATATATATATATATATATATATATATATATATTTTTTTTTTTTTTTTTGCGGTACGCGGGCCTCTCACTGTTGTGGCCTCTCCCGTTGTGGAGCACAGGCTCCGGACGCGCAGGCCCAGCGGCCACGACTCACGGGCCTAGCCGCTCCACGGCATGTGGGATCTTCCCGGACCGGGGCACGAACCCGTGTCCCCTGCATCGGCAGGCGGACTCTCAACCACTGCGCCACCAGGGAAGCCCTGAATTGGAATATTTAGTGCAGTTCTCAATAATTAGATTTTAAAAGCACCCCAGGTGACTCTTGCACTCAAGCATGTTTCTAAGATGGCTCTCCAAGATGGATTTGGCATGGGGGGACAGAACATCTTTATTAATGTGGGTAAAAGGAAACAACTGAGCCATCTGCAATAAAGACCACAAACAACTGTTAAGAGAAAGAAAATTATATTTCTTCAATTCTAAGCCTCATTCTTTTATATACTGTAAGGTTTCTGAAATCAGAATGTATCTAATTTAACAACTGATGCATAGATTTAAGCAGTGTTTCTCAATTCCCACCCCACAAAGCTCATATTGAATTAATGATGTATGCAGTATGCAGTCTTAATTGCTCTCTTATAACTGAGGATATTTAGTAGACTGGGAATTGGGAAACCTCAATTTTAACTAGTCCTATGACCCTAAGCAAATCATTTAACTTAATTTTTTTGTAAGCTCATGTCCTGGCTTTAATTATTATCTACAGGCTGATAACATTTCCTCCAGCCTGAACTCTAGTTTCTTACTTTCATCCTTTATGCATTTCTTCCCTTCTTCACTCTTCACCTGCCATGTGCCAAGCCCCATGCCAGGCAACAGAAATACAGAGTAGACACTGTAACTACACAGGAGAAATCCTCACCCAGTGGGGTGACAGTTAATGCTAATGCAGCAAGTACTGTGGAGCCCAGGAAGGGCAGAAGGCCTTGGGCCTGGGGGGGAAGTTCTTGGGCCTGTGTCCCAGAAGGGGTGATGCTTGCATTAAATCTGCAGGTAACCACAAAATGAATAGAAAAGCACATGGTTTGTTAAAAAGATGAGGTATGATGAATCCTGGTGGTATGCATACAGGTTCTTTACACCATTCTTTTGCCTTTTCCATGTGTCTGAAATTTCTATAACAGTTGAGGAGAAAAAGATGAGAGAGATGCTACAACATGGATGAATCTTGCAGACATTATGCTAAGTGAAATAAGCCGATCAGAAAAGAACAAAAACTGTACGACTCCATTTACATGAGGTACTTAGAGTAGTCAAAACCATAGAGACAGAAAGCAGAAGAGTGGTTCCTAGGGGCTGGTGCAGGGGAGAGAATAGGAGAATAGTATTTAACGGGTACAGAGTTTCAATTTGGGAAGATCAGGAAAAGTCCTGGAGATGGATGGTGGTGATGGCTGCTCAACAATGTGAATGTACTTAATGCCACTAAAATGTACACTTAAAAATGGTAAATTTTATGTTATGTAAATTTTACAATAAAAAATGAGATAGATCTAAATGTTCTCATGCAGAAGGATACCCAAGATATATTGCTCAGTGAAAAAAGCAAGTTGCAGAATAGTAGTATATGCAGTGTAACTTACATTTGCATGAAGAAAATAAATACATAGGTGCTTGTGTGTGCACAGGTAACACTTGTAAGGACACCCAATAAACTATTAAGAAAGTTTTCCTCTGGGACAGAGAATTGGGCAGGAGAGGAAAGGGCCCCTTTATTTTTTATTTCAACCATTTATGCACAGTTTTATGTATTTTTAAAATGAGTATGTATTGCTTTTATAATTAAACCAAAAAAGAAGTGTGTGATTTGACCATGATGTTGATGTGTGCATGTCTTCCTCTCTCTGAACGCATCTGGGGCTGAGACTGTGACTGATTTGCCTTTGTCCCGCCATCCAGCACTCCACAGGCACTCAATAAATGCCAACTAGTTGAATGATCTGACCATATTACCTAGTGCTTTCTTTCTCAAGTGCTAGGCAAACTGCTGGGCACACTCATTCTAGTTGCTGAGTCAGTGAAGGTGAGGAAACAGTAAAATACTAAGCCATAATGGCAGGCAGTGATGGTGGCCCCTGAAGCTTCTCTCAGAGGCTCTCATCAAATGCCTTTGTTGGGGAAGGCCACTGTTCTGCCTAAGGCTTGGTAAATAAGCTTACCTCATCATATCCCAAGATTGCCACATAGAAATTATTTGTCATAAGCATCATGTTCTTCTTCAGGATATAGGAATTAACCTACAGAAACAAAATGGCAAAAACAAAAGTATGAAAGAAAGGAAAAACCCAAAAAGTATGATTTTTGGCTCTTAACTTAGCAGAACAGAGAAAGAGGGCCCCTAACAGGTCAAACTGCCAGTCCATCCTCATTTCCCTGATCTGTCAGGATTCTCCCCAATTTGACAGCTTCTTTTAGATGCTGGTCTCAAATTATACAAAGCAGTAACTCAGTTTTATGAACTGAGCCCCAACTACGCGTCGGGCTTTATGCTAGATACTATGAACACAAATTAAAAGAAACGTTTCTTGACTGGAGGAGCACACAGTCTAGTAAACACAGACATGTAGAAAATAATCACACTGCAACGTACTGCCTCAAATTCTATCCCAAAGGTGGTGAGTGATAAATACATTTTAGTATAATGGTCTCCACTTGGTGGGGCTGGGAAGAATTCTCTAGGAGGTAATGTTTAAGTGGACCTCAGAGGAGGAGGAATCTGACAAGAGAGGGTTGCGGGGAGGAAAGAGGACATTCTAGACACAGGGAATAAGCTGTACAAAGTGCAGGGGCAGGAAAGAAAATGGGGAGTGCCAGGGAGGGTGAATGGGCAGGAACACTGGAAATGGGAAATTATGGACATCATCTCCTCTGTCACCGGGGCTCAGAGAGGCAGATATGCTACAGTCATGCTTTTAAAGACACAGAAAACTGAGACTCAAACAGGTGAAGTGACTTGCTCTAGATCCCACAGAAAATTAGTGATAAATCCTCCACGTCAGTCTGAATTCAAAGTCCATGTGCCTGACATTCCATCAGGTTCCTGCCTGCAGGAAGATAATTTTACTTTGGATAATAAATCAAATACTGAATGATTTCATCCTGTTGTTCATAACTGGTCTCTGAAGGAGGGCAGAAAGGAGTAGTGAAAGGATCTGGATTTAGTCAGAAAACTGGGTTCAAGTCATAATTCTGCTGTATACATAGGACGTGATCTTGGGCAAGTCAAGTAACCACTCTGAGTCTATGTCCTTGTCTTTTTTTTTTTTTGTGGTACGCGGGCCTGTCACTGTTGTGGCCTCTCCTGTTGCGGACCACAGGCTCCGGCCGCGCAGGCTCAGCAGCCATGGCTCATGGGCCCAGCCGCTCCACGGCATGTGGGATCTTCCCGGACCGGGGGCACGAACCCGTGTCCCCTGCATCGGCAGGCGGACCCTCAACCACTGCGCCACCAGGAAAGCCCTGTCCTCGTCTTTTAAATGCCCTATACAGAGAACTGGTTTGTAGAGCAAATGAATTAGCATGTACTTCATTCACTCATTCATTCATTCACTCCACAATGTACACTGAAAGCCTTGGTAAGCTGCAAAGTGCTCTGCAAATGCAAGGAATTATGAGTAATACCTTCTGGTTTGTTTATATAAAACTAAAACCAGCTCCAATACTTTATAGTCATGGACAATTTTCAAAAAGGGAAAGAGAACTGTGAAGCTCAAGACTGGAAAATGTGAGATTGGATGCAGCTGTTTATGAAATCCATGACCTTTCCCACCCCACCTTCACCCTAGGCCAAAATAGCCATCCATCCTCTGTGTTCCCAGAGCTTTCTGTCTACACTTCTCCTGGGGGCACAACACACTTTAGAGTTGTTTTTGTACCTGCCTCTCCCACTAGTTTGTGAGCTGCTCAAAGGTCCTCTAAGAAACTCTGTCTGATGAATCTCAGCACGCCTGACACCTAGGCCAGGGCCTGGCCAGAGCAGGGTTTAAGACTGGCATGCTGATGACTGAATCCTCACAAGGCCTGAGTACCACACATAGTGTGTTCTATCCAATAATATCCTTTTGTTTGTTTCCTCTTTTTTACTGCTGAGTACCTTCCATGTTTCTGAAATTTCAGAACTGCCAAACTTCTTACTGCACCATCTTTCAGAATGGGCTAAGGTAAAAGAAGAATCAAGGAACAAGCCAGAGCTAGAGTTAATTCCTTCTGTAATGAGAGGATGGGACTACAACCCAGATCTGTTGATGCCCATCTTGAGGCTCTCCCTACTCCCATACTAGTCGTTCTCCTAACTGTGCAAGAAGAACCAGAGCCACAAAAGGACAATGTCAGAGAAGTCAAGCACAAAGGCAGCATCTCTCAGAGGTAAGCGTTCACTGAACCTGCTCAGCAGAGCTGGCTTATGTGTTGCATCAAGCCAGTAAGCTTTAGAGCTGGAAAGGCCCTCAGATATCACCTAGCTCATCCCTTTGAGGAAATGGTAAACTGAGACCCAAAACGGGAAGGGACTTGTTCTGCAGGTCACAAGAACCTGGTTTCTGGACGAACGCTTTCCCTATTTCACCATCTGCAGGGCATTTCCAGAGATCACCAACACATTAATCTGCAAATTTCAATTCCAGCTTTCCAACAAGGCTCGTTTACATACAAACATACTTTCTCCTCTTGAGATGCACCTGCATTCTGGCTGGCTACTGCCCAGAAAGAATGGAGAGCAGGAGTAGAATTCCTTATTAGCAAGGATCCTCTGCCTCCTGGTCCTATATTCTAACTCCACTGACCTATAAGCTGCCTCTCCCCCTCACCTCTAGCTAAGAGATGGCAAGCTGCCACAGCTAGAAATGGTTTTCAGATATCATCACCCAGGCTGGATTAGATCATGAAAAGGGCCCTTCCTGGAAGAGGGTGGAAGCTCCATCAGTGCAGACACATGATCTGTGGGCAACAGGTGAGGGTAAGTGAGAGCAGCTTCCTGAACTACTGGACTCGCCCTGAAGGGCCCTTCTAGCCAGCCCAGCAGCCAAGGGGAGCTGGATATTCCCTCTGGTGAACCTCTGTTGGGATCTTATTCCCTCACTTAAGCTTTTGTTTGCTGGTGCGCAGGTTCTGTGTCCTCACTGCCAGATAATTCCATATGGAGCACCCTGCCCATGAATACATAGATGGACAAACCGGATGAGAAACTCTCCCCGGTTAGCATTGGGTTGTCCTCTTATTAAACTCTTATCCTTTCCATAATGCTTTTCTTTTTATTAAAAAACCATATATAAGGGGCTTCCCTGGTGGCGCAGTGGTTAAGAGTCTGCCTGCCAACGCAGGGGACACGGGTTTGAGCCCTGGTCCAGGAAGATCCCACATGCCGCAGAGCAACTAAGCCCATGTGCCACAACTACTGAGCCTGTGCTCTAGAGCCCGCAAGCCACAACTACTGAGCCCGTGTGCCACAACTACCGAGCCCGTGTGCCACAACTACCGAAGCCTGTGTACCTAGAGCCTGTGCTCCGCAACAAGAGAAGCCATCACAATGAGAAGCCCTCGCACCGCAACGAAGAGTAGCCCCCACTCACCGCCAACTAGAGAAAGCCCATGCACAGCAACAAAGACCCAACGCAGCCATAAATTAATTAATTTTAAAAATCTATTCAAAACAAAACAAAACCCATACATATAGCACCACCACAAGGAAAAGTTTCCTTGTATATCAGTTACTCATATTTTCCCATTTATTTAAGCTATTAAAATTCATGCAGATATTTATAAGCCATCAGGATTTAGTGACTGGTATTACTGAATGTTTAATAATAAACTAAACAGAAGAAATCAGAGGGTTAAATGATGACTGCAATTCCTGTAATGACTTAATTAAATTTTTATTGAGTACATAAACTATGATGTCATTTCTAGCCAACCATGGGTCTGCTTTCCTAGCATGTCACAGGGTGGGAGCACTCAATAGGAGGCGAGGCTAAACGAGCAGCAAGTCTCGGCCGAAATGGGGAGGGGAGCAAGGCTCATGTGGCACACTCAATAAATTATCCGTTCATTTTTAAACAAAGTCCACAAGTTATAATATATTTGCCATGCACTTTTTATGACATAAGAAAAATGTTACCTTAAGGATTACTTAACACATACTACAGATGTTATAGCAGAAGCAGGCACCAGGGGCAAAGGAAACAAACATGAGCAGGCCAGGGACAGGTCCTGGAGTTTACATCCCAGGGGGACCAGCACAGTATATTGAAAAGGGAATGCAAAAATGGTCAGGGAGTGGGGCACACAAGAGTTCAGGGTTACTAATCAGCAGATTAATGAATGAGACAACCAACGGGGAACACAAGTAAAGCAATAATGAATCTTGCAAGGCACATGTTTAACTAATGTAGTATTCTCAAGGAGGAATATTTGCTTTAAAGAGATGCCAGTTCATTTGAGGCCAATCCGCTGCCCTCTTTCCCCTTTTCCCTGTTGCTGCTCTTAAAGACATTTACGTGACTGCTTAACAGAGGAACCAGATTATGTGGACGGAGGGTCCGACGGAGGATCAAGTTTAAACTCCTCTGTGAGCTCCGTGAGGTTTTTCGTGATCTGTTCTTGGTCATCTTTCCTGCCTCACCTCCTCCCACCTCCCCACTTTTATCTCACCCTCAGTCAGAGTAAACTATGTGCAATTTCCACAAACATGTCATGCGCTCTTATAGCTCTCAAGCACACTGCTGCCAGGAATCCCTCTCCCTTCTTTATCCACTGGGATGCTAACTCCTTCTTAACCTCTAAGACATAACTTACAAATTATATCTTCTGAAAAGCCTCCTCTCTCCCCAGTCTACAAAAGTGTCTCAGAAACAGTTCCCATAATTCACTGTTTACCATGTGCCAAGAACTATGCTAAGAGCTTTATACATATGAGCTCACTTAATCCTTCCCAGTGACTCTCTGAGATAGGTGCTATTACTGTCCCCACTTTAGAGAAGAGGAAAGTGGTGTTTGGGAAGGTTAAGGTTATACAGCTAGGAAATAGTGGGTCAAGATTAGAATACAGTGCAGTTCAATTCCATTGCTTATCTATGTTGGAACAAACACCATAAATAATGCGGCTGCCCTTTCATATGCCCTATACCTCAGGTTACCTGTAGAGGCTGGGCGAATGCTACTACGGTCTTGGGTAAACACAATGCAGATACTCCTGATCACAATGGTCGCTAGAGATGGGCTACGAGATGGGTGATCAGTGGCCAATTACTAATACGTCATACATTTCTAGCATAAGCTAAGCCCCACTCCTGGGTAAACTGGAGGAAAAAAAGTATAATTATGGTGTAGGAAGGGAGAATGGAAGAAGGTTGGTATGGGTAACACAAGAACTGATGAGAATGAAGATAAGAATAAACTTTAAGGCTACTGAGGCAAAGGTGCTAACAGGGCTAATAAGGATTTGTTGCAATGAGTGAATGATAAAGCGTGCCTAGAGCTGCTGACTGAAGCATAAGGAATATATCAAATTCACCATAAGGCTACAATGCAGCACAAAAGATGGCAGGTCAGGTTTTAGTTGTCTTTCTAGGGGTTAGTAATGACATCAGCAACACTCTGCAATGTCAACACCATGGGCTACACAGTCACTGCATGGCAATAAACTAGTGTGCACTGAACATCAGCCAGTCTATTTTTTTTTTTTTGCGGTACGCGGGCCTCTCACTGTTGTGGCCTCTCCCGTTGCGGACCACAGGCTCCAGACACGCAGGCTCAGCGGCCATGGCTCACGGGCCTAGCCGCTCCGCAGCATGTGGGATCTTCCTGGACTGGGGCATGAACCCGTGTCCCCTGCATCGGCAGGCGGACTCTCAACCACTGCGCCACCAGGGAAGCCCCAGCCAGTCTATTTAAGTTTAATGTTAGAAATGAGCTCACTGTGCAATATTATATGAAATACACAGAAACGGGTGGAAGTAGACAGAAAGAGAGAAGGGCACATGGAGAGACCAAATACACATGTGTGCATGTAACTCACTCGCATTATGACTAAAAGATCTACCGAGGCTCTTTCAGCAATGATCACAAAATACAAGAAATAAAACTCTGTGTGTGCGTGCGTGTGCATTTGGTAGGTCCAGAGAAAACTGTGTTAGTACCAAGAAGAAAGAAAAGGAAAAATAATAAAATATGAAAAGATGGACAATTTCTTTTCCTTTTTTTAGAAAATGATGTGAACATATGAGTATAGCATGTTCCAGCTGTGATGAAAAGCCAACCTAAACAAGGCATGAGATAATCCTTACATCTCATTTTAATAAATCACTTCAAACTTTTAATGCACCAGAGAGGCTTGCTACATTGAAATGCCTTTAAAAATACTCTTCCTTATTAGTTATTTATTTATTTATGTGTTTTGAAAGTCCCAGTTTTATTGCTTGGGATCTGAATATTCAAGATCTGCATAGCTTGATAAGGTCCTGAAAAACAAGGTACATGGTTGTTACTTTCTCAACCTTAATTTCTAAATGGTTACAAAGCACAGGAGCCTTTTCCTCAGGCTTGGAAAATAGCAAAACAAGAGATGGCTGTCCTTGGAAATTACAGTCATTTACCCTCTTAATAAGGCATTCAAACATATCAGTAAGCCTGTAATCACCTTGAAAAGAAGCTGATGAGGTACATTAAGGTCCTGGGAAAATCAAACTATCATGCCAAGTTCATTTTCTTCCATGCCAAGACATACAGCTAAGAGGGAGATAGCTCTAATCTACTCTGATTTCTGAAGTTTTTGATTGTATCCCACAGGACAAGTCTCATGCGCTGTTGTCCCAATTCTATAAACAAGGAAACAGAAGCTCGAAAATGCTAAGTTATTTTCCCCAAAGTCACACCCTGCTTGTGTGCTAGCAGTGTTGGAATTTTTATCTCCGCTGGTACCTAAATCTAGTGTCTTCTCTACACTGTCACACCTTTCTGCTTCTGATAAGTCATAATCAGAAATGGAGAATCACATAAGCAAAAATTGCTAATTTCAGTACGATGGAAAACAAAAGTAAAATGGAAATGACCCTGAAGTGTTGAAAAATCATCCTAGAAACTGAGACGAGATTCAACAAGGTCAGATGCACAGTAGCATGTCTAGGCCAAAATAAATAAATAAGTAACAGGATGAAGGAAGGGTCTGACTATGTGGTCATAATTAAGACCTAGAGCAAATCCCTGATCATGAGCTGATAAATGAGAAATGTGAAAAGGTAATCATAATTGAATACATCAAAAGAAATGCAATATACAAAGCTCAGAAAGTTTTCCTTCCTCTATTATTGTAATGGTCAAGAGTCTTTGTTTTAGCTACAGTACTTAATAAACATGAAGAAACCAGAAGAATTTCAATGAAGAATGTCAGACTGGAATGATCACATTGGGTTGGCACTGGTCACAAGCCAGGACAGTCGATTCTATGGCCAACAGAAACACCCAGAGGCCGTTCCATGGGTTGGCCTGTTTGCTTACATCATCAGCCTCAATGGATCAGTAGATCTTGCAAGTACTCTGATACTGTCTAAGGTGAAAATCACTCACCCTCTCAGCATCCCTTCCTTAGAGCCTTCCTACTCCTCTCCAACTCCATATGAGTTAGTAGGCTGCTGATCCTAGAACCATGTCCCTTCATCACAGAGAGGGGCCCAGAGTCCAAGCTAATCTAATGAGACTTGTTTCTGACTAGAAACATCCAAAGATAAAAGACAGCTAAAATTGGATCATCCCAAAGAGATTACTAAATTCCTATTACTAATACTAGGATCCCTGAGCTTCCTTTTATCTTTCCTTCCTGAGGCCTGCTGTTAAACTCTCCTTTCCATTCTGTGAGCTTTAGCTAGCCCCCAATGAACTCCTTTGTTTGCTTAAATTAGCTGCAGTCTCTGTTGCTTGCAATCAATGGATATACTGTCATTCATCAACTCAATAAAACCTCTCCATAATAATAACATTAGCTAACAATTAACATTTGTTGAATGCCTACCATGTGCCAGAAACTATATTAAAAACTTTATATGTGTTATCTCTTTAATTTTCACAATAATCCTAAAAAGGGGGTGTTACTGTCATTTTATAGAAAAGGAATCACTCCGTTTTCTGTGAAGTCTTTCAAGCTCCCAAAGCTTACTGCTTTCTCCTTCACATGGTTTTTAATATTTCCACCAGGAAGATGCACTGTATTATTTTAATAATCTGTTTACAGGTTGCCCCCCCTCACTGTATTACAGTGTGAGCTCCTTGAGGGCAAAGATGGCACACTGCTCAGCACATGTCTGTAGAATGAATCGATATAATATTCCCTGTCATAATTACCTCTTGTATTGATGCCCACGTACTTTTTACAAATTTTAAGAAAGCTCCCTGAATACAAGAATTTGGTAAGGGGTTGAGCAACTTTGTATACATGCTGCTACTGTTTTCATGGTTTTCAAACACAACTCTGCTCTAGCCAGAAGAGGTTCAACTCCTGTCCTTTCAGTATGTTTTCACATGGCCTCTGAAACTCCACACCTCTCTCAAAGCAATCTCTTCCACTGAAAAAAGTTTCAAGACCACTTCTAGTTCCACTACTACCATCTAATAGAGTTCTAGATTTGGAGGCAAAATACATACACATGGGAATTCCCTGGTGGTCCAGTGGTTAGGACTCTATGCTCTCACTGCGGAGGGCCCAGGTTCAATCCCTGGTCAGGGAACTAAGATCCCACAAGCCGCATGGTGCAGCCAAAAAAAAAAAAAAAAAATTAAAAAACAAACAAACAAGAACCCAAAATACATACACAAGCAGTTTCAAGTAAAAAGGAGACTTTATGACTGAGAGAGAAGGAACTTCATGATTGCCAGGGTAAGAAAACACAAAGTGGGCAATTGACTTTTCCTCTCTCATTAGTCACTCTAACAAGATAATAGCCACTTAACTCTCTGATGTGAACAGATCAAACATTAACAGACCTTTGATCCCTGCCTGCTCTATAACAAGTACTATGGAAGAATAATTAGGAAACTAAGAAGTGCTTTTCTGCTTATATTTCCAAGTTTAAGAAAGGACTTATGCCCTGCAAACAAGTGCCAATGCATGAAAGTTTTGATCAGGATTTGGTTTTCTGTCGTTAAATACAAGATTTGGAAAGTGAAAACAGTCTAACTTATTAATGGTCACCAATGGTCAATAAGCAAATTAGAACCCAATTAGCAAGACAATTATCTGAAGCATAAGCAAAGGATAATTCCATTCACATCCACTAGGATGGCTAAAATTTTAAAAAGAAAAAAGAGGTCTTCCCTGATGGCGCAGTGGTTGAGAGTCTGCCTGCCGATGCAGGGGACACGGGTTCATGCCCCGGTCTGGGAAGATCCCACATGCCGTGGAGCGACTGGGCCCGTGGGCCATGGACGCTGAGCCTGCGTGTCCGGAGCCTGTGCTCCGCAACGGGAGAGCCCACAACAGTGAGAGGCCCGTGTATCGCAAAAAAAAAGAAAAGAAAAGAAAAATAACAAGCACTGATGAGAATGTAGAAAAACTGGAACCTTCATGCACTGCTGGTGGGAATGGAAAATGGTACAGCCACTAGGGAAAACAGTTTGGTGATTTCTCAAAAGGTTAAACATAGAACTACCTTATGACCCAGTAATTCCACTCCTAAGTATATATCCAAAAGAATTGAAAGCTGAGACTGGAACAGACATTTGAATGTTCCTATCAGCATTATTTACACTAGCCAAAAGATGGAAACAAAGTGTTTACCAACAGATGAATGGATAAACAAAATGTGGTATATACATACAATGGAATATTATTCAGCCATAAAAAGGAATGAATTTGTGTGTGTGTGTGTGGTATGCGGGCCTCTCACTGTTGTGGCCTCTCCCGTTGTGGAGCACAGGCTCTGGACGCACAGGCTCAGCGGCCATGGCTCACGGGCCTAGCCGCTCCGTGGCATGTGGGATCTTCCCGGACCGGGGCAAGAACACGTGTCCCCTGCATCGGCAGGCGGACTCTCTACCACTGCGCCACCAGGGAAGCCCCAGGAATGAAATTTTGATACATGTTACAACATGGATGAGCCTTGAAAACATTATGCCTAATGAAATAAGTCAGACACAGAAGGACAAATATTGTATGATTCCTCCTATAGTAGGTACCTAAGATAGGCAAATTCATAGAGACATAAAGTAGAATAGAGGTTACCAGGGTCTGGGGGGAGTGGAAATGGGGGAGTTATTTAATGGGTATAAAGTTTTTACTGGGAATGATGAAGAAATCTGGGCGATAGACAGTGGTGGGACGTCCCTGGCGGTCCAGTGGTTAAAACTCCACACTTCCAATGCAGGGGGTGCAGGTTCGATCCCTGGTTGGGGAACTAAGATCCCAAATGCCACGGGGTGTGGCCAAAAAAAAAAAAAATCCTATGATAGACAGTGGTGACGGTTACACAACATTGTGACTGTATCTAATGCCACTGAATTGTATACTTACAATGGCTAAATTGATAAATATTATGTTATATATATTTCACCACAATAAAAGATAATTCCAATTACAAATGGTTCTTCCCACACAAGTATTTCAGTCTGCGACTTAACCATATGTATGTATATATTAAAGCCTCTCATGATACTTCTCGATTTTGAGCAGTAGTGTCATGGAGTAATTTACGTTCCTTGCTAGACCATAAAGCTGTCTGGGTGCAGAATTCTACATTGCCTTGCATGCATTTGATAAGTATATATTGAGTGCCTACCATATTCTAGGCATCATGGTACATGCTGGGCATAAAAGATGAATAAAACACAGAACCTGTTCTCAAGAAGTTTGTAATCTCATATGAAATGACATACAAATGATTGTAACAACATACTGTATGTAAAAAATGGCAGTGGTGAGTCTGGGGGCTCAAAGGCTTCAGAGATGAGGTAACATTTATTATACTGGCTATTAAAGGATGACGGGGATTTGTACCTTTTAGACAGAAAAAATAGTATGTGTAAAGCCACAGAGAGGGGAACAACTACAGCATCCTCAGAGGAAAATCTGTAACGAAGAGCTCATGATGGGACGAAGCAGAAGGTAGAGCTGGAAAGGCAGTTTACGTTTGACTGTAAATGGCCCTGAATGCCACATGAAGGAAAGACAAAGAAGAGCTCTTAGCACAGGGAAGCTGCACGGATAGATTTGTTGTTACTGTTATTTCACTGAAGTATAGTTGATTTACGAAGCTGTGTTAGTTTCAGGTGTACAGCAAAAGTGATTCAGTAATATATATATTACTGAATATATATATATGGATAATTAACAATATATATATTCTTTTTCAGATTCTTTTCCATTATATATTATTACAAGATATTGAATATAGTTCCCTGTGCTATTAGATAGATTTGTTTTTGAAAAGTAACCCGGGACTTCCCTGGTGGTCCAGTGGTTAAGAATCTGCCTGCCAATGCAGGGGACACAGGTTCGATTCCTGGTCCGGGAGTATCCCACATGCCGCGGAGCAACTAAGCCCGTGCGCCACAACTACTGAGCCTGTGCTCTGGAGCCTGTGAGCCGCAACTACTGAGTCCACGCACTGCAACTACTGAAGCCCGCGTGCTCTAGAGCCCATGCACTGCAACTACTGAGCCCTCGTGCTGCAACTACTGAAGCCCGCGCGCCTAGAGCCCATGTTCCGCAACAAGAGAAGCCACCGCAATGAGAAGCCTGCACAGCACAACGAAGAGTAGTCCC
This sequence comes from Pseudorca crassidens, assembly GCF_039906515.1. Taxonomy (NCBI): domain Eukaryota; kingdom Metazoa; phylum Chordata; class Mammalia; order Artiodactyla; family Delphinidae; genus Pseudorca; species Pseudorca crassidens. The sequence continues at coordinate 65,647,154 of NC_090310.1, forward strand.
TGCTTGCCACAACTAGAGAAAGCCCGCGCGCAGCAATGAAGACCCAGCGCAGCAAATAAATAAATAAGGGGAAAAAAAGAAAAGTAACCCAGCAAGTACAAACCACAAAGCTGGGGGAAGGATTGGAGGCAGGAATCCCAGAGGAGGCTGCTGCAATGGCTCAGGTGAGAGTTGGTAAGAAACTGAATTAATGTAAGTGGCGAAAGGAATAAAGAGGAAAAAGTCCAGCAAGATCAACAGGATTTGATTATGAAGTGAATGTGGAGCAGAAGGTGAGGCCATGACTCACACCTAATCAGACTTCACTGAATGCCTGAAAAAAAGCTGAAAAAAAGAATGCCAACAGTTATACGCAATCATAGGCTGATGACTTTCTGACCCTGGCAGCGCTAAGTGTAGACAACCAGTCTTGTAGGGTTTTAGCAGTCACGGTGCCCTCAACGTCTCCTATGTTGTGGTAATGGAAAATCTTACTTGGACAAGATGTAATATGAGCAAGATGTGTATTTAGCTTGAGCCCGCAGGCGTCTCCAGCAGAGCAGCAGTATAGCACACCAGGGCCTAGGAGCCTGAGCCCCTTTCCTAATAATTTGTTCACCACGTGTCAGTGGCTGTCATTCCTCTGGGTCCTCTGCATTCTACCTGCAGCCATGAGGTCTGATTTCTGTCAGCAAGAAGATGCTGACACACCTAGGTTTCCAGAGACACTTGCAGGCTCCCAATTGCACCCTGGACCTCATGACTGTATTTATAAGTGCAGAAAAGCTGCAGGCACAACTTTGCTTTTTTAATGATTTTCTATTAAATTTAGGCAGACTGCAGACAGTGGAGAACTAGAGGATGCTTGCTCCCCATCAATGCTGGCTATCTCAGATGCACAGACATATAACCAAACAGCTGAAAATGGATAATTGACAAGTTTGAGAGTCCTTTGTGAATGGAGCCTGGGCACTGTCATTTTTCCTGGGTGCTGAGGATCTAAACAACCTAGAGGATCTAGAGGCAACACTGAGCTCACAGGCCCCAGCCAGAGTCCTTTCCCACTCAGCGATTTTAAGACAGACATCATGTTACCTGGACAGCAACATTTTCTCAGACGATCCAAAATCTAGCCCCTTCCCGATCTTGAGATTGGAAGCCCTTTTATCAAACAGACCTGAATTCTCCTTCTCTGCAGTAATAGGGAGCAAAAGAGATGGAAAACCCTAATTAACTGAATCACACATGTTAACTGGTGACCCCAGCTGGGCAGAGGAGGTCAGACAAAAACCTATAGCTCCGAACAATAAAGTGGCTATTTCCATTGTTCTGTATGGATCACAGAATGCTTGTCTTTTACTGCTGTTTCCTTACTGCTTACTGTTCAGCACCATACAATTTCCAAAATACTGACCCTGTGGTAATCTGAGAAAGAAGCTGTTCCCTGCTGTAGAGATGAGGAAACAAAGGCTCAGAAAGGTCAGATGAATTGCCTAATTATCACTCAGCTCATAAACGTTCTAGATGTTTACAGAAACAAGGTATTCTGACTCGCAGTCCAACATTCTTTTACGACTCAAACAGAACTGCCATTCAGCTGATAGCTTATAGAATCTTGCAGCAGTATCCTGGGAATGGCTGAGCCTGGATTCTGGGTAGGAGTGATATGATCACTCCTGCTCAAGTCATGAGGAAGCCAAGGAGTAACGTCCGAATACCCCCTGAAAAACGGAATGGACACTTGGCCTTGAGCTCTGAGAGTGACCCCAACTCTACAGGGTAATCCTTTTTTGTCCTCTTTTTTCTGTACAATGTTCTTAAAAGGGTAAGCATTTTTCAAAAAACATAAATTTATTTATTTATTTTTGGCTGTGTTGGGTCTTCACTGCTGCACACGGGCTTTCTCTGGTTGCAGCGAGCGGGGGCTACTCTTCATTGCAGTGCGTGGGCTTCTCACTGTGGTGGCTTCTCTTGTTGCAGAGTACGGGCTCTAGGCACACAGGATTCAGTAGTTGTGTCTCGTGGGCTCTAGAGTGCAGGCTCAGTAGTTGTGGCACACAGGCTTAGTTGCTGTGTGGCATGTGGGTTCTTCTCGGATCAGGGCTCAAACCCATGTCCCTTGTATTGGAAGGTGGATTCTTAACCACTGCACCACCAGTGAAGCCCAAAGGGTAAGCATTTTATAAAGGAAAAAGAAAACTGCTGCTGGAATGCTGTATCTGTTAAAGAGATGCTCTCTCTAGTGATCTGTATTCAAGTCCCACTCCAGCCTAAGAAATACTCTGAAATCTAAGCAAATTCTGGGCCCAAGCAGCTCCATTTCCCCACCTTGTGACTCTAGAAGACAAATCTCTGAGTCGCAGTTTTTCCATTCAAACTATGCAAAATTGCCTTTTTTTAAAAAGAAAATTAATTAATTAATTTATTTTTATTTTTGGCTGTGTTGGGTCTTTGTTTCTGTGCGAGGGCCCTCTCCAGTTGTGGCAAGCGGGGGCCACTCTTCATCGCGGTGCACGGGCCTCTCACTATCGTGCCCTCTCTTGTTGCGGAGCACAAGCTCCAGATGCGCAGGCTCAGTAGTTGTGGCTCACAGGCCCAGTTGCTCCGCGGCATGTGGGATCCTCCCAGACCAGGGCTCGAACCCGTGTCCCCTGCATTGGCAGGCGGACTCTCAACCACTGCGCCACCAGGGAAACCCCTGCCTTTCTTTTTTCTTTTTACATTATCACATGAGATAAAAACGCTTAACAATAAGTAGTAAAGTTTATACAGCAAACACCTATCTCGGTCCCAGGTACTATTCAGAGAGTCTCACACATGATAGCTCATTTATTCTCCACAAAGCTGTAAGGTGAGGTAGGTAACATAGCTATCCCTATTTTACAGACAGAAAGCTGAGGCACAGAGATTAAGACTTTGCCCAGGGTCACACAGCTGGGGTGGGACCTGAGCCCAAACAGTCTGGCTTCAGTGCCCACGTGCTCTCAAACACTGTGACACTGTCTTGGAAGGGAGGTGAGAAACCGGACCCACTCCTTCACCTGAGACGAGGGCCTGGCAGTCTCCGTCCCTCCCTTCAGCACCTGGGGGCTGCCTAGTTCCCTGTGCCATCCTGCCACCACTCTTAACCCTGCTCTGGCAGCTTCTCTAGGAAGTCTGCACCTAAAACAAAACAAAATGAAACAAAAACCAGGTGAACTCTATCTTACTTGTTCATCTATTTAGTTTGAAACTTAATCTATTAAAGATTCAACCTCATTTCTCTTCTTGGCAAAGACTAGATTGTAAACCCTGTAAGATCATTTCTCTATGGCATACGCTCTACCAGCAGCATTTAGGGATTAGCACGTGGTGAGAGATCAAAATGTTCCTTGAATAAATACATGAGTGAAAACAATTCTTAATAGCGCCATACAAATTAATAATGCTGCTGGACTTCGAGGAAAAAAGAATTCAGTAATGCCTTCATCATTCAACAAATGTATATGCGTGCTAACCATGCACCAAGCACTGCTCTGGGAGTTGAGGCTACAGCAATAAACGAGAGGTAATTTCTGAACTCCTAGAGCTTACATTCCAGGGAGGGAGGAAGGGTCACAATAAGCAAAATAAAATATATAGGATGCTAGATAGTAATTTAGTGTTATTACCCTAACCCTATCATTCAAGGTCCCTAAGATTGGAAGGGCCTGTGTCTGGTGTACAGATGTGGGGATAGGGTGGGAGCCTACTGCTGCTAACAGTTGGCAAGCACTGACGTGAAGGTAGGGAAATGACTCAAGAACAGAACCAGGGATGTTTGATGGAAGCTCTACTACAAATTCCTGAAGGACAAGGCCACATGGTCCCATCTGTGTCCCCAGCACATGGCAGGCACTGAGTGAACACTTCATGATGGTACAGGGCATCTAGGGACTGCAGGAAGGGAAAATGGGAAGCCCCATGCCTCTATATGCTCTGCACCACCATGCCAGATGAGAAAGGATCAAGGCAATAGTTGAGGAAAATTAATCAAGAAAAAATATTATTCAGAATACACTTTACCCAGCACAGATGTCTCAATACCTGTGTCAATTTTTGAAAGGATTATTTTTACTTCATTTACTTCAAGGGCTTCATTCCCCTTGGAGTCCCTTGCAATGCAACAAAATTACTTCTTAAATCAAATCAAGAAGCATTTCCTGTGTACTTACAATGTGCCTTGCTCTGTGCTGGGCCCTAAGGAGGTTAACTCAAGGACGCCCCATGATTCTTGCACTTGAGAAATTTATAATCACACTGGTAGAGTAACACACAAATGTAAATCTGGATGAGTTAGGGAAGATTTCAAGAGGAGACAGTAGACTATGGACAGGCAGAGACTGGAAGAAAAGTGGGGCAGGCAGAAAAGAAAATGATGGTGAACCACAAGGAGCCTCGAGGACAGGTTAAGGGGGATGGCACACACCTAGTCAGCACCGGGCAGCCGCTGTGGGTTTCTGTGTGATGAGTATTTGACATGAGTAGTGTTCAGGAAGATGAGCCAGGCTGTTAAATGATTTGCAGGATGGAACTGAGATGAAGAGTCAAGAGGCAGGGGGACCAGTGAAGTAGCCTACAGTGAGTTCAGGTGCGAGGTCAGGACCTGCTCTGAGCGTAAGACAACTGAAGTCCTGATAGTGGTTGTTTTAATGAAGGGCTCCTTGTAGTTTTTCCCGCTCCTTTGAGCATCAGAGATGTCATGTTTACGGCACATATGGCTGACACTCAGAAAAGATCAGCTAAATAGATGGCAATCAACATGGAAAAAGAAGTGCTTGCCTTCCAGCTAGGCCCTTTCAGCTCTAACCAACCCCACAGCATCATTCAGCCAGCATTTAGGGAAATGATCGGGAAAAGGAGTGTTGCAGCTGTCTCACCAATGGATCCAGAAATACTCACAGCACATCCAGGGCAGCTGCAATCAATGTATAGCTCTAATGTATCCTGGGTCTGACATCTTGGCTTCCAGAACTTTTTTTCACATAGGTATCCCAATCTTAGGAGAACCATCGCCCTCTGGTAGTGCCCAGTGCCAGGTTAAACCCACAGGGGAAAAGAGCAGACAGCTGCCTACTCTGTGGTAGGACATGGAGTGGGGGGCATCATCAATCCTCCCTGACCCCAAGAGCTCTCCAGTGCTACTCTCCAATCACTCCTCCTTCCAAAGACACTAGTTACAAGAAGCCCCCCATTCAAGTGCAAATGTTATCAGGGACCATTAAAACATTAACCTATTAACATCCATCAACAATTTAGCGTCAGTTTATCAGGAAAGGCAGCAATAGGGAGCTGATTCTAAGGAGTCAGGAAAAGACTCTGAGTTCACTCACTCATTCACTAACATCTGATAAAGGCCTATTATGTACGAAGCACTGCACTAGACACAGGAACACTGACCTTAAAAGGACCAAAAGAGGTCTTTAAGACAGGAAGACAAAATGGAAGGTGTATATGGTAGCTCTAGGGAATGGCAAAGGTGGCAGGATGATGGCAAAGGTGATAGGATTATGTAATGAAAAGAGCAACAAAATGAACCAGCAGTGAGTTTTAATCTCTGCCCTGCTACTAATATGTGACACTGAACAAGCCACTTTCCTTGCCAGGATTTAGTGTCCTCAATTGGAAAAGGCTGAATTAGGATCATCCTTGTGTCTGTCAAGCTTCTAGGGGATTGCCAGCCACTGAAGCGGCACAAAATATAAACACTGACTGCTTTGCAAATCTGATCAGCTAGGGCTAGCCCTGACTGGGGCTTCCCGCTACCAGCCAGAGCAGTCTGGACTTCCTTTACACAGTCCCTGGGGGTCATCACCAAGTGGGATTCTTCTGACATCCACATCTACCCACTGCTTCAAACCAGACTACTCTAGCATGTTTGAACCCACATCTGTCCCCAAATCACTCTAGTCTCTCATGGGCCTTTGAGCTAAGGATATTAGGGACAGGGATAGTCATCCAGGGCTACAAGGCAAGAGAGGCTTGGAGAACAAGTGGGAAGTGTGGCAAACTACTGTTCACTCTTGTAAATCCTCCCCAGGGTTGGAAAATTCTTATCTCACAGATTTTTGTCTGAGCTGGAAGGGGCCCTTAGGAATAACCTGGTCCAGGTTCTTCATCTGAACCTGCTGATTAACGGTAGGACCAAGTTTTAATTCCCTGATCTTCCAGCTCTAAGACTAGTGAGTGGTTTTTCAACTTTCCCATCCTGTTTCCTCTAGAGGGAGGATCCTCTTTGCCAGGCAACTCAGCTGGGGACCTAAAGCACAGCAGATGATAAACATCTTCTGTCTTTGAAAGAGAAGAGGTATAGCCATAAACAAGTATGCTCAAAATACCAAAGAAAATAGAGTTCATGTGAAATTTGAAGAATTTTAGCAAAAGGGCATAGGACAGGGATGAAAAGAAGTAGTGTGGGAGACACTGAGAATGCCATGGAGTGCTTAATGGGAATCGTCTCCTACTTGCCCCATAACCAGGTACAAACCACAAGCCCGTTGATTCTTAACCCCAGCAGCTGAACTACCCGAGGCCCAGAAAAGGGGCAACACACACAGTTTACACCTTTTATTATTCTGATAGAAATTTCTCTCCTGGGAGCAGAAAGGGGTCAAAAGTCCAAAACCAAAATTATATCTCTTTATAAGTCAGAGCAAAGAAGCATTACAGCAGTTATTTTATTTATTTATTTATTTAAAAGCCTCAGTGAACAGAGCAGAGCAGGAGGTGTTAGAAAACTCACTACAAGTAATTTATTCGCTGGGAACCACAAAGGCTTTCCTAAGAACAGCAAAAACACCATTGATTTCCCCAGTACCTTCCTTTCAAAGGACTCCAAACACTTCACACATATCGTTTTAAATTGTCCTCAAAGGCTCCAAAATAAGTGGTTACTATTTCCCCAGGTTCAGATGGAGAAACTAAAACATTCATGCCTGCCCTATCTGTCCAAGTCATCCTAACAGGTTCAGCTAACATCGACTGAGGGCCTGCTATGCACATGACCCATGCCAGGCAAACGGGTGATACAAAGACGAAAGATATGATCTCCATCCTCCAGCGAGGCAGAATCCAGTGGGGCATGACGGATGTGTACACAAATCCTTTTGAAATAAGGCAGCCTATGCTAGGTGCTATAGAAAAGGTCCAAATACAGTGCCTTATTTTACCAAGTGGCACTAAAATGTGCCAAGTACTGTGCTAGGTCTTCACTACCATCATATTGTTTAAGTCAGACTATGTGTGGCTTATAGAGAAAGAAATGCGAGGTAAAGAGACTTGCCCAGAGTCTCAAGGCCGCACTATGGCAAAGCAGGGATTAGCACCCAGGTCTGTCTGGCTCCAAAGCCCATGTGATGGGAGGTAACTGCTTGGGAAAACGGTCTTTGGAGAGTTTAGCACAAAGTACCCATACCTTAGAGGTGAAGAGCAGGACACATGGGCTCTCACTAGGTTGTTGGGGAAAGGCCTGTCTCCTCAGCCCCAAATTGCATATGCATGTACTCATCCGGATCCTCCACCACAGGGACTGCTCTCGTGGATCAAGAAGCCAAAGGCAAGGGTCTTCCAAAAGGGAACAGAGATCTCTCTGAGCAAAGAAAGACTGCAAGGTCCTGAGCACTTCATCTTCTGTTGGTGGGCACTGAAAGTGGATCCAGGCCAGAGGGTGGGGGATCCCCTGGCTGGCTGTGACAGAAAGTCTACAGCCTGTGTGAGCAGGGCATGGTGGTCATGGTATACATACCAGCAGAGCATCCTTTTCTCAGAGCTGGAGTGGAACTCCTGCAAGGGAAGGAGCCCCCTGCTGGAGGTCCCTAGAGAAGGGCCTGGCCTGGAGATAGCTCTGCAGAGCTCACCTAGTGGGGGTAACCTCTGCCTCGTTTGCTAAGGTTCCATTTTGGAGGCTAAGGAACAAAGTGTCAGATTTGGAGGAAGAAGAGCTTATGCGGCACCAGGCTACTGTCCCCAGACCAGACAGGTTAGAGTGCATAGTCAGCCCTGGGGAATCCCTGGGTCTTAGCAAGGGTCAGGTTAATATATAGCTCTATATTAAGGCTCCAGGACAAGAAAGAGATGGCGGAAGGAGCAGGTCCTCCAAACTCTGGAAGGAAAGTTGGGCCTGGAACTAAGGAAGCCCAGTCGCCAGCCTAGCAGTCTTCCCATTTAACACGTGTGATCCTTCTGCAATTGTTTTCAAATCTTAATTTCGACCTAACAAGACAACAACAAAAATCCTTTGATGGATAAAAGTAAAAGAAAAGTGTTAACAAAGTGTGTGTGAGAGAAAGGGGATAATGAATAATTATATCAAAATACCCAAATAAGGGAAGCTCTATACTTTCTGGCAGCCATGGCAATAGGAAAGCAGGATTGTTACATCATTCTCATTGTTAAATCAAGGGAAGCATAGAAGTTCATCAGGGCAGAGAAAGTTCTTAATTCTCAGTGCAGAGAGACTCATATATACACAAGCGAATGTGTACCTGCACACATACACATACACTTACCCCATTTCTCTTTCCAAGGAACAGGGCAAGCCGCTCTCCAGAGCCCTGCTGCCTCTCTCACACCACACTACCACTGCATGCAATGAAGCACTTCAACAGTTAAAACATTTTTGTGCCAATATTTTAAGAGTGCAGAAGGTTCCAAATTACATGTAAAATAAACAATGCCAGACTGTGAAAACTCTTGGCTGCAACGTTCTCTGATGTTAACAAGAGTTTCTTTATTACTGTAACCTTTCAGAAGTGAATAAAAATTATTTCTCTGCCCTAGTTTTGCCCTCCAGTAAAAAGGAAGAGAACAGGGACCATGGAAAGAGCTGTACAATGACCTCTCATGAAGCCTAGGAGGCTGGGAAGGGGGCAGTTTAAAACACAAAGCCTTCCATATATGTTTCTAGTCAAAGGTTAGAAATTTAGTTTGTGCTGTGCTGATCATATTGTAGAATTTCACGTTCCTAGTATTTTTATGTAACTAAAACCCTTAGGGGGACAAAAGGGCATTTTCAAGAGCCCGAACTAAGCTGCTACTATGGAGAAAACCCAAATCTTGATCAAGGCTCCTTAGCCATTCAGTGAAATCTCCTGACTCAGAAACTGAGTCTGAAGTGCCCTTAAAAAACAGGGAAGAAGACCTATAGGTGGCCAGGACTTTGACAAAATGTGTTATTTTGCAGACTTTTGAGTCGATGAGCCTGTGAATACTGGACACACAGAAGGATCTCAAAATGGAGCTAGTCTGGACAGTGTTTTCACCACTGCAGGAGAAAGAGGAAAAAAGCCACCAAACAAAGGCAAACATGCTCTTGTTCTCTCACAGAACACTGCCTTTACCCACGCCATTCCTCTGCCCAGAATGTTCCTGTCTAGCAAACACTCATCCGAAAAGATACAAACCAAATGTCATCTACCCCAAGCTTTTCTCCTCTGGGCAGAGCAATTTTTAAATATCATAATCTCTTAATATTATAATTACCTGTTTATATGTTTGTCTTCTCCTACTAGACTGGGGAGTCAGGGACAATATCTTTGTCATCTTTGTATCTCCAGTGCCTAGCAGAGTACCTGGAAGCTAGCAGACCACAATAAAATGGTTGGATAGATGGGTAAAACCTTGTTTGTGTCTGGGAACAGAAATCAGACAGAGAATGATTAACTGCTAAAAAAATAGAACACAAGCTCTGGGATTTAACACAAGGCTAGCTTTTCAGACTTTCACAGAGTTGCAAATGTTAAGTCTGGAAGAGAATTTAGAAATCATCAAGCTCTCCTCCCCAGAGAGGTGAGGTGATTTGACTTACTCAAGCTCACCCAGAGAGTGGCCAGGCTGGCCAGAACTCCTTCCATTATACCACACCATCCTTTCTCTTTACTGTCAAAAATTGCAGGTATAAATATTTATTTGGCAGTAAGATGAGAAATATGATTAAGACTACAAATTATGAGAATGTTATTTCATTATAAACAAATGAACAATGGATGTCACAGTAGGAATTCAAATAACTTTATATAAATTACAATATCTGAGTTGCTTAAAAAGCTAAACATAGCATACCATATGACCCAGCAATTCCACTCTTAGGTATATACCCAAGAGAACTGAAAACATATGTTCAGATAAAAACCTGTACATGAATGTTCACAGCAGCATTATTCAAAAAAGCCAAAAATGGAAACAGCCCAAATGTCAATCAACTGATGAATGGATAATAATATGGGGTATATCCATACAATAGATTATCCATAAAAAGTATGAAGTACTGAAACATGCTACAACATGGATGAACCTTGAAAACATTATGCTAAGTAAAAGAAACCAGACACGAAAGACCACATATTATATGATTCCATTTATATGGAATGCCCAGAATAGGTAAATCCACAGAGACAGAAAGTAGAGTAGTGGTTACCAAGGGCTGGGGGAAAGGGGAATGGGGAATGACTGCTAACGACCATGGGCTTTCTTTCTGAGGTGATGAAAATGTCCCAGAATTAGATAGTGGAAATGGTTGCATAACATTGTGCATTTACTAGAAAAGCACATTAAAAATGCTGAATTTTATGGTATATGAATTACATCACCATTTTTTTTAATGGAAAAAAAATACAATCTCTTCCTTCTAGTAATTTAACTGAAGGAGTCAGGACCAGAGATGCTTAAGCACTCACAGGTTCTGAGTTATATGACAGTAATATAATGCAAGTTTGGGGAAGAAGTAAACACTTTTAAAATCTTAATGCTAATGCTAGAACCACAGTTTTTAGCAACGACCTTTTCAGGCAGTACACAGTAGTGATTAAGAGCATGGGCTCTAGAATCTGGCAAGTTTGGGTTCCAATCCAGGCTCTCATATTTACTGTGTAAGTCTGGTTCAGTTACCTAACTGGTAGGCTAAATAATGGTCTCCCAAAAGATATCTACATCCTAATTCCTGGAACCTGTGAATGTTACCTTATATAGCAAAAAAGGACTTTACAGCTGTGATTAGGTTAAGGATCTTCAGATGGGAAGATTATCCTGGATTTCCAGGTGGGCCCTAATTGTAATCACATGCACCCTTATAAGAGGGTGGAAGAGGGTGCTTAGACCCAGATAGAAGAGGAGAATGCAATGTGCCCACAGAGGCAGAGATTGGAGTGATGTGGCCACAAGCCAAGGAATGCCAGCAGCCACCTAAAGCTAGAAAGGGGCAAAGAACAGGTTCTTCCCTAGAGCATGGCCCTGTTAACATCTTGATTTCAGCCTAGTGAAAATGATTTCTAGCCTCCAGAAGTATGAGAATAAAGTTCTATTGTTTTAAGTCACCAAGTTTGTGCTAAGTTGTTACAGCAGCTATAGGAAACTAATATACTAACTTCTCTGATCCTTAGTTTCTCCATCTGTAAAATGAGGATAGGATTTCATGGGTAAGATTGCTGTAAAACGTAAAACTGAAATGGTGCTTATAAAGTGCACAGCAAAGAGAAAGTGCTCAATAATTGTTAGCTATTACTATTGCTGACCTCTGTTTCTGTATTATGCTGAAATTCTCAACTTTCACATGTCACTAGTCCATCCCAGACCCTGCTCCTCTTAGCAAGGGGAGCAGTAAGAGCTGGCCATCAGGAAACCTGAGTTCCGTTCTTTGGTTGGTTTCTAACATAAGCTTACTCAGCTCTCCCAGAGCCAGTTTCTCCATCACTTAAATGACAGGATCAGACTAGAGCAGTGGCCCTCAAACTGGAGGCTTTGTTAAAATACAGATTGCTGGGCCTCACCTCCAGAGTTTCTCATTCAGCAAGTTCCTAAGTGATGTTGAAGCTGCTGGTGTGGGACCACTTTGAGAATCTCTGGATTAGATTATTTCAAGGTTCTTTTCCAGTTTTAAGTCTGAGATTCTCCAGGAACATCCCATAGATGTAGCACTCCAGTAATAAACACAGCTGTATCAGGCTGAAATAGCCTTTAAACTAAGTTCTTTTCCCCGTGGGGGACAGGAGGGTATGAGGTTATATGGTAAAGACTGCTTTTAATTTTTGAACGAAGCAGAATGAAAAATCTTAAGCAATGGTGGGAACAGGAAGAGGCTGTCCCCTTATCCAACGTGCTGGCCCCATTTTAATTTATCTTAATCCCACCCTTCTTCCTTTTCACCAGACCCCTCCCCCTAATGCCCTCCTCTAGAAACACATCTAGGTGTCTCCTGAATACATTTATTGGCTTTGCACAGTATAATACCACCTTTGTTAGTCTCCCAGCCCAGCCTCTCCAAGCACAGTGTTCAGTCTCGGTGTTCCTCTACTCCTAAAAAAACACGACCGAGGAGTCTCTGAAAAATAATTGTAAAATCAACTAAGGCGAATTCAGACGATGTGGAGATATTCAGGCTCTAAATGCTGGAAAAAGAAACAAATTCAGAACATTGTTAGCATTCTCATCTGTCCTTTTTTTCCCCCTTAATCTCTATCTGTCCTGTTGAGTAGGAAACCTCTGCCGTATTGGGTTAGAAATTCTGAATAAAGGGGACTCAGGCTTGGGACTGCACTGAAGAAATGGAACAGCTCTAGATTCAAGAAAAGCTGTCCTCTTGGTCTTTGGAAGTCTTTGGTAACAAGACAGGGGAGAAGGAACCTGCCATGAAGTTGATTTCCACTTCCCCCTCACCCCCAGAGGTATCATCGTACAGTAAAGCAGACACTGGACTGGGAATCAGCATACCCTAGTTTTTGGTCCTCATTTTGCTGTTTTCTAGCTGCATGACCTTGGGCAAATCAATTAACTTCTCTGGGACTCCATTTCCTCACCACAGAAGTGAGAGGGTGGGAACAAATCTATAGTCCTTAACCTGAGATGGGCATCAGAAATCTTCTGGGGAAGTTTTTCAAAATACACACACCTCAGCACCTTCAGACCCAGAGAATCTCTGAGGCTCCCAGTCTAATGTTCTAAGGTTCATCTATCCTATAAAGTGGATTAAAAGTATAAATGATGAGAGAGCCAGGGAATCCATGAGGCAGGTCACAGAGAGAAAAATGAACTTTTTTGGGGGGGGTGGGGGGATGGGTCAGAGAAATTGAATCCAGGTGCCATAAGAGATCATTAATTCAGTATTTGGGAGATAGTGCTGGCCAGACATTAATAGTAGAAGAACATACATACACCCAACAAGTATCTGAGGGGTGACTACATTAGGCACTCTGTGTTAAGCACTAGGGATCCTAGGATCCTTATCCCATCTAATGGGCATGACCTACACAAACCAGTAATTACAGTACAGCATGGTAAGTCCTATCTCAGAAGTTTGTGCGAAGTGCTGGAGGAATACAGACAAGGGAGTGTCCAAATAGACTAATATTACTGGGGGGTGCTGGGAAAAGCTCCTTGGAAGAGGTACTATCCAGTTGTGTCTTACAGTGCCATGAGCAGAGGAGACAGGGTTAAGACCACTTCAGACAGAGGGAACTGCATGAACGAAGGCTCAGAAGCATAAAGGAACATGGAATATTATAGCACCAGTGAAAACGAGGCATGAGTGGAACATGTGTTAGAGTGTGTGTGTGCACACGCTCAAGTATGAACATTTGCATGTAGGAGAAGTTTGCTGGAAATTATACTAGAAAGGTGGGCTGGGGCCAGAATGTGAAGGCCTCTCCCCCAATTTTTCACTTTGTAAAGCTTCAAACTTATTATTTTTTTTAAGGTGTAAGATTAATACAGCAAAAGGTTGTTGTATTACAACCAAGAAGGTTCTCCGATATAACTGTGAAGGGTTCTTTATGCCATTGCTAAAAAGTTTGAATTTTGTCCCTCAGAGATTTCTAGACAGAAGGGATATGATCAGATGTGGGATTTAAAAAGAATACCTCTGGCAGCTTAAATGGTGGCAGGTTCACTAGAGGGGGAAAGTCCAGGAACTAGTTAGGAGGCCATGTCCAATAAAGGACAGATGATGAGGAACTGACATGAAGCAATGGAACAGAGGAGAGGATAAAATCCTGAGATATTTTGGGCAGAAAAGTGACAAGACAACTCGATGCAGAGGATGAGGCAGGAGTTGAGGACATTCTAAGAATTCTAGCTTGGGGGGCTGGACTGGTGGTGATGACCTTAGATGTGAGACAGGAAAACACAGGAAGAACAGGTTCGTGGAGCTCTTTATCCCATCTCCTGAGTGAGATTTATTTAGGAGTAGCACTAGTGACCCCTGAAAGAGAGGTGTGGAAAATGGCTTTAGCTGTGCCCGATGCACACAGCTCTAAGCAGTATTCTGACTATGGTACAAAAGATACCAAATGCAACCGGGCACCCAGACAGATTGGAGGCAAAAGAAATGTGATGCATTGGAGAGGTAAACAGTTCTGCAGTGATGAGCTGAACTGGGAGTACTTAGCATGAGGGGTACTTAAGAAGGTATTAGGGGAAGGCAGGACTACACATGCACTGAGTCAGCCAGGGCTTTGTAAAATGGATTTAGGTCACTGTTTCTCCTACAGAAATTCCAGGAGGCAAACTGAAGATAAAAAAGGGGATGAAATTCACTTATTTATTCAGTCAAGAAACATTTACTGAATGCCTACTAAACACAAAGCTCCACTGAGGCACCACAGGAATACAAAGACAAATAAGTAAGAATTAGACCTCAGGAAACTCACAATCTACAGCTGAACATAAAAATGGCCATGAGAGAGATAAATGACCATGTGCATAGACAGCAGTTTCACGCTTTATTTAATTTCAAATACAGAAACGTTTATAACTTCTCTTTTAGGGACACTCCCTGAAGTGGAGTGAATCCAGTACGCCACTCAGAAGGTCACATGACCTGAGCCATCAGAATGGCATTCTGTTTGTATGCACCCAGGCATCCAGTCAGTTAGAAAACCACCTAAAGCATACACTCCATGCACTCTTGCTACCTCTTAAGGCCTGAGGATAAGAAACTTGCGTACAGAAAGGAACGCATCTATTAGAGGTACATCTTCAGCTGGCTCAAATTCATGGGCCAATTCCAAAATGGAATTGCTCTACCTTCTAAGAATTTAGTCTTCTCTCCCCTAATAAATACGTATCCACTCCAACATCTTAGGACATTTTAAAAATGTTCAAAAGAACGATTGCTATTGGAAAACAAACATGTATTCTTACTTTACAAGCTTCGAGCCCATGGGATTGCTCTGTATTTACACTCCACCATTCATATTACTGGCCACAAAAACTATACCTTTAAAGTGGTCCTTGCCTTTTAAAACAATACCTTTGGCAGTGAGTTTTAATTCTGACCTAGAGATGCAAAGTATAGCAAAATTTTTACCTCATGGTAAAACAAAGGAGTTTGATTGAAGATTTTCGTGGGGGGAAGGAAGAGATGGGAATGGAATTAGAGGTCTGGAAGGAAATTTCCAGAAATCTAAAGTACATGTAATTCTTATTTCTACTACCTTTTATAGATTTAAGGCTTTTCTGGTTTAGAAATATAATGTACCTTATTTACAAATTGTTTCTTTTTAATCAAATAATCCCACTAGAAGATGAGAAATCATGGACAAAGAAAAAGAAAAATTGAGAGTGGAGACAACTTCTCATTTCTTTTTCTTCCAATATTTAAGACTAATGAGCAAACAAATATCCTCAGAATAAAAAGGATACCTCCTCACCCTACTTTTCCCAACACTTATAGTGGGCTTCCAGAACCATCTCCTTTCATCAGATATTTACCAGGCATACGTTCTGCCAAGGAGCAATGACTGGCACTTTGGAGAATACAAAGAGGGATGCATGTGATCTCGCCCCCCAGGAATCCACCCAGGAGGCAGTCAATACATGAATGACACTGATGCAAAAGAGAAACAGTAAAAGCCAGAAGAAGGGTAAAGATAAATTATTAAGGTACTAACAGCTAGGGGAAACCGGGATTGGCTTCCAATTTGAAGTGGAGGGACATGAAGGAATTGCGGCTGGCATGTTAGGGCAATCTAGGTATATGTACCACATGAGAAAAGACACAAGAAAGGAAGAGCAAAACATTCAGCTTGGCTGCAGTGAAAAGTACGTGAGGCGGGCTTCCCTGGTGGCGAAGTGGTTGAGAGTCCACCTGCCAATGCAGGGGATGCGGGTTCATGCCCCAGTCCAGGAAGATCCCACATGCCGTGGAGCGGTTGGACCCGTGGGCCATGGCCGCTGAGCCTGCGTGTCTGGAACCTGTGCTCTGCAACGGGAGAGGCCACGCGGTGAGAGGCCCACGTACCGCAAAATAATAAATAAATAAATAAAAGTATGTGAGGCAAAGATGGAATGTGATGTTCACCGAGTGCTTCCTATGTACCAGACACATGTGTAGAGGTTTCTCATATTTAAGGTTCAAGAAGAATTGGGGAAATGAGTTTGGAAAGGTAGTCTGGAGTATGATCAGAGGACTTTACAAAGCAAAATGCTAGTTCTGAAAAGCAAAGTAGAATTTTACAAAGGAGTCCAATTCAGCCCACAGCTCCTCCACCTCTTTCCAGGCCCTCTGCACCATTCCATCAAGCAGCTCTGCTACAGAGAGAGCAGGAGACCATGAGCTGACAGGAGGTTCATCCTTATTCAGAAAAGCAGTGAGCAAGAAGTCACCTGACATCCTGCTGAAGCCAACTGTCATGCCAGGGACCACTGACAGAGATAAACTTGCAATTTCTTAACTAAAGCCCATCCCCACCCACTCCTACCTTGTCTCCACAGTTTGGAAAGCTTAAACCTGCTTATTGTAAGCCACAAGGTGGAGATGTCTGGCAGGGCAGAACTGAAAGGAAGTCGTTTAGCCAGCCTAAAGTTACCATTAACACTTTGAGCCACTGCCTTGAGCTAATTTTTATGTTTGTTTTTTAAGTTTGGTTGAAATGTCACAAATGGAAAAATTAAGTAAAGCGCTCCAGTTAGCCACAAGACTGGACACACCTGGCTGCAAACCCAGCAAAAGAAAACTTACTTCATTAGTAGGAGAGGTAGAAAGTGAAATTTACATCTGAAATCTGCCTGCACCAGGAGAAAGTGCTGAGGCCAAAGGCGCTGTCTGTTTTTACAGCTGTGTCAAGTCTTAGTTCTCTACTCTTACCAACACTCAGGAGTGAGGCAAGGGCCCAAGGAAAAATGGTCTCCAACCTCTTCAGCTGCAACTCAGCTCACAAAGGTTTTTAAGAACCAGTTAATGAAATAAAACAAGACCAGATGAGGTGATATAATGAACTTTATTTCCACAGCTAATTTATATGTTTAAATCCCAAATAATGTTTTTTTTTTAAAGTCAGAACACTCTAAATTATTGATGTGATTTTTGTAACCTCAAATTTAACACTTACTTTTTATAACCAGCTTCACTGATGATATATGAGGCTGCCATATTTTTCACAATAGTTGGGCTCCTAAAAAGCTGGTAAAAAGCAAATTTTTGGAAAGTGAAAATTTTCTCACCAAATGAGACTGGAACTCTAATTTCAAAGGATTTCTTGATCCAAATTTCTAATGTGTCATTAATTCGCATTCTCAATCTTCCCCACACAAATCTACTCAAGTAAAGTAATGGCCTCTAAGAATTCTTTGGCATAAGAAAAATCACCACTGCATTGATCAGTCTTATAAATTCTACTTTTTATATGAGTTTTCTTAAAGATGCCAAGTAACACAGAAATAGATTTGCAAATTACCACCTTCACATCATAGGTTTTCAAAGCTGAAAAGAAACTTGGAAATCATGTAGTCACCCACCCCCCCAAGTTTTTTTTTTTTAACCAAGAAACTGAAGGAAGGAGAAGAGAAAAGACTTGCCAGCCAGGGTCAGAACCAGGCCAGACTGGCTCCCTCTGGCTGCTACTTTTCTCCAGCCACATGCCATTCTTCTCCAGCCTAACCTTCTCATTTCTTTAGGTTGTACAAACACCAAATACTGAGGTCCCCTCTACACACACACAGTCACGCTAACAACTGAGAAGTGGCTAATGTATAATTTTCTTGCCTGTAAAAAGGGTGTCTGTTTATAGCATGAGGTTGGAAAGGGAGGAGCAAATCAGTTATAACAGAAACGTAATAATATTAATTCCCCAACTCTTTGAAATCTCTATTATTTTTTATAAATTTATTTATTTATTTATTGGCTGTGTTGGGTCTTCATTGCTGCGTGCGGGGTTTCTCTAGTTGCGGCGAGCGGAGGCTACTCTTTGTTGCGGTGCGCGGGCTTCTCACTGTGGTGGCTTCTCTTGTTGCTCGTGGAGCACGGGCTCTAGGAGCGCGGGCTCAGAAGTTGTGGTGCACCAGCTTAGTTGCTCCACGGTATGTGGGATCTTCCCAGATCAGGGATCAAACCCGTGTCCCCTGCATTGGCAGGCAGATTCTTAACCACTGCGCCACCAGGGAAGTCCCTCTATTATTTTTAAATCATCTTTTATTTATAGTCTTTGTAACTAAACTTGAGCTTGGCATTTCTGTTCATGAAGACAAATTTAAGAGTCTATACTTGGGGAGCATTATGGATCATCTGAAACCCTGCTATTCAACGTGTGGTTGCCCCTCCCCCACCCAGCCCCACCAGTGGAATTGGCATCACCCAAAGCTTTTTAGAAATGTAGACTCTCTGGCCTCACCGAAAACCTACTGAATCAGAATTTGTATTTTAACAAGATCCCCAGGTGAACTGTAGGCTCATTAAAGTTTGAGAAATGGTGGTCTAACATACTTCTCTATAGGACAGCATCATATGTAGAACAATTGAGATAGAAAAAAATGGTTGGATAAAATGGGAGAAAAAAAAAAAGAAAGGCTAATTTCTGCAGGACTGCATTGACGTACACCTGGACCAGAGACTAATAAACCGAGTATGATCTATCTGACAAATAAGTTGGCTTTAAAACAGAATTTCAGAGGCTGAAGTTCAATTTATTCATTCATTCAACAAGTATTTATTTATCCAATGTTTACTGTGTAAACAAAAAACTGGATAAGACAGGTTTCGCGCCTTTATATAGCATACAGTCAAGCAGAAGGGACATTATAAAGTAACATGGGAGAAGGTTCAAATTGCTGAACCTTGTGATGGAGATATATATATGTAGGTCCCAAAGGAAATCCATTTGGAGGTGGAGGTGGGGTAGAGTAAAAGGTTCCTGTGGTCCAGGAATTGGCAACCTATGACTCATTAAGCTATTCAGTTGGGGACAGCTGTGGTCCACATGGCTCTAGTGGTCCCACTTCCAGCAGAGTTTAATCAAGAGTGATAAGAATACAGACTAACTCATAGAAGAACTACTGTGTAACTGCATGGCAGTAAGCCGAGGCTTTGGCTGGCCAGGGGGTATCACTGGTCATCATTAAATGGGATGATTTGAGACTGCCAGCACTACTGTATATCCACTGTGAGCTGCCACAGAGTTGAGCAGTAAGTACTTGTGGGCATGTGGAACACTCAGCTGGTTGAAGAGCTTAAAGACTGCTGATCCCACTCTGGGCAGCTAAACAGCAGTAAGGTATGACAGTGAGAAAAATGAAGAAGGAAGCAAAGAGTGTAATTACAAACACACATTGACTCCAAAACAGATGATTATAATGATTATGATGACGAAGATGATGATGACAGCAGCTAAAACTTTGAAATATGCTATCATCTTCTTAGAATGAACAGAAATGCTAATGGTCTGCTGTCCCAGAGAAAGGCATGTAAATGTCAGTGAAGCTATCTAAAGATGAACCCGAAACGAAATTGAGCTATTTGTAATGAGGTGGATAGACCTAGAGTCTGTCATACAGAGTGAAGTCAGAAAGAGAAAGATAAATACCGTATGCTAACACATATATATGGAATTTAAGAAAAAAAATGTCATGAAGAACCTAGGGGTAAGACAGGAATAAAGACACAGACCTACTAGAGAATGGACTTGAGGATATGGGGAGGGGGAAGGGTAAGCTGTGACAAAGCGAGAGGGAGGCATGGACATATATACACTACCAAACGTAAGGTAGATAGCTAGTGGGAAGCAGCCCCATAGCACAGGGAGATCAGCTCAGTGCTTTGTGACCACCTGGAGGGGTGGGATAGGGAGGGTGGGAGGGAGGGAGACGCAAGAGGGAAGAGATATGGGAACATATGTATAACTGATTCACTTTGTTATAAAGCAGAAACTAACACACCATTGTAAAGCAATTATACTCCAATAAAGATGTAAAAAAATATAATAATAATAAATAAATTACTAAGCAATTTAAAAAAATAAATAAAAAGATGAACCCATGTCTACTGTGCTTTCTATACACGCATTTCCTCCAAAGTCATGAGAATCTGAAAATACCCTCAATCCAGATTCTCAGTAGGCAACCATCATTTCCATGACTTAGTCTCAAAGACTATAATTTCACACATAGAGTGAGCACATGATACCATCAGATAATAACATAAGAAGTGTGTGAAAATAATTATAGTAGATAAAAGTAAGACATGGGAGATCTCCCACTTAATTCCCATGCAGCATGGAAAGATCTCTAAAATATATTGTTGAGTAAAAAAAAAAGTTGCATTTAAGTGCATAGAGGATGATATCATATATGATAAAATATATATACACAAAACCACAGAACTTTGTGCTGTAATGAAAGAAACCAAATTAACCCATTTTGTGACCCTGTCTGATGGTTTGGCTTTAGATGCTCCCAAGCTAGGAGGCAATGATATGGGAAAAAAACAAGGAACTACAATCTACTAAAACACGGTCTAGATACACAAAATACACAATATACACAAAGGAAGAGAGTACTATTTATATAACCAATTGTATCCTAATGTTTTGGTTTTGGTTTTCTATTGTCATCATATTCTGTTATATACATACTACATATTCTCCTTTCTCAGGTTATTAAATATACTAATGTACCTTTTCAGTAGATACCTTGCCAAAGTATTCTAGGTTGTCAGTGATCAAGAAGCTTGTTTTTAAGTTCTTGAGCACAGTGCAGGCCCCATGCCAGGATCTTTCCATCCAAACTAATTGTGAACTGACACACTGAACTGGTATCAAAGGCAAAGTGTCCTAAAACTGGATTATTATTTGATTTTATCTGTTCACCAAATCCATCCCTCCTATCACCATGATTTGGACTTAATAATCCCATCTCCGTACATAGGATGTACTCACACTGACAAACCATGGTAATGTGGGCAAATACATAAATAAAGTGTCAGTAGCATGCCAGTCTTCATAGAGGCAGAAGTGACTCTAGGTGAATTACCACTTGACATCAGGCCATTCTAGAACAGATAAAACTTCAACTCCAGTCAGGCAACCCCTCATTGGAGTTTTCCAGGACCAGAATCTGATAGCACTCACTTACCCCCATGATTCTGCCACGCTGCTCAACATCCTCCCACATAAAATGAACTATGATACGACACATGTATTTCCCACTCCGGCCTTCCTGCTTCATTCGGACTAGACACATCCTGGGTGGGAAGAAGACATAAAGAGTCACTGGCTGTTTGCATTTTTCACATCACTCATTTCCACGGAAGGTCAGCTCATCTAAGTCATTTTATCAAAGGGCACAGAATCAAAAAACTAGAAGTGATTAAAAAAATCTTTTATTGAGCTATAACATAGATACTGAAAAGTACATAAATCTTAAGTGTACAGCTTGATGAATTTTTACATATAATATACACCCATGTAAGTACCACTCACATCAAGACATAGATTATTTAGAGCACCTCAGAAGGCTCCCTCATACATGAAAGGGACCACTTTTAGTTGTTTAAAGATAAGTCTGAATCCTTCATTTTACTGATGAAAACAGGAGTTCTAAAGAAGGAAAATGATGTGCCCAACACCACAGAGCAGTCTATAAAGGTGGGTATAGTACTGAGCTCTCCCATATGGACGCCACTAGCTACATGTGGCTACTGAACATCTTAAATATGGCTAGTTCAAACTGAGATGTGGTATAAGTTTAAGATGTCAAAGATCTAGTTCATGAAAAAAGAATATAAATATCTCAAATTTTTTACACTGCTTACATGTTGAAATATTATCAGGTATATTGAGTTAAAGAAAACCTATTATTAAAATTAGTTTCATTTTTTTTCTTTTCACTTTTTTAAATGGAGCTACTAGCAACTTTTAAATATGTGACTTGCATTATATTTCTGTTGGATAGTACCCGTCCAGAATATAGATGACAGAAAGTATTATGATTTCATCTGTATAATTATCAAATTGTTTCCCCCATTAGAATGTAAGTTCCATTGAAGGCAGACATCAAGTCTGGGTTTTTTTGGGTTTTTTTAAATCATTGTATATCTAGGGCTTAAGTATAGTATGCACTCAATATATATTTTCTGAATAAATAAATGAATAAAACATCTCAGGGCCAAGTTTAGGGCTCTTTCCCCTAAACCACATTGCCTCTAATCAGTCCAGAATGCTCTCTGCTTAAGACCTTACATAAGAATATAAGAATATAAACAGGGTCACCAACTTTCCAAGATAGCTCCTAATCTCATTCTTATGACCACACGTATTTCTATTATCTCTTGTTAAATAGTTATTAAGCAGCTACAATAGGACTACTCACCTAAACGACAACTCCTACTGTAATTATGGAGTATTTAGTCTAAACCGACAATTCTATCTCCATACACAATTAATCCTGCCCATTTAAATATCCTAGCAATAGTAAGGTCCAATGGAATGATTCCAGCCTGGCCTGCCTCAACATCTCTGTTAATGACTAAGATGGAGAAAAGAAAACATACTTATCAAATATGTAGATTGCAAGAAGCTGGGCAGGAAGACAAATATGTTGGATGACCCAACCATGAACCAAAAATACTTCAACAGACTGTTTCAATGGGCTAAATCTAACAGGGATAAATCTAGACCCTGCACTTGGGTCTAAAAGAACAGCTGTAGAGGTACAGGATTGGTGAGTCATGCCCACCTATGTGTGAAAAAGCCTTACTGGCTTACGTTGACAGTATACACTGAAGGGGAGTCAAGAAGATGATATGGTTGCCCCCCAAATTAATGTGACTTTAGAAACAGTAATGCAAATATAGTATCTTCATGTACAAAGCGAGATTTTTGTTCTATTCAGCACACGTCAGACTCTACTTGGAATACTGTCGACAGTTTTGAACATTATATTTTAAGAGACAAGAGGAAGAGTTGTAAGATCAGAAGATATTTAACCTGGAGAAAAACAGGACAGTTGCCTTAAATATTGCAGAAAAGTGATTAGACTGTTTATCCAAAAGGTAGAATCAGAACGAATGGGTGGGTCACAGAGGGAGAAAAACTACTCAACATTGAATGCTGAAAGTAAAAACTTTCTAATAGGGGAGTTTCTGAAGATTTGAATAATGTAATGGATGACCTCAAAAAGCAGAGAATTTGCAACTTGGCTATCTATCTGATGGAAGGCTGACTACGCGATCTCTAAAGTCCCTTCCAACCTCGGGATTTGCTGATGCTGTGATTCTAAATTTGTAACCTCTGAACCCAGTTAGTGCCTAAGAAATAACACTTTGTGACAATAAAAACAGGTCATGGAAAAAGACTTGGCCACTTTATATGATATAGAGCATATTCCAAGGCAGAAACAAACTGGGGAAAGTTCAACAGTCCTTTTTCATAACATTTTTCTTGAAGTTAACCAAAGTTAGCCTCTCCACCTGAAAAGACGCTGTGTGTTTTGATGCTTAAGTGTCGTCAGAGGCCAATTCATCAACAGCAATAGTGAGGTAATGGAATTCTTCATTTATATAAAAATTCTCTAGTTTGTTAATACACCTGCCCTCTGAGGTTTAAAAGGCACAGATTTTCTCAGACCATAAACTTACTAACTATATCAACATGGAGTGAAGTGTTTTTTGTTTCAGAGCAGTTTGTTTTATAGCCCTTACAGTCAAATGGTTATCTGGTTGAAAAGGTAAAGCAAATTGAAGATACTTTCAAGATGCTGACTGACACTTAATTCACTCAATGGACATAAATTTACTTCCTACTGTGTGGAGATTAGAGTGATGGTTAACAAGAGCCCAGCTTCCAAGGAGCAGTTAGTCTCCTTAGGGGAGACAAGAGCCCTAAGAGAGAATGCAGTAAGTGTCCCAAGAGGAACACAAAGTGCAATGGAGTTTGAGAGGATTACTCTTGGCTGAGTGGGATCAGGGAAAGCTTCACGGAAAATGAAACATTGTACCTGGGGCTTGGAAAGGTGAGCTGCAGGTGGACAGATAAAGGTAAAGAGAATTTCCAGAAGATGGAACATTATGAGCAAAGACAGGGCCATGGAAAGCTCAGCACATGGACAGGGACAATACCTAGATTTTGTGGAAGGGAAGTATAGGAAACAGAAAAATATGCCAGAAAGGTCATGAAGGGCTTTTAAATGTCATGCTGAAAAGTCTGGACTTCACTCAGCAGACAAAGGAGAGCCACTGAATGTTTTTCAGGAAGAAGGGGTGTAATAAGATTAGGGGTGTAATAAGACCTTGGCTTTAAGAACAGATAAGTCTCTCAGAAGTTAACCCTTTCTTTCTTCCCAGCTGGAAACCCTTTCTTTCCAAGGCTGAAAAATGACAAATTTGGTGAATATTTACTTCAGTAGAACTATGGTATTTACAATTGTCTGATCCAGAAATTTAAATTAAGTGTGCATCTACCTTTTGAGAGAAATGCAACAGCAAAGTTTGCTGCAACCTGCACCTAATTTTGCTGATACTAAGAGTTTAAAAAATATAGATTCAAGCCTGATAAATGAAAGAAGGGCAAATTCTAATTATTCCTAAAACACCGTACCTAATTAGTTCTGTAGACAATTGATGACAATTTGAAAACACTATCAAATATAAAGTTCTACAGTAAATTTCATCTCACATAGTTAAAGTTATAAAATCAAAACAATCAGTCTTCTCATTAACAGGAAGTGTAGTGAAGATAACCATGAGTTCTACTGGGAAAATAAGATTCTGATCCACAGGGCTGCCCGTTCATCCACCATCACCAAACTCAGCTAACTAAAGGCTCAACTTATTTTTGTCCTGAATTTGTGAATCAAATTCTCTAGGTAGTTAAGGACAGAAAAGTCATCTTGTTGTGAAGAACTTTTGTGTTTGTCCTCTTCAAGGAAAAAGCACAGCTGAAGGCTGGGGCCCACATCTTAGACAGTCAGCTGCCTGGAATGTCCAGATCAAGCTGAAGGTCAATTCTTAGGGTACCTAAACTTGAAGCCTACAAGTTCAGTCTACTCCTTTCTTTGTTTAGTAAATGTTTTGAATAGATAATACATGCACATGTTAAAAAAAACGTTAAGTCCCCTTCCTACCCACATCTCCCAATCACCAGGTTCCTCTCCCTAAGGCAACCACAGTTAGCAGCTTCTTAGGAAACCTTCCACATGTAATCTATATATATACCAACTTAGTGTATATGTACTCTCTTTACATAAATAGTAGCTTCCCTTTTCTCCCCATTTTCCACAATGGTAGCATTCTACACACACTTTTCTTATGTTGAAAAAACAATCTGTTACAGAAGGATGGTGGTGAAGAAATCTCAACTCCAACTCTGTGCTTCATCCACAGATACTACAGTCACCCCAGTGAAACCCTTTTTAGGATAATAGAGTTGTAGTAATTTATTTAGCAGTTGTTAGGGTAACATCTGATCCAGGCTGAATTCAGCTTATCTGGCAATTTTTTCCTATTCTAATAAGACTAAGAAATAGGAAAAGAAAACCCTTTAATAGCAAAAATGGACAAGTGCTGTAATTAACAGCTAACACAACTATGTGCCAGGCACTGTGCTAAGTGATTCAGATACATTATTTCATTTAATCCTTACAACAACTATCGGAGGTTGGTATTCTTCCTGTCCCCACCTTACAGTTGAGGAAACTGAGTCTTACAGAAGTAACGTGCCCAGAGTTACAAAACTTGTTAAGTGTCAAAGCTGGGATCTGAACCCTGATAATCTGATCCCAGAGTTAGACTGTTTTTCTGCCTCTTTTAATGACTAGAACGAACCTTCCAGAATCCATTTGCTTTTTCATTTAATCCTCACAAGGGCAATAATTTAAGTTTCAAAACTAACATCATATTAGAAATAAAATACCAGAAGGGAAAAGACTGGCTAACCTGAGGCAAACACACCTACAACAGCAAAAAGTAACTGCTGGCAGACTAAAAGGAAAGAACCTAAAAATGTATTTAAAATAAACACAACAGCAGTTCAACATGGAGGCTATAGCTACGAGTACAACTCAAAGAAGGCAGCCTGGCAAAATACAGTTGAGAGTTATCAGAACCGGGACGTCCCTGGTGGTCCAGTGGTTAAGACTCTGTGCTCCGAATGCATGGGGCCCAAGTTCGATCCCTGGTCAGGGAACTAGATCCGGCATGCAGCAACTAAGACCCAGCACAGCCAAAAAAATAAATAAAATTTTTTTTTTTTTTTTTTTTA
This sequence comes from Pseudorca crassidens, assembly GCF_039906515.1. Classification (NCBI taxonomy): domain Eukaryota; kingdom Metazoa; phylum Chordata; class Mammalia; order Artiodactyla; family Delphinidae; genus Pseudorca; species Pseudorca crassidens. Next base: position 65,673,604 of record NC_090310.1, read on the forward strand.
GAAAAAGAGTTATCAGGACCTCCTGAATGATCCAGAATAGGTTAAAGTATGTTGGAAGGTGAAAAGAAAATGAGTAAAACAAGTTCAAAATGGTAAACAAAAAAGATTTGATGGTCCTGGTACCCCCTACAAAACAAAGCCAACACGTGTCACAGGCTCTGACCATACAATAATATTTGAGCCATTAAGTAAACTATTCCACAATTGAGAATACTAGGTTTAAATAAAAGATCAGGACAGCTTTACTTCAATTTACATCACGGATGCATTCCTCATAATAAATGCTTAAATTAAATGTTGAGGGGTCAAATTACATTTTGCTACTGATTAAACTTCATAATTTCAGAGCTGTTCTGGGGGGGAAGAGGAAGGGGAAGAGGGGAGACTTCAATGCTAAAACATAATAAAAATTGCCCTTGGGCTTCCCTGGTGGCGCAGTGGTTGAGAGTCCGCCTGCCGATGCAGGGGACACGGGTTTGTGCCCCGGTCCGGGAGGATCCCACGTGCCGCAGAGTGGCTGGGCCCGTGAGCCATGGCCGCTGAGCCTGCGCGTCTGGAGCCTGTGCTCCGCAACGGGAGAGGCCACAACAGTGAGGCCCGCGTAAAAAAAAAAAAAAAAAATTGCCCTTAAGAATGCAAAAGAAACTTTAAAAAGAGACAATATTCCACTCAAACCTAAAACTGCTCTAAAAAATAAAGTCTAGTTTTTAGTCTTTTTAGAAAGAGACAATCTAGTAATTTTTAAATTCTTATATTAAATAATTAATTTAATCATTCATTAACAAGTATCTACTTAGTACCTACTCCGAGTATAGACTTAATCTATGCATCAACTACCCTCTGTTTAGGAGCAATTCCAGTTGCCCCTCCCGAGTCTGATGATGTTCTTAACCCACAATTTATTATTGAGGTTTTGAGCTTCACAGTACTATCCTTGTCTCTCAGTGATTCCAGTGCCTCATAAATAATACTGATCTCTTTTACATATAAGGAAAGCAAATAACCCAGTTAGCAAAGTAAAGAAAAAAAGGAGTGTTCAAACCCTAGTCTGATGGTTCTCTAATATCTAAAATACAGGGGGAAAGGGAAGAAAGACTCATTCACTAGGAGTCTCAAAATATAAAGGGCTAAGATTTAAATTTTGCCTTATGGCAAATAGTCATAATGATTATTACCGTCTATTAAGTCCTCTAATATGAGACTTGTCACTGTAAGATGCATTTTCATTCACCATCTCTTTCAACGTACATCACCATCTAAGTATAACTGTCGCCATTTCACAGGAAAGAAAACTGACACTCTGAGGACGTTAAGTACCTAAAGGTTGCTCAGTGAAGGAGAGTGGAGCTGGAGTGAAGCCTGGGCTCCCCCTCTCTCCCTCAAGCCACAGTGCCTCCCAGGGCAGTGTCAGTATTGACTGCTCCCCCATCCTGTGACAGCACAGCTCCAAGGGCCTCTTCCTGCTAGGTCAGACTCGGAGGAAGACAACAACACTGCCTGCAGAGTTCAAAGGAAGGAGAGTTTCCTAGCCACGCTTTCCTCCTCTCTGCCTAAATCTGGGAAGGAAGAATTCTTGTTATTCCTGACTCTGACCTCCTGCCATGTCCTGGCAGCTCTCAGCATCCTGTCTCACTTGCTCTGCTTGGGCCTTCTGACAATGCCAGTTGTGTTTTGGCCTTGTTTCTCCCTCATGGTAGTTTATAAGCCGCTCAGAGAGGATCTCATTTTGAATTCAGTGAAGACTAGTGGGCACTTGGGCACGTTTGTCACTCTGGCTGCTATGAAGGAATCCCAAAGGGACACTCACGTAGCTTGTTTCCCTTACTCCGCCACCGGCTGGGGCCAAGAAAGCAGAGCTGACATGGCCACACTCAAGTCTCAGCAGTGTGCTAATGAATGAGTTTATTTATTTGTGAGCTGGCACGCTGACCCTTTCCTGGGGCTGTGTGCATGGCTATCTCCACCTGGTTTCCTAAACTCCCTCCCCACCAAGCCTACCCTTTATGTGGGGAGCATTGGGGCCACAGGACAGTCTGTGGGCAAACAGACAAGTGGGGCAAGGCACTTCCCTAAGCCATCTCACCTGACAGAGGGCCTCCTCCAAGAGCTACACCTGGCCTGTGGCCTGCCTGTCAGATCCAATATAATGAACAAGCTCCTGGGGAGCAGGTACCAGTGCTCTTAGGTTGTGCAATGTTGGTAAAATGATGCTGCATAGGCCTTTGGTTTGGGAAAAAAGCTACGTGTGTGTGTGTGGTTTAAAGAGAGTGACTCTGGCTGGGGGAGGCAGAGAGGGGATGTGCACATGGCCCGGGCTCACCATATACAGCAGGTCTAGAGCTGCTGGAATCCAGCATGAGCTAGAAAGCCCTACAGCTACATCAGAACTGCTGTGGTGGTGTTAAAGAGCCCTCTTGAAAAGGCCAGGAGTGTCTGCCAGGGCAGTTCTCTGGCTGGACTGAGACTGGACCCAGTCTGTTTTCCAACCCCTTCCGTCTCCACACTTTACTTATTTCTCTTCGTTCCCAGAGGCTTCTTCCCTTAGGCTTATAAAAATGTTCTAGTGTTTCCCCATCTTAAAACAAAAAACAAATAACAAAATGCTTCCGACTCCATCCTGTTTCTTCCTCTAGTGATCATCCTCTCATCTTTCTTTCTCACTTGGGACACCTTAAAAAGTAGTTTACAATTAATTCTTCCTCTCCTAATAACTCCTCAAGACCCCATGTCCTCTAGTTCTAGACCCCAGAGGGCCAATGCAACTGCTTTCTTTGACTATCCCCAGGCTGCCTGCCTTCCCTGTGCTCCATAAGATCTGTATGTCTGCTTATCAAACGGCCCTTGGCACCCTGTACTATTTTCAGGTTTACTTGTTGCCTCTCCCAGGACACAGACAGTGAGTGCTAAGAAACACAGTTTCATACAGTTGCTGGTCGGTGGTATGCAGTTCAAATTCAGGGCCACAGACTCCCATCCCACAACCACCGAAAGGGGACAAGCACACAGGAAGCAAAGTGTTGCAGAAGGAGCAGTTCGCAGAGTCAGTTTTGGATTTGGGTCTCGGATCCTCCATTACTGATAAAGAGACCTGTGAAAAATCCTTTAAAATTGCCAAGGTCATCTCCCCATTTGTAAAATGAGGGAGCTGGACTAGATCCGCGGTTTTTAAACTGTGCTCTGAGTTTCCAGGGAGCTACGTAAGGGTCCCTTACCAGTGGGCGTGTTGGGAAGACCTGAAGTGAGGTCATTCCCACTTCTTCAACCCAATTAGCAATCCTTTTATCTATTCATACACTGTGGCTGAGCATAAAAGCTCATCTGTAAAAAGGGCTCTGCTGGTAAAAAGATGGAAAACCATGAGGTCCCACTGCCTGCAATGCTTTTTCATCCACTCTTTGACTTGCTAACTTCTACTCATTATTCAGGGGTCAGTTTAAATGTCACCTCTTCAGTGAAGCCCTCCCTGAGTGAGCCACACCCCCTCAACTAAGTTATGTATCCCTCTTCCCCCACAGAGCCCTGTCACTTACTCTCACAGCACCCATCCCAGTTGTATTTTATTAATGATTTCTTCCAGGTTTTTCTCCCACACCCTCAGCCCTATGAGGGCAGGGAACAAATCTGCTGCATACCGTAGGTTCAATTAGAAAACAAATGCTGTAATTTTATGGATTTATGTTTAAGAATAAGCAGGTACTTAACTAATAAATAGTATTAGTAATATTAAATATTATTCATATTAATAAATAATTATTTAATTAGATACGTCAGTAGTTTTAGTTACCAATGAGGAAAGCAACTTAAAGCAACTCGAAGTTAGCCAGACCCATACTGGAATTTCCTCTCTACCATGCACTAACTAGCTCTGCGGCCAAGCTCTCTGATGGCTCTCAGTCTTTGATCTCTCATGTAAACAGGAATAAAGCAGTTATAAGAATGTGTGAGATAATATAAGTAAATAATTTTTAAAATAGTACTGTAAGGGGCCCAGTAGTTATTATATTTATGATATACCTGACTTTAAAATAAATTAAAAAAATACAAACTGCATTTTCCTCTCCACTCTACCTCCATCATAGGCATATTCTAATTTTATTTGTTCTATTCCATTTTCTAAAATTAATTTCTGTATCTATAACGTACTAGTGTTCCATGACAAATTTTAAAATGGGGGTCTCTGCAAATCTATTAATACTTAGAACACCAACATAAATTCTACCTACATATACCTCACCCCCCAGGGAAACTTAAGTAGGTGCAGAGCTTTTGCCACTAACAGGCAGTGGCCCCGAACCTTCCAATTGCCATAGGAGCCAAGTCAGATCTGAGGCCATAAATTATTTAATCAACATTTATTGAGCTGAAGAAATACCTCATTTTCATATCTCTCCAAAAGGAAAATAAATATAATTCTTGGCCTCAATAAATTCACCATCCACAAGGAAGACTGATACATATACGATAAAATATAAAAATGTTATGTGATGAGTGCTATAAGAGAGGTATTCAAAATATTAAAGGAACTCAGAAGAGGAACTAACTCTGCCTTCAGAGGGAAGGGAAGGCTTCAAAGCAGAGATATCTGAGTTGGATATTGAACAAAAAATAGGTGTTTGTCAGGTGGAGAGGAAGGAGAAGGACTTTCTAGGCAGAAGAAAGCTTTGTGCAGAAGACTTGAAATTGCTATTACATAGTTTAACTTTTTCTTGCAGGGGAGGGAGTGATGGTGGTAGTGGTACCTAGAACGGCACCAGACGAGAGTGGTAAAGGTGGCATATTTGGTGGGATATGAATGCCATGCTAGGAAACATACTTTATCCTGAGAACAATGGAGAATATTAAGGAGAGAGAGTGTGTGTGTGTGTATACTAATCCAATTTGTATTGAGAAGACCAATGGCACAGGAAGAGGGAAGTTGGAGGCCAAACACCAGTTTTCAGGTACTGTTACTTGTAACCCAGTGAAATCAATTTAGTGGGTGACATCTTGAATTTCTGTTTTAAATGAATTCAAATGGAGTAGAAAATATCAGAGATCATCTGACATTGTAAGGATAAGTTTTATAAAACTTTTGTGTCAGATGCATGTGTGTGTTCTGGATTGCAAGGTAAAATGCATTTGTTACTATGGGTCATGGTCAAAAAAGTTTCAGATGGTGAAACTGGTGCCTGACCAGATGAAGGGAGTGAGGGAAAAGTCAAGGAGGCTTCACAGGTTTCTGGTGTGGGTACCTGAATGGATCACAATGCCACTGTCCCAGACAGGGAACAAAGGAGGAGGCTGGCTTTTATCAAGTCCACATGGGAATGCTGGAAACCCCTCACAGCAACCTCTCTCAGCATTTTTTCAGTAGCCATGGTGAATACTAATCTTGTTCAGCAAAGACAAAGGACACATAGTCACCGAAGCTGCAAGCTCACAAGAATACACAACTGATAAGGGCCTTCTGGAACTGGAGGGGTCCCAGTCCTAAATCCCAACACACATAAAAATTTGGGAACCAGAGAAAGCAGACAGGATAAGGGAAACATCAACACCTCTTCCAGGGAACTAACAGGATATGAGAAATCCTGTCTCTATTCTGAGAGCCAACAGGGAGTCATCACCCTTGGGAACCTAAGCAAGCTTTCTGTAAAGTCTACTGCCAGGGTATTCTAGTTTTGTGGGTTTTTTTTTTTTTTTTTTCACGGTTGGGGGGGGGCGGATTCTATTTTTATGACTGCTTTCTAAGCCTCCCCACCTCTCCCTCACACTACCACCCACAGGAGGTATTTCAACCCTGCACATCCCTAGCAAGTCCACTGAGCCCTGTAATACTGGATTTGGTGATCCCTCAGTTACCCTCCTGGAGCTTCGGGCTAAGAAAACAGGACTTAGAAGAGCACAGCTTTTCTGCAGACTCGGGGTGGATCCCTTATTCCCTCTAAGAATCCTATCCCCTGGAAGAGAGTTTCCCCAATTCTTCTTGGAGGATCATAGCACAATTGGACACTAAAGTAACTTCCTGGTGACCCTTTCCACTACATTTCTCCACAAACCAGCCCTGAGTGCTTCAGACAACTTGGCTGCCCTCAAATACTCCATGTTCTTGTACATGTTCTATGTTTTGCTCCTAATAATTCCCTCAACTCAAATGCCCTTTTCTCTGACAGAAATTCTACTCACCCTTCATGGTGCATCTCAAATGCCACCTCTACCACAGAGCAACTCTTTATCCAATACATACTTCCTCATCCACCAAATTTGGATTTAGTCACACCTCCTTATCCTTCCATAGTATCTGCTTATGCCTTGGGCACAGCACTTTTTTCATTGTCATCCATTACAGGCAATTGTACTGTGCCTGTTTTCCACTCGACTAATTTTCTTGAAGGTGCACACCATGTCATGTCCTACTCTCCAGTGCCCCCCAGTCCTTAACACAATAAGAGTTTGCTGATTCATCCCACCGAAGCCCGCAGATCATGAGAACCAAGGAGGAAGGATGGAGGGGACACCAAGCATAGACAGGCCTCCCTCCCCCTACTTAACTGGTGGTGGTACTCCCCACTCCTCTGAGAAATTAAACCAACCTCAGCAAGGAAGGCTCAGCAGGCACATTTGGAAATGGTGGCTAACTGGAAAGAACTACAAGTAGTTTCAAGGTTCTCCCAGCTGCTAGTAGTCAGGTATTGACGTTGGGATGTGGTCACAAGGATTATATTTTTTATTTTGCCATCCACTCCCTCTAACACTCTGATACCTCTGGCTATTGGGCAATAAAGAGTCTTTCATTCTGACTCTGAATATTATCTTTGAGCTCCTCTGGGAACAGCCTAGCCTCCTCTCATCCCTCCCACCTTTCCAGTGAGTAATTCCACAGGGCCACCTCTGCAATCCTCTCCTCTTGAAAAAGTAGTTTTCCTCTCAGTACATCCAGCTGCCCTCCCTGAACCTTTTCCTAACCTTCACCATTCAGACAGAAGGTGGTTGGCCTTCTTAGCTGCCTGACTAAAAGACATGGCACATTTCAAGGGTTTTGATAGTTGCAGCTTCCTCTGTGATCCTACAGGCACTACTTACTCAGATTTATTATAGAACTTAGCCAGTCCAATTTATAACTGACTATTATATATGTCTTATCTCCCTCACTAGACTGTGAGCCTCCTGACATAGCTTACTAACTGCCCAGGACACAGTGTACACTCAACAAACTACCGGCTTAGGAAAAAACAACATGAACTGCCACCTTAGGCCCCTTAGCCAATCTCACTGACTATGTGAGTTCAGAAGAAATATTTCAGAGGTGATCAAAACCAAAAAGTCTTTATATAGTAGTCAGTCCTGTGATGCAAAGCTCAGCTGAAGGCAGTCTCAAACAAGGGTCCTTTTGACAGGGCAACCATTCCCCACGTTCCTCAGATACTACGGTCAAAGTAGTAAACTTAGTTCTCCAGAATTTACTTTCCCAAGATCTGGCAGTTCAATAAATAGTCCCCAGCCCCCACTTCAACGTCTCTCCTATATCCTTCTGACCTTTAATACTGTGTAACATTAGATGAAAAATTGATTTTTTTGGCTACTTAATTTGCAGCTGAAGAAAAAATATACTGTTTAAGGTGTTAAATATTTTTACATGCAACAAAACTGGCATGAATCTAACCTGTATGCACATTTTAGAGGTACAGGCGTAAATGTCAGTGCTATAATTTGTTATAGGTTTCTGATGACCAGCAATGAAAATGACCACGGATGCTCACAATTCAAACCACTTTTACGTAAATGTGAACTTTCCTAAAACAGCGAAGGGAAAGAACTTTCCACCCAAGCTCATAGGGTCTCTTACAGATACTGATAGCATTGTTCACTGGGTTAGGTGTTCTTTGAGAAAATCCTACAAATATTAGTTTCTTTCTGGGACTATGCTTTGACCTTTAATAAAAAAATGTGCTACAAGACACCAGTTATTAAAATGAAAGGAACAGCTTTTAATGCCTGAACAACTGCGATTTCATATAATCAGCCCTGCTGAAGGCTATACCTTAACAAGTCAGCAGTGTTTTAAAAAAAAAAAAAATACATTTGGTGACTTCACTTAAATTGCTCACTTACCAGACATGAAGTAGAGTTATAAGAAACCATGAATTGAATGTATCAGGCATCTGACACCCTAGAAAATAACAATAAAGTATAAATATGTGAAGGTTTAGAAGAGGCATATGGACTATATTTGAAATATCGGTAGGAATTTGTTCAACTAAAATATATGGTAATCACAGTGCTCTCTGATTATGCTATCATAGAGGAGGCCAATGGAACCACAAGGCAAGCCCATGGGTTGATAAAGCACTGAATGCAGTCAGACAAACAGGCTTCTAGTTACAGCCCTGTTACCACCTTGCTGTGTGGACTTGGGAAAGTCACTTCTCTTCTCTGAGCCTCAGTTTTCTCACTTTGTATAATGTGGCCTGAACAATCTTTATAATTCCTTCCAACTCTGATTCAATGTTATTTTCCCCTCCTGGTCTCCAATTCTTCTGGAAAGCTAGGCAGACACCACCTTACCTACCCCACTTAACTAGAGGCTTTTTTTCACTTGAGCCCTGCTGAGAAATCTAAGTTCTTCTTGTCCATCTCCCTTTCCTGTTTTCTTTCTCTAAGGTGACCCAGTGGGTATGCTAAATGATTCAATCAAAATAAATGATCAGAAGAAAGAAGCAGGACTCTAGGGAGCTACAGTTGAATAAGAAAGCAGATAATATCTAATGAAAGGTTGTTCATCACCCCCAGGAATGACAAACCTGGTAGGGTTTCTCCTTGGTTTAAGAAACCAAAAATCAGCTCAGGGCTTAGACATCCAAGCGTCTCAATTCTCAGATCTCTAAGAAATGCCTCTGGCTGGATGAGGGGTCCCCCACAGAATATGCCCTCCTTATTACACGGCAGGGAGAAAAGCTGGAGCAAGAGGATAAAGAAAAAAGAGAGGGCTTCCCTCGTGGTGCAGTGGTTAGGAACCCGCCTGCCAATGCAGGGGACATGGGTTCGAGCCCTGGTCCGGGAAGATCCCACATGCCACGGAGCAACTAAGCCCGTGCACCACAACTACTGAGCCTGCACTCTAGAGCCCGCGAGCCACAACTACTGAGCCTGCGTGCCGCAACTACTGAAGCCTGCGAGCCTAGAGCCCGTGCTCCACAACAAGAGAAGCCACCACAATGAGAAGCCCGCGCACCACAATGAAGAGTAGCCCCCGCTCGCCGCAACTAGAAAAAGCCCGCGTGCAGCAATGAAAACCCAACGCAGCCAAAAATAAATAAAAACAAATCAATTTATATCAATAAATAAGAGAATCAGTGGGAAACTTGGGCCCTTAGAGTAGAATCTGTCCTTTGGAGTAATGACGCAAGAAGGAAGTAGTATCTTCTGCCTTTCAGCAAACGAAGTATACAATGTACTAAATGATAACAAATAGGGGCCACTAAGATAGAAAACACAGAGCAGGACCCCTGTGAGGTACACTAACAACGCCAATAATAATAAAGAGCTGTAATTCACTGTGTGCTTACTATGTGTCAGAAATAATAGGTACCTTACAAGCATTAGTTCAATGACTCCTCCTAACATTCCTAAGAGGTGGGTATTGATATTATCCGCATTTGACAGGTGAGAAAACTGACTTAGAGAGATCATGACAATTGCCCAAGGTCACACAGCTATGAAATGAGACATCTGGAATCAAATTCAGATCTGCTTGATTCCATACACTGTTGGCTTAATCGCTAACTGCCTCTCTAATACTAGTATCAGAAACTAACATTCACTAAGGGTCCATACTTCCTGTCAGGTCCACCGTTAGTCATGTCAATATATTATCTCACTTAATCCTCACTTTAACCCTGAAGGAAGGCATTATAAGCCTCATTCTAGAGATAAAGAAACAGGGCTCGAAAAGTCTAAGTAACTTGCAGGCAGCCACAATATTAACAAGCTAGTGGCTGGGCTGGGATTTCAGTCCAGGTCTGTCACAAACTGACACCAAAATACACTGGTGAGCTTACTGGGAGGTGCCCAGCAGCTGTCAAGTGGACTTCCTCTTGGAGCCCAGCAGGAGGGAGGTGAAGGCTAGCCTGGCTAGCCATTCAGCTATTAAGACACATGCCATCTGAGAGTGGGCCAACCACCCTCCACCTAGAACAAGAATAGCCATGAGAAACTCTCAAGCCCGGATCTAAAGTTGGGTCTTTTTTGGATGCTAGAACAAAACATTAAAAAGAAAAGTTTTCTTGGAAGTCTGTCTTTCAATCTGGAAAATGAAATTTGGCTGCTTCTAAAGGACAATCTGTTCAGTTGCTACCTCTACATCAAAGCTTCCCAGCAGCCTCCAGGAGCCTTTCCAATTTTCTCAAAGAGGGAATCAGTTCTTCGGCTGGAAAGCATAGACAGACAGGCCAGCAACTGGACTTGGGTCACAATTTTCCCTCTGGGGGTCAGCTCAGGGCTGAGGATGGGAAAAGAGCTGGCATATGATTGACTCCCTGTACCCACTGGGGTCAGAACAGAAACCCACGGGGTAAAGCCCTAAAAAATAAGACCGCTGAAAGTTTGACTGTGAGCAGCTCAACAACACAGCAAACTCTTTAGCTTCATGAAATGTCTTTAAACACTTCAAAGTTAAAACCTGCTATAGGGTCTTGCCATGATCACACTCTTGCTCCAGTACACACTCAGTGCACTATTTTCTGAGGCTAGGTACTTTCCTCCTCAACATCAAGTTGGATAAAATTAAATAATTCATTACTATTATGGGGCAGCAGTATTAACATAGTTGTTTGTTTAACGCAGACACCAGGGTCAAATATCCTGATTCAAAACCTTAACTCTAGGGCTTCCCTGGTGGCGCAGTGGTTGGGAATCCGCCTGCTGATGCAGGGGACACGGGTTCGTGCCCCAGTCTGGGAAAATCCCACATGCCGCGGAGCGGCTGGGCCCGTGAGCCATGGCCGCTGGGCCTGCGCATCCGGAGCCTGTGCTCTGCAACAGGAGAGGCCACAACAGTGAGAGGCCTGCGTACCGCAAAAACAAACAAACAAACAAAAAACCTTAACTCTACCTCTTACTTGGTATATGACTCTGGGTAAAGTTACTTTACCTCTCAGTGCCTCAGTTTTCTTCTCTGTAAAAATGGGAAAACAAGAGAACCTACCTTACAGGATTCTTGTGAGGATTAAATGAGATAAGGCCTGTAGAACATTTAACAAAGTAGTTAGTATTTAATAGGTACTCAATAAATATTCACTATTGATTTTTAGTGAACTGTTTAAACACGAGGGTTTAAATTATCTTTGAAAAAACTCACTATTTAAGACTGCATCAATAAAATGATGAACCTCAATCTTTTTTTCTTCAAGTTTTAAAAAATATATTTATCATATACTTACACAAAATTGATATATTTGATAGCTGAGTATTAGTAGCAGAAAGAAAGGTAGAACCTCAATTTTATTAACTCAAAATTTATTCACTAAGGAGTTCCTCTCCAAAGTATGAACTCTTAAGGGCTAAAAACAAAGCAGTCTGCAGACAACAGTGTGGTATTAAACACAAGCTTTACTGATTGGCTGGACGCCTCTGCCCCTAAGTGCTCTTTATAACAGAAATGATCTCCAAAAGACCAGTTAGCAAACACTGTGTGCTCACAGAGGGTACACTCATTTATGCCACAATGACATCATCAGAACATCCTGGAAACAAGAGTTGGCTCTTAAGCTATCTCACCAGTCAGAATCCCCAATATCTAGGTCTCTGGATCAAGACGTCTGAACACTTTGGCTCTGAGATGACAGAGTATCTATAACTTTGGCATTTTGTGAGGGCCTGTCCAAGAGGCTGATAGGCATATTGTTTACTGAGTAAAGAAACTCAATCTTCATGAAATATAACTGGTCTCACTTTTGTTGGAAGAGTGAGAATGACACTGACCAGCTACCTGGGACTCTCTCTCCTTTTAAAAAGCTACTGAATTCTCAGGACTCTATAAGTCAAGCCCTAAAAGACCAAAAAATCCAAGGGAGTAATAGCCACTTTAAAGATGTAATCTTAGAAAGCAATATATCTATACACATTCTCTTCTTTTACCCCAAACCTGTCTGGCCTACTCTTTAGAATCCAAGGTGCAAGAAAGTCAGTCTCATTATTTTATAGATATTCTTTATCTGCCTCTAAATGGTACTTTTCACACTTGCTCCCTTTTTTATTCACTGGCCACAGTTTGGAACCACTTTGGTTTGATTCTGAAATTTAATCTAACCACAAATGACAAAGATGGACCACAATGGAGCACAATACAAAGGAACATGATATAGGTCTAAAAGGTAATTCTCAAAGTGAGTCTTAGAAAACCTGAAGTAAGAGTGGTGTCACTGAAAAATGTGACATCAGATGACTACTTCAAAGGGCAAGACTAGGACAAAGCTCACTGAGATGTACACACTCTAATATACATAAACATCAGCTCACAATACTAACAGAACATCTCACAGAGGTAGGTCTCATTTAAAAACTATAAAATAGGGCTTCCCTGGTGGCGCAGTGGTTAAGAATCTGCCTGCCAATGCAGGGGACACAGGTTCGAGCCCTGGTCCAGGAAGATCCCACACGCCACGGAGCAACTAAGCCCGTGCACCGTAACTACTGAGCCTGCGCTCTAGAGCTCGCGTGCCACAACTACTGAGCCTGCGTGCCACAACTACTGAAGCCCGCGCGCCTAGAGCCCGTGCTCCACAACAAGAGAAGCCACCACAATGAGAAGCCTGCGTGCCGCAACGAAGAGTAGCCCCCACTCGCCGCAGCTAGAGAAAGCCCGTGTGCAGCAACGAAGACCCAACGCAGCCAAAAATAATAATAAATAAAAATTTTAAAAAGTAAAAAAAAAAACTGTAAAATACAAAAAATTATAAAACACAAAAATATTAAAATGGATTACAATTTCTATTTTGCAGTTATTTTCATTCACAGGCAATATGTTATAGTAGAAAAATTCCTGGATTTTAAGCCAGATGACACAGGATCAAGGCTTGACTAAGCAACCTTGGGCAAATCACTTAGCCTTTTTATAAGTTTCAATTGTTTATGAAAACAAAAGAAAAATGAAAATAAGAATACAAGCCCTTCCGGTCTCACATGTTTTGTAATTCCTAAATGAGACAAAAGTAAAAGCATACCATGTAAGTGTGAATTATTAAAATATAATAGTTAATAATTTTAATAAACTTTTATTTTTATAAGTAGTTTACAACAGATTATAAATTGAAGCATGATATATTAATTTAAATATGTAATAATAGTCTCATTATTCAAGAATCTTCAATAATGAGGATTAGCTAAACAAAGATAGCTAGTAAACATCCTTTCAAAATAATTATAAAAAGTTTATGAGTTATTTAATATTAAATAGATGTGTAGGATGAGGTTTTAAAAAGATCTGATGAAAAATACTTGAGTACATGGATTCAAGAAACCACTTGAGAAAAATCCAGCTTCTAATATTAATAGTCTCTTCATCAGGTAGAGAAAGATTATTTTCTCCTTTCACACTAATTTCTCCTAAAGTAAGAAATTGTTAGAGATTAAAAAAGGAGGAAAGTTTTCTTTCCTGACTATGAGTAAATAAGAAATGGAAGGTGGATACTAAATTAGGATTACAACTCAGCACAGTATTTTAAGTTTCCAATGAAATATTGTACCAATCTGCTGAAATAGTAAAAATGACAAAACTTGCATTTAATTTAAAAAAACAAAATAGTTATTAAATAATCAAAACTTCATCTCTTTCTTCATTGTTGTTAACATAATTATATATAATTATTGGCTGTCCATGAAAAATATCAAGTATATTTAGTTAAGTGTTTGTTGCTTTGAGGATAATGACTGTTACCACAGATGTGAACAGAACGCATTTCCTTCCAAAATCTGTGGAACTGGAAACAGCTTAACCTTTCCCAATGACTTTATAAGTATCTGCTTTAAATGACATGTTTATAACTACAACAGTTTACATTAACAAAATGAATACTGTATTGATATAATCAACTGCTAGTGAAGATGATATAAACCAGTAAAACACTTTTGGAAAGCAATTTATCAATGGGATAAAAATAAAATTATATGTGCCTTTTGACTCAACAGTCCTTCTACAGAAAGAAGAAAAATCATGAGGCATATTCCAGGGTTAACTAAAACAATTATAAACTAGAAATAAAAGAGGAATGATTGGGCAGAAGTTCATGTCAAAAATACTGAGTAAAACACCCAGAACGTAAAACAGGATGTGTTTACTCTGAGTACACTCTTATGTAAAAAGATGCATGTGTGGACAAGGGGGAATGATGATGTCAAAGTACTGGACAAATTTTTAGGTCTTTTTTCAAACTTGTTAAAACGTCTTATTTATAGGGTTCTTTTGGCCTTTGTTTATTCTATTAAAAGAGAAAAATAAGCAGCTTTTATTATACATTTTGTTCAGGAAAAACTGTTTTACTGGTAACTTAAAAAGAAACCCGATCCTACCAAGACACAATCATAAAAATGAAAAGTAGATTTATTTTCCTTTTCACAACTATCAAAAATAGTAACTTACAAAAAAAAAAAAAAAATAGTAACTTACTTCGAAAGAATTCCTCGAAGTCAGTTTTCTCCACACAGCTAGTATACATGCGCAGGGCCGCAATCTTAATCTTCTAGACAAAGAAAATAAAACCAAACTCAAGACATGACCAAGTGAATGTTCTACTGCCATTAGATGTAGGTCACAGAATCTTATATGCTTTTCAACTAGAAGGATGGGTCCAAACCTGTCTCTAGCCATTCACAGACTTCACACAATTTTACGATTTTGGCATCAAAATGTCAAAAAGGTTTTCCCAATATTTAGACGAACTCTCTCCTTTAATTCAAACCCATTTCACCACGTTTCAGCCTCTAAACCACCATTCAGAACCATCCACATTAATTCTTTATAATCTGAAACCCTTTATATTAAAAAAATTACCCATTCTCCTTACCAAAATCAAACAAACAAAACCCTCCATCCTTTGATCTTTCCTCAGAAGCCCTATTAACTATTCTGTCTTTTTTTTCCCTGAAGGGAGGGGGTCACTTTTTTTTATGTTTTCCCTAGTTTTATAGTTTGCTGATTAACAGAATACTATGTTTATAAATAAGAGTTTCTAATGAATGTAAAATATAGTAAAAGGATCAACCTTTTACTATTCCCCAAAGCACTAAGAATTCTCTTAGAATCTTGATCTGGGTGGTGGTTTTAATTTATTCACTGAGCTGTATACTTAAGATTTGTATATTTTACTGTATGTACATTATGCCTTCACAAAAACCTAAAAATGAAAAATAAATTCTTGTAAGGGTTGACTGTAGGTCTGAAGACCAACTCAGTGCTAAAAGAAGAAGAATTTCTAAGGGCTTTCAAAATATTTCCTTCAGGATACAATTAAATTAGTCCATCAACAAAAGGCTCGTAGAAGCTTATTTTTCCTTAAAATGACAGAGAAAATTACTCAAATATACACAAACTAAAAAATATGTATATGCAAAGAGAATGGCATAGCAACTGAAGAAAAACCAACCTAGAATTTTAGCAGAGCTGTTTGGTTATTAAGGTTCAAAGTCACCAAGGATATACTATATCCAATACTATATAATATTTATATTTCAGTTTCTGATGGGCAGAAATACCTATAATAAATTAAAGTATTATGTCTTTGATTGCAATTAAGATTTTTTCATTTGCTAATGTTAAGTTTTCAATGATTTTAGTCTAAAGTTCATATGGGGGAAAACAGAACAGAACATATAACAAATGGAAATCAGATATACTTATATGAGCAGTAAATCAGCATTGGAAGTCCACATTTAAACAAATGGTGAGACACTAAAAAGAAAGAGCAAATTAAACCTAAAAGCAAGCAGAAAGAATGATATATAAAGATAAGAGCAGAAATCAGTGAAATTGAAGACAGAAAAATAACACAGAAAATCAAAAGAGGCCAGAGCTGGTTCTCTGAAAATATCAATAAAATTGACAAAAATTTAGTAGAACTGATCTAGGGGGGAAAAAAAGGAAAAACAGAGAAGATACAAATTACCAACATCAGGAATCAGAGAGGAGAGGAACATCACTACATATCCTAAAGATATTAATAGGATAATAAGGGAATATTTTGAACAACTTTAGGCCAATAAATGTGACTACTCAGATGAAATGGACGAATTCATTGAAAGATACAAACTACCAAAGCTCACTAGAATAAATAAATAACATGAATAGTCCTATCTCTATTTTAAAAATTGGATTTGTGGCTAAAAACCTTTCCCCAAAGAAAACTCCAGGCTTGATGGCATCACTAGAGAATTCTATTGAATATCTAAAGAAATGATACCAAATCTACACAAACTCTTCCAGAAAAAAAGGCGAAAGAACACTTCCCAGCTCATTCTATGAGCCAACATTACCCTGGTGTCAAAACCAGTCATCAGAAGAAAACAAAACTACAAAACCATAGCCTTCATAAGCATAGATCCAAAACTCCTTAACAAAATACTAACATCAATATTTTAAAAGGAGATCATATCATGATCAACTGGGATTTATCCCAGGAATGCCAAGTTGATTCAACATTCACAAATCAATAAGTGTAATTCACCGTATCAGCAGTCTACAAAAGAAGCATGTTTAACTTTTTAACACCTGAGGTTCTTGGAAGTATGTGACATAGAACACATTTGGGGAAGCACTGGTTTGTACCATCACCAAACTAATGATATCCTAATGATATCGTTATCCTAATGCTTTGGCCTTGACAGGCCTATTCCTATCCTTGAAACAGAGAGTTTAGGACATCTATAAGCTTTTGTTCCAGTCAACAAATAATTTATTGAGCACCGAACTCAGTGCCTAAAACCGATTTGGACACTAGGAATACAGCAGTAAACAAAGCAGTTAAAAACTCTTTTCATGGAACTTAAGGCCTAGTTCAACTATCAATACATTTATAATTTTAAGTAAAATTCCTAATGGCCTGTGTCTTGATTTTTTTTTTTAACTCGGCAGTTTCCTTCTGATTCTGGTTCATAATTAATCACTCTGCCTAAGGAAAAGCACACTTGCCTCCAAGGCCCAAATCGTTCCACGAGAAAGAGGTTTTTCCCCACAACATGTTCATGAAGCAAGCATTCATTACAAATAATGAAGACTTCACCAGATTGGCCAGTGTATGTATACAGTGCTCATACTGCAGCAATCAGGAGCATTTTAGAGTTCCTCACTTCTCCTGCAGCGAGGCCAAACCTTTATACTTGGGTGAGCCATTTTCCTGGACAAATCTCTAAAGCAAGTCCCTTAAGACCATCACACAGGGACTGGAAATAACAACTCAGGGAAAGAACCTCTTCAAGATTCATGCATTAATATAAGTTAAAGAAGTAGGTGGACTAAATTTCCATCCAGTCAATACAAATTGTTCTGGTCCTCAGACGACTTCATTCTAACTTTGGAAGACTTCATCAGTCTACTTGACTAAAACACAAGCACCTAAGACAGGTTTAGGAAATGAAAATCAGCCCTCCCACTAACTGATGCATTTTGTACCATCCCACAAGATAAAAAAACGAATCTAGTAAAAGGCTTACACTAAAACAACTGTGTGAGAGTTGGAAGGGGCTTTGAAGTCATTTGAACTTTCTATTCTGTACTGGAATTCCTTCTACAGCATTCTTGATTCATGGTCAACTATCTGGGCCCCTGTTCAAACAAGTCCAATGACCTTGTGAGGCTACCTATCCCACTGGAGGACAACTCTTGCTAAAGTTTTGTTATATTGAACATAAATCTGCTTCATGTAACATTCAGTAAACACTATCTGCACACTGGAATACCTCAGATTAAGTCTCCATTTTTTTTACATTTGCCCCTCAAACACCTGAGAAGAACCATTATGTCTTCTCTTTTCCAGGCAAAGTATCCCTATTTCCTTCAACCACTCTGCATTCAACAGTTTCTGAAGCCTTCACAAGGCTCACTGCCCACTTCTGAATGCATTCCAGTTTGTCAGTGTCCTTCAGAACAGGAATAACTTTTTGGCTTAATGCTAATCTGAAAACCGCCTATTCAATGACATGTGGCTCAATCTGTTAAATGTTATCCTTATCTTATCTGATACTGCTCCATAAAGATAATGAAAAAGAATGGTTATTTCAGGATAATCAAATAGGTAAGGGAAAGCCACATTTAAATTCCTAAATATGGATCTAGAAGAAAAATGGAACTACACATGAAAACATTACATAAAAAGATGGAGGAAAGCTGGCTGATACCGCTGATGCAGAGACAAGCAGACATTTTACTCCCTAATGAAAGACATGAGAAAACACAAAATTCAAAGATTCTTGCCAGTGCAACCCAATACACGTGTCTGCCACAGATTTCTGAGTCAACATTTGCTGAAAAGCGCTCTCAATCTTTCAATATGGAAAATTATACCTACATCTTCCCACCCAAAATATACTAGAATGTCATACTTTGATGTTTTGATGTTACAAATTAAAAAAATGAAGGTTACAGGAAGTAGACACTGCCACATCACAAAAGAGTTTTTAAATACAAATATTAGGGACTTAGTTGAGGTCACAAGGGAACCAAGAAAAATCAGAGACTAACTTAAACAGTGAAGAAATTTTCCTGATGAGTTAGTAATCCTCCAAATGGTAGCCAACTTTGCCCCTGGAATCATAAAAATACGGACGAGACAAAGCATATGGAAGCAACCAAGTGGAACTCAACCATCAAGAAATGAATAAAACAGTAAACTTTTTCTCTTTTCTTTCTTTCTTTCTGCTCTCATTTACCTTTTAATTTCTTACTTTCAAACAAAACACACATTTTAAGTTTTTCAATCCAAATGTATTATCGCAAATATTTTTTTAATAAAGGAAAAGATCCTGGTTAACAATATTACCAAATATACCAGTGATTATCATTTGTCAAGAATTATGATGTAAAAAAAGATAACTTTAATGAGCATAACTAATATTTCATTAATGATTAAGAAGACACTTCATAACCTTAGGGTCTCAAGGACATCATTATAACCTAGTTATGTGTGTGCTATCTTCTATACTTTTCAAAGCCCCTTACAAACAAAATGCTTGTGGAATCACTGTTCAATTTATGTAAAACGGAGATTATAGAGAGAAGCCTATATTTGCTACAGTGAGAACTGTTAGGAAGAGAGCCAGATATTATAAGAAGAAACTAAAAGTAAAGTTCACAATAAAATTGAAATTCTAATTTAACTCCAACTTGTTAAAATGGTGTAACTGGAATAATTTAGTCATTTTGGGCAAAGTTATAATGTTTTCTAGAAAAGTCTTCCCTACTGCTTTTTGTTGGTTTGCTTTAATATATAACTTATGACTGATTAGGCTTATCCAACATTCTAGCAACCTTGAAAAGTATTAAAAGGTACTTTTGCCATAACTGTAGAGAGAAACAGTAGTACTAGGAGATAACTGGGCTGAGAAAAACCCAATGACTTGTGTTTTATTATTTTAATTGGTTAGAGGCATTGCTATAAAAGTCCAGGGGCAGTAGCACCTGATGTAGAGAGGACATTCATTCATTTATAGCAAGTACCATAAAACAGATAACATGCTAGGCCAAGACCTGATTAGGAATGACACAGTTAGCAAACAGCCCTCATAATAAAATATGAATTACAATAAATCATAGAATTGATTAATTTTAAAAATGCTTATTAGGAAAATTTTAAAGGAAGTCATTACAATGACCTAGGGAAAATCACTTATGCATCACAGAGAGTGTTTCCTTAAGAGCAGTGCCCATCAAAACATTTGGCCCATCTAACTTCTGAGAACTCATCTATATGGCATAACATGTAGCAAAGACCTGGAAAGACCAGTGTTATTGGATTGCCTGCTACTGAGATACTTCTAAGGAATCAGGTTAAGGGAGTAGAGGGACTATTTCAGCCCCACATGCTGTATAGACCTGACCTGGAACGGGGGGCAAGGGGACAACAACATATTTTGAAGCTCTCAAAATAATATAAGTATTTCACAAAAAGCAAAGCAGAAGCTTTAAAAAATTCTTCTGTGAAGAGCAGAAAGCACAAAGCTCAAGAAGAAAAATGAAAACAACTTAAAAGACTTTACCCATTTACTGTATTTCAAAGGTCCTGTGAATCCCATGGCTTCTATTATCTTTGTGAAGGCACCAACCTTCTCCTCAACAGGCTGTGGGGAATCCTTGGTAGAAGAAAGCTATTTATTCAAAAAGAAGGAAACCAAAATTAGTTGCAAAAAAGTTTTTTTAAAAGAATGCTTTTATTTCTCACTAGGGTCTAAGGGCATTTTTTATTGCTTAGATTTTTTTTTTTTTTAACCTAGAATTTTTCATTCTCATTTTTCTGGGTACCTTATCACTCAGTACAAACACATCTGGAACCCTAATAGGTGTCCTCTAAATTCCAGAGCAGACATACCCACCTCACTGACCATATGTCTATGAACCCATGTCTAGGAAATGATAGATTTGGGGTATCAGAATAAAAGTTCTATGGAAAAGAGTACTTTAAAAAAGAAATCTTGATCCCAACCTCCCAAAGAACAATTCTGAGAAACATGTTCTATGTTTATTGACATTATGGGAAAAGGAAAGAAAAATACTGTCTGAAAGCAGTCAAAAGTCATTCAAAGTCATAATCAATCAAAGCATGCACTGAATAAATGTTTTTAAACTCTTTTATTTTTTATTAATGACTATAGGAGATATAGTTTTGTAGTTTGCAAATAAATTCAAAGGAAAACCTATTCTAATGCTAATCCTCCCTAAATGAAGGCAGGCTATACATCCAATAAGAAATTCTCCATCAGTTAAATATTACTTTATTTTTAACATATAAAAAAATCTACGACACTTTTTCTCTAAAGTGTTTTCTAAGCAAGAGAGTACAATGGAAGAAATATAGGACACGGGATCAGACACCTTAGGTTCCAATATTCAGTTGGTCTGTCTCTTCCCATCCTTGTGACCTCGGGCAAGTCACTTTACTTCCCTGAGCCTCACCTTCTGCATCTGATAAAATTTCTTGCCTCATCCAGCTAACAATTTTGCTGAATTTCAAGTAAGAACACTTGTGTGAAAGCACGCTATAGACATAGAAAGAACTTGTAAGTCTCACCTTATTTGTGGTATGATACTTCCTACTTAGCTGAATGTCTACTACTGATCCACCACATGCTAGGGCCTGGCTCATCTGGGGCCACTGGGGGATTTAAAAAAAAAAAAAAAAAACAGAGGTAAGCAACACTGAGCATTCACTTAGAGGGTTAGTGTGATCAGAGTTGTTTCAAAGTAAAAAATACAGAATCTTTCTAGCCTTGTTTAACTCAATTCCTAATGTTGCCTACTACATGCTCAATAAACATCTGCTGAATATCTGAATAAGTAAAAGAACGTAAAGTACCTTTCACAAAATAGGTACTCAATAAACAGTAAAAGTCTTCATCATCACCATCATTATCAACATCATTGTCGTTCAGATCAGAACTGTCTTCCTCCAATGTTCACACTGCATTTGAAAGCACTTTGGCAATATAATAGACATTAGTTAAAATTATATGCCAGGCACTATGTATTTGCCTTACATATATTACCTTATGTAATCCTCACCACAATCCTACCAGGTTGGTATTATTATAATCAAGACGAGTAAACATAGTTTTGAAAATAAATTCCTAAGGAAAAAAACTATGCAAGAGATCCTCATTGTAGCATTGTTCACAAGAGTGAAAACTGGGGAATAAGTCCAATAAGAAAGGAGGTGGTTAATTAAATTAAGGTACAGTCACCCAATGGGAAATCAGATAATCAGATTTTTAATAGGCTTTATTTTTAAAAGCAGTTTTAGGTTCACACCAAAAATGAGCAGAAAGTACAGACTGCTCCCATATACCCCCTCCCACACAGCCACAACATCCTCCACTATCAACATCCCCCAACAGAGTGGTACATTTGTTACAATGGATGAACCTACACTGACACATTATCACCTAAAGTCCACAGTTTACATTAGAGATTATTATTTTTAGCAACATGAAAACACTTACAATATGTATAAAATTATAGGTAAACACATGAATGCATAGGGGCAAGTCTAAAAAGGAACACACAGAAATGAAAGAGTTATTTTGCTATGCTGGTAGAATTACAGAAGTGTTTAAGAATCTAGTTTCCAAACTCTCAGTAATGTTTTATTTCCTTTACAATATAAAGGGGTGGGAAAGGAGCAGCAGGAGGGTTCAATTCTGGCTTATTCCAAGAGATGGGACACATGAAATGAAAATGATTTTTTCTTTAATCCTAATGAAGGAAAAAAATAGAATTTCTAAATGTGGAGAGTTACTATTTACTTTTCTTTCCAAACAAGGATATTAAAAGATTAGTCAGGATTCTTCTGGTCAGTCCCAAGAACACTTATGCTTTAATTCACAGGTATCAAGCAGGCTTTGTAACACAGAGACTAAACACAGAACACCTCCCATTACATCACATATATCAGTGTAATGGTCCACTAGAACATGAAGCACTTAAACAGGCTCAAAGAACACAACTAACAGCAGTTTCAACAAGCTGTGCTTTGGGGCAAGGTGTATGTCATGATCTTTTTCTTCCCCTATAGCTCCTTACTTTTTGTATTACCCATTCTTGCCCTTGCCCCCCGAAAAGATTCCCTTGACCTTTAAAAACATTAATTTTTCCTCTGTTTAAACCAAAAAGATATCAAGTAACTTTCTGTGAAAGAGAAAAAATACCCCAAAATACTCAAATGTCACTTTTTCAAAGAGGCCTTTTCTGACCACTTTATCTAAAATAGTTTCTTATCATCCCATTATTCTCTATCATAGCAGTACCCTGTTCACTTTACTCATAGTACTCATTACAATGTACAATTATATATTTATTACACACCCTTATTTTCTATCACCACCACCAAAAATATCCATGAAGGTAGGAACTAGGTGTAGTACCAGAATCAAGTACAGTGTATTATACACAGGAAACCCTCAAACATTTGTTGAATGAACAAACCCAACCACCTGTATGGTTATTTCTTATTATATCCTTCTTGTTCTTATCCACACACATGCCATGCATACATGTTTCATTTATCAAACCTTTATTAAATACCCACAATATGCCAGCCCTTGTGCCAGTTTTTAAGATAAAACAATTACTATCCTATGGAGCTCATAATGTTGTGGAGAAGAGAAAGAAAACTCACTACACAAGAAAGAGAACCGAATATCACATTTAAAAATGTTTAAAGACCACCCACCAAACACACACACACACACACACACACACACACACACACACACACACAAAGTGCTAGAAAGGATACAGAGCAACTAGAACTCTCATACTCTGCCGATGGTAGTGTAAAATGGTACAGTCACTTTGGAAAATTATTTGGCAGTATCTATGAAGCTGAACGTATACATTCTGTAAGATTCAACAATTTCATTCCTAAGTGTATATCCCAACAGAAATGTGTACATATATTCACAAAAAAACATGTACAAGTATGTTCATAAAAGCACTATCAATAAAAGCCCAACTGGAAGCAATCTAAATATCCATCAATAAATAAATGTCATATAGAGTGAAGCAGGTCATAAAGAGAAAAACAAATATCATATACTAATGCATATATGTGGAATCTAGAAAACTGGTATAGATGATCTTATCTGCAAAACAGAAATAGAGACAGACGTAGAGAACAAACGTATGGACACCAAGTTTCTACTATATGGCAAAGTGAATCAGCTATACATGTACATATATCCCCTCATTTTGGGATTTCCTTCCCATTTAGGTCACCACAGAGCACTAAGTAGAGTTCCCTGAGCTACACAGTAGGTTCTCATTAGTTATCTATTTTATACATAGTATCAATAGTGTATATATGTCAGTCCCAATCTCCCAATTCACCCCACCCCCCTTCCCCCTTGGTGTCCATACGTTTGTTCTCTACGTCTGTGTCTCTATTTGTTTTGCAAATAAGATCATCTACACCATTTTTCTAGATTCCACATATATGCGTTAATATATGATGTTTGCTTTTCTCTTTCTTACTTCACTCTGTATGACAGTCTCTAGGTTCACCCACGTCTCTACAAATGACCCAAATTTGTTCCTTTTTATGGCTAATATGCCGTTGTATATATATACCACATCTTCTTTATGCATTCCTCTGTTGATGGACATTTAGGTTGCTTCCATATCTTGGCTATTGTAAATAGTGCTGCAATGAACATTGGGGTACATGTGTCTTTTTGAATTATGCTTTTCTCTGGGTATATGCCCAGTAGTGGGATTGCTGGGTCATACAGTAGTTCTATTTTTAGTTTTTTAAGGAACCTCCATACTGTTCTCCATAGTGGCTGTATCAATTTACATTCCCACCAACAGTACAGGAAGGTTCCCTTGGGCTTCCCTGGTGGTGCAGTGGTTAAGAATCCGCCTGCCAATGCAGGTGACATGGGTTCAAGCCCTGGTCCGGGAAGATCCTGAATGCCACGGAGCAACTAAGCCCATGTGCCACAACTAGTGAGCCTGCACTCTAGAGTCCACAAGCCACAACCACTGAGCCCACATGCCATAACTACTGAAGCCTGTGCTCCTAGAGCCCATGCTCCGCAACGAGAAGCCACTGCAATGAGAAGCCTGCGTGCCGCAACAAAGAGTAGCCCCCGCTCGCCACAACTAGAGAAAAGCCCGTGCGCAGCAATGAAGACCCAACACAGCCGAAAATAAATAAATAAATTTATTTTTTTAAGGAAAAAGACATATTAAGATTTTGCTTTTATTTTTTGCTTCCTAAAAGGTTCTAAAAATGAAAAGACCTCCCTGATAGAGGGAGGGAGAGAGGGGGAGAGAGAGAGAGGGAAGAGACAGAAAGAGAGAGAGAGAGAGAGAGAAAGAGAGAGAGAGAGAAGGAAGGAAGGAAGGAAGGAAGGAAAGAAAAGAAAAGAAAGAAAGAAAAAGAGAAAGAAAAGAAAGGAAGGAAGGAAGAAAGAAAGAAAGGGAAAGAAAAAAGAAAGAAAGAAAAAGGGAAAGGAAAAGAGAAAGGAAAGGAAAGGAAAAAGGAGGGCAGGACTCAAGCAATTCTTCAACACTATATGTATCTTGTCCTTTCAGCAAAGCTATAAGCTCCACCAGGAGACAGTCTATCTTATACTTCTTTTATTTTCTGTCCCATTGCTCAACACCATTCTGGGCATGGAGTAGGCACTCAATAAAAACTAGGTGGAGGTTTTTTTTTTTTTCCAAATAGAAGGACAATCTGGAGAAGGTCCAGAAAAGAACCACAGGAATGATCAAAGAGATGAATAAAAGGTCCTAGTGGAAAGGTTAAAATAAATTGAAGCTGTTTAGCTTGGAGAAAAAGCAACTGAAGAACTAAGGAGTAACTTAGAATAACAACACTTGAGCTGGAAGGAATCTCAGAGATCTTCTGGAAGGAATCTCAGAGATCTTCTAAGTCCTACCTTTTCCTTTCACAGATGAGGAAACTAAGACACAGGGAGAGGGTGCAACTTGCTTAAGGTAGTTTTAGGATAAAAAAAAAAATTTTTTTTTAAGTTTCAATTTACAAGGTGAGGAGAACATTTACCCAAGTAGCATGAACATAAATAGCAACAAAAATAGCAGTTACAAGTTACTGAAGATCTCCCATATGCCCAGCACCTGTACACTTGCTGTTTTACTTATGTTATCTCACAACAACCTCGAAAAGTTGATACTATTTTTTCCCATTTTAGAAATAAGAACACTAAGGCTCAAAGAAGTAAAGTTCATTAAGGGGTAAAACATGTATTCAGAGCTATCTTCTTTGCCCTATATCTAACTGATTTCAAAAACCTGCGTAGAGTTCAACAACACTGGCTCATGTACACTTAGCACCCAGATCTTAATTTCTGAATATTCCAAATATCATTCTCCAATAAAAGGAACCAGGGCTCCTGGGGGGAAACTGTTAACTCTAGGGCTAGAGCAAAGAAAATACAACATGAACCTGAAACATCTTGTGGTGCCAAGAAACAAGGAAGTGTTCAAAAAATGAAGGCACGTAGAAAGAACTTGAAGGAGTTCTCAACAGCCAAACATGGAACAATTTGATAACAAAATAATGAGAATAATGTATTATAACTCACAGAATAAATATCCATTAGCTCATACTGATACAAACAAAACAATCGAATAAATAAATAAATGGAGAGAAAGTGACAGCTCTTCCTTACAGTAGAATTCCAATCAAGAAATGTAGTAGGAAATGATGGAATTCAAAAATGACCATCAAGCAAACACCATAGTAATGACTGTCACAGTCAAGAACCATAAATAGAATTACCACATGATACCACAATCCCACTTCTGGGTATATATCCAAAAAAATTCAAAGCAGGATCTTGGAGAGATGCTTGCACACTTATGTTCACTGCAGCATTATTCACAATAGCCAAGATATGGCAGTAACCCAAATGCCCACTGACAGAAGAATGGATAAAGAAACTGTGGCATAGATATACAGATATAGATATAGATAGATAGATAGATAGATAGATACAATGGAATATTATACAGCCTTAAAAAAGAAAGAAATCCTGCTCCCACCCCTCACCCCTGGGTGCCCACAGACCCAACAATAAACCCTTATAAGACATTTTACACAAACATTTACAAGTTGTTGTAATAAATTATTCAGCTTAGGCTGCTTCATCTTTTGTAGTTTTGGGGCCTTTTCTTAATCCTTTAAAATGAACATCACTGATTGATCCTTTCAGTCACTATCTTCTAAGATCTTGGAAATTTTGGAACATTTTTATATTTATGCAAAAAAAGGAACAAAATAGTTGAAATAAAAGTTTTTATCAAAACTCCACCTCCTGGGGCTTCCCTAGTGGCACAGTGGTTAAGAATCCGCCTGCCAATGCAGGGGACACGGGTTCGACCCCTGGTCCGGGAAGATCCCACATGCTGCGGAGCAACTAAGCCTGTGAGCCGCAACTACTGAACCTGGGCTCTAGAGCCTGCGAGCCACAACGAGAGAAGCCACCAAAATGAGAAGCCCGTGCACCACAAAGACCCAATGCAGCCAAAAAAACCCAAAAAAACCCCACAACATTGTAAATCAACTATATTTCAATAAAAATTATTTTAAAAACTTCAAAAAAAGAAAGTATGATGAGAAACAGGATATTTGCATAATCTCAAAGTATCTTCTCACAAGACACCTACTAATTACAAAGGGGAAAATAGTACTTTATAGTAGAGAAAGCTGACGGACACCAATTTAATAACCAAGTCATCAAAGTTAACATCACCAGTAATAACTGGCATCATGTATCTCCTGATGTGACCCACTGAGAAGGAAACAATATCACTTTTGCCAAAAACGCATAGCCTCAATCTAATTTTAAGAAAATATTAGATGAACCCCAATTGAGAGACCAAAAAAAGGACATTAATGGGGAAAAAAAGTAAAATTGGAATAAGGTGTATAGATTAGTTAATAGTATCACATCAATGTTCACTTCCTGGTTTCAATAATTGCTATAAGATGCTAACATTAGAGGAAGCTAGATGAAGGGTATAAGGGAACACTACCATTTTTATAACTTTTCTGGAAGTTTAAATTATTTCAAAAATTAAAAAAAACTTTTTTTTTTTTTTTGCGGTACGCGGGCCTCTCACTGTTGTGGCCTCTCCCATTGCAGAGCACAGGCTCCAGATGCGCAGGCTCAGCGGCCATGGCTCACGGGCCCAGCCGCTCCGCCGCACGTGGGATCTTCCTAGACCGGGGCACGAAGGCGTGTCCCCTGCATCGGCAGGCGGACTCTCAACCACTGAGCCACCAGGGAAGCCCTAAAAAAAACTTTTTAAGTAGACTCATCAAAGTATGACAGAACTTCTAGAGGTTACTTAGAAAAGACAGATTAGAGTCCAATGTCCCTAGCCTTTTGAAAATGATAATAGGATTATAGCATTGGACATTACCTTAGAGATCATCTGATACTACCACTCATCCAATGGAGGATACTTTTATGTCAAGCCCCTAACATAGCCTTCCAATCATTGCTTGAATACTTCCAGTAAAAGTAAATTTACTTTGTTAAAATACAGCCAACACATCCCATTACACCACAATTCTAGTTAACACAAAGTTCTTCCTCATTCTAAGCCAAATCTGCCTCCCTGTCAGATATGTACCTAAGGATGTCATTCTGAAGCAGAGTTTTCCAACCAGGAGAACTCAAAGATGGGAAGATGTACCAGTGAGGTAACGTCAATATGACAAAATGTCCAGTTTATTTATAATCTTGTCAGCATGAGATAAACAATTTTAAGTTATTTACATGGATGTTTCTCTATAATGCCATCCCAGAGCCTAATATAGTATCTGGTATATATTAGGTACCCAATAAATGTTTATTGATTCAAAGAATGAGGCACAACTCAGAGACTGATATAATGAGTTCCTCCTTCCACCATCTCTGCACACATTATTTACAAATGATTTAGAACTATAGGATAAATTCTACTAAAATTTTCCAGTGCACAGAAATAAAAATAAAAATAGAACCTAGCCCAACTCTGAAAAGAAACAGCTACATGACTACCCAAAGTAGATGCCTCTTTTGCACAAGCATATTCTTCATTCATTCAACATACATTTAGTGCCTTCTCTGTGCCAGACTTAGTGAGAAGCCCAGGAAATACAGGTAAAAATAAGACATGTCCTCAGAAGGGCAAGGCTTATACACTAGCTGGAGGGAATTACTCTATATTTTAAGTATTTTAATATATTTTATTTATTTATTTAAATTATATAATATATAATTATATACATCAAAAATAATTTTTCATTGCATTAAATATGAAAAAGAAAGTGAACGGCTATAAAAGGAATTTACATAAATTGGTAATGAAAATAAATTCCCAGTAGATAAACAGAGAAATGATGTAAATATGTAATTTTTACAAACCAGAATATAACTGATAAACAGAAAAATGTTTAACCCTGATAAAGAAATGCAAAGCAAAACAAGGTAACATTTTCTACCCAATTAGTTTAAATTTTTTTAAAACACCCAATTTAGGGGAGGTAATGATGAAAAACTAGTTATATAAACTTGCTGGTGGCAGTATAAATTAAAACAACTTTTTGGAGAGGAAAACTGCTTATACCCTTTGACCTAGGGTACACCCTCCTAGAAGTTCATCTTTAATAAATAATTAAAAATGAGAAATACTATATAACAATAAAATGGTAACCACATTAAAGTCTACAAAAAATCTGTAGATAATTTTAATATAAACAAAGGTTAAATAAATAACATGTAGCCATTTAAAAAATTAATTATGAAATCTATCTAACAACATGAATAATGTCTGCTCTAATAAGTGAAAAAGCACCAGAACATAAAATTCTGTGGATATTTGTTAAGGTACCAAGGGAAAAAATTAGTATACACATACATACTTAAGGACTGGAAAAGAACCAGCAAATGTTTTCAGGTTTGAAGTCATGGGTGATTTTTATTTCCTTTATTACTAAATTATTTGTACAATCAACAAAAATCAGGAGAAAAAACTCTCAAGGAGGGTCCAAAGTAAACTATTTTATAAAGAATCATGTGATCAGTGGTAAACTAAGGCCTGAAATAATTGTTCCTTGGATTTTTATGTTCATAAAAAGGAAAAAAATGAAGAAACATTTCTTACCCCAAATAAAAGCGGCATAAAGTGGCTACAAAAAGAAAACTGAAGAAAAGTTAACTCTGAGATGAATATCTGGAAACACTCCCAACAGTAAAAATCATCAGACTGTAGCATGGTATCCTAGGCTAAGTTCCACTGCTGGGGTATTTAGAAGCAACGCCCTAGACACCATACAGTAGGAACCAGTCCTGAGCTGGCACCACAGAGACCCAGAAGTGGTCTCATGAGGTTTTTCCATCACACAATTTGGTTGGTTAATCTATAAATACATGACATTTGCACATAAACACTAAGGTTTTTTCATACCAAGCAAAGGAATAACAAATCTTACCTGGGAAGTACCAGACAGAGCCCTGCCCCACTGTCCCTGTGTATGAGACACAAGTAGCAATCGGCTGCATACTGGAACCCACTGGGAGATGCTAATCCGGTTCCTCTAGAGAAAGAAAAAAATAGTTTGTCAGGAATCTATATCAGACTCCATGTGTAGAAGGCAAAGAGCATACCTAAGTCTAGAAATTCTGCCAGAACAGGGCACATGAAAGGAGAATTTCCAAAACAGGACTAGGACCAAGCCTCCCCATGCTCACCTCTCCAAGGATAAAATGTACCCCTGCCTACCACAGACTAGACGAATTCTGGTAACAGCTGACCCAAACTGGAGGACATGAGCTCCCTCTCAGGAAAGTAACAAAATAAACCTATTTCAGGCATTTTACAGTTAGCTTATCATTTAAATCAGAGTTTGCAATTCCTTTTCATAAACACTGATTTATAAGCTCTTCATAAAATCCCTTTACAGTGAACAGTGCCAGGATTACCATTAACCCCAAAAGGATGAAGAAACTAAGGCTGAAATTTTTATTTTTTATTTTTTTGCGGTATGCGGGCCTCTCACTGTTGTGGCCTCTCCCATTGCAGAGCACAGGCTCCGGACGCGCAGGCTCAGCGGCCATGGCTCACGGGCCCAGCCACTCCGCGGCATGTGGGATCTTCCCGGAGCGGGGCACGAAGCCGTGTCCCCTGAATCGGCAGCCAGACTCTCAACCACTGTGCCACCAGGGAAGCCCCATGGGCTGAAATTTTTAGGGTGGGAAAACACACTTGGGCAATTTGATTTCCAAGACAAAGGGAGATTAAGTGGCTGTTAGAGCTATGACTGAGGTCCAATTTTTCCCTCTGGCATTAATTGACCTCAAAAAGGTCTCTAGACTAAAGTGAAAGGTTAGGCTGGAGAAAGGAGAAGCTCTACCTTGCTAAATGAGAAGCCTGCTTTACTTTATGAAGCTGAAATACAACCCACTGTATAAATGGCATCCACGTACACAGCACTGGAAATCTCTATCCTAGAAACCAACTTTGGGAGATCGAAGGGTTTCTTTCACTTGGCCTGTAGACTTTATAGAGCCATAATGAGGACTGGATATACCAAACTATCTGAAAACACTTTGCCAACCATCAACTACAATAGTAGGAGTCAAAGATCCGGATCCTAGTTTAAACTCAGCTACTTTAATATAATCTTTAGAAGTAATTACACCTTTATGATACTCAGTTTCCTCTTAACAAATATTAGTAATACTTATAAACACTTACTATGTGCCAGGTACTTTACATATATGAACTCATTTAAACCTCATAATCACCACCCAATGACTTAGGTATATTGCTATTATTCCACGTATATGGATAAAGAAATGGAAGTATGGATAAGTAACTTCCCAAGGTCACATGGTTAATAAATAGCGGGGTTAAGATTTGAATCCAGAAAGCCCAGCTCCTGGATCCATGCTCATTTATGGGATGAAAGGGTAGAGGAAATATCCCCAAAGTCCCTTCTAGCTCTACCACTCTATGACCTAGTCTTGAACCAATTAAAATACAGCATAATACTATGGGAAGAGTCCTGTACTTGGAATCAGAAAGCACTGATTTGACTCTTGGCTCCCCTGTCAGTGAGCTATGAGCCTTTGTTGCCTCTTCCATAAAATAAATAAAAATCCCTACCTCTCAGGATTTTAAGGAAAAAAATGTCCTTTGCAGTATGTCCAACTCAATAAATATTAAGTTGAATCTGAATCTCCATTTCCTCATGACTAGGCAGGAAGGGCCAGGGGTAAAGGGGAGAAAGGTATTAGAATTTTAAACCTAGAGATGCTTTCTAAAGTTGTGTAACTGTTTCTAATAGGCTACTCACAGCAACTTATGTTTCAAATTAAAAGTAAAGCTTAAAAATAGGATTTTATTTCAGCTGAGGTTTGACCTGTTGGGATTGTTTTCAAATGAGATACAATTACTGGCTTCTTGTTTACTAACAGCTGACACATTTACCAGATCATTCCATGTCAGATGTTCCTTTCCTAAAAATGTAAATACGTGCTAAGATGAAACTTCAGCAGATTCAGGCCCAAAGCGGAGTGGGGGTGGGGGGTGGGGGGTGGGGGTAAGGTAAGAGGAAATTACAAGTAGGAACAATGCAAACTTTTGGAAGATTTTCTGAAGAATTTCATCATATTTTTTCCAATGTCAATAAAAATTTTCTCTGTAACATTTGACTCTACTTGGTTTCATGCCAATACTTTAAATCACATCTTATTAGAAGAAAGTACTAATCAGCTGCTGTTTTCTTTCCTTCTCCAATCCTACAACAACAATTCTTTGTCGAAATCCTTAATTGAAACTGAGGTGTAGCAGAAAGGGTATCTGAATCGCAAGCCTACCATTAAATAGCTGTGTGACCCTGAACTAGTTACTCAAAACTCTGGACCTCCATTTTCCCTTACTTAAAAGTGGGAATAATAAAAGCTACCTCACAGGAGCGTCCCAAGGACCACCTGTAAAAGCACTTCAATAACAGTAAAACACACACACAAAGGCTTCACTATTGCTATTAACAACTGTTACTGAATTATGTTAAGTAAACTCCTCTTTCCCCAGCAAACTGTCACAGCAGCAAGAACCATTTTCTTAAAATATTGCTTTGAACCTGGAATTCCCTTTCTCAAAAGCTTGCAGTGCCTCCAAGTGTCTCTGTAGTCAAACTTAAACACCTGATCTTTACCAACTGGACTCCGACCCATCAATATACTTACATACTCTGCCTTGCATTCTCCACTCAGCAGTTCCAAAACCTGACTCATACTCTCTGGTTTGAGAATTACTGCTCCTCTCCACACAAGCTAATCCCCTTGGAGTTCCTCTGGGACTCTCTTCTTCTCTCCTACCCAAAGCATGAGCTCATTTGCTTCAACCTAGACTCCAGGTTCTGGTTCTACTGATTCTACTAAGTCCTTTTTCCTTTCCACCTCTCCCAATACTTCATTTATAAATATATATCAGTAAATCTGTGGAAGTACTTATCATCCTCT
Organism: Pseudorca crassidens; assembly: GCF_039906515.1. Lineage (NCBI taxonomy): Eukaryota > Metazoa > Chordata > Mammalia > Artiodactyla > Delphinidae > Pseudorca > Pseudorca crassidens. The sequence goes on from NC_090310.1 coordinate 65,706,826, forward strand.
TATAGATACTAATACATTAGGTCTATAACAATTAGCAAACCTCAGTTCTCCCAAGTTCAGAAAAAAATTCCAGTGGTTAAAATCATTGCTTTAGGGCTTCCCTGGTGGCGCAATGGTTGAGAATCTGACTGCCGATGCAGGGGACATGGGTTCATGCCCCGGTCTGGGAAGATCCCACATGCCGCGGAGCGGCTGGGCCCGTGAGCCATGGCCGCTGAGCCTGCGCATCGGGAGCCTGTGCTCTGCAATGGGAGAGGCCACAACAGTGAGAGGCCCGCATACGGCAAAAAAAAAACAAAAAACAAAACACATTGCTTTAACTTAGGATAGTATAAACACCATTACTCAGTGGGAACTGGTTTTATCATCCTTTTGCCTCATCAACACTTCAACCAAAATTTTAAAGATACGTTTTATGTTTGTATTTCCTGTGCATATTGTGATTTGCAGGTGATTTTACATCGTATTTGAAAATATTCTCACAGATCAGCTCTTTTTGTGACTACACTTTAATTAGTCCACTGACCAGACTCTTTCTTCATGTGGTTTTTAAGATACATAGTATTTTCCTTTGCTCACCCATGAGCTGGAAAAGGCTTTACAGGTAGTCAATTCTCCTACTCCCCATAGTTATGTTTTACAAAGTGACCACAAACACTAAGTTAGCAAACACTGAACCATTGCTCCTAGGGGAAAAATACAGGGTTAGGTTCCTGCAAGCCTCTGGTCACAACATTTTCATCAACCAAACAATACATGAACTTGTTTTGTGTGTTACTGTTTAAAGACACCTTATTTAATATGTTGTTGATTCATTAACACTGAACTCAGAGCCAACAGCACTAACTCTCTCCTGAACAAAACTCATCTATAACACACAAATCTTCTCCACAAGAAACATCACAGCCTTTTTGCACTTAGCAGCACTAGACAGCACTTCAGCACTACACCTGGGGGCGATTTTAAACAGGGCAATCACCAACAAAAGCACAAAAATGCAAAAAACATGACACTAAATTGACCATGAGAAGGATACTTGTTTACAGCATAATAGCTAAAACAAGAAGTCAGAGTATCACCTCAGCCAGGAATATGCATGTTGCAGTTCAAATTTTTCACCCCCTGCACATGTCCACAAATGACTGCAAAAGCACCACAAGTATTGATTCAGGTTACAAATAAATTTTAGCAAGTATGTGAATTCACAAATACAGGAAGGATTTGAGCAAATCAGTAAATATATTAAGGATGAGGGATCAGGTTTCTATCAGAGAAAGGAGTTAACAAATATGAAAAGGCAAAAGGACAGAATAAACCCTGTGCTATTGGGATGGATTTAGAGTAACTGGTGTAAGTTTTTAATATACAGAGGTAAAGAAATCAACATATGTGTGTTTATGTATATGTATACACATACATATACTTCCTACTCCTGTACTGATAGGGCCTGGAAGCAATGACACCTCAGTTGCAATGACAACATGTAGCATCCAAACTTGGTTTCTAAATAGTAGTATTCACTGAAAGGAACTAGTCTTCTCTGGAGAAAAGTTGACTCCTGAATGGGGTTGAAGCTCCTCAAACCTTATTCACAAAGGTCTGGAATTATTTGATCTGTCTAGCAGTTCCTTGGAAGACTCCATCCGTCTTGAAACTCCTCCAGTATGATAACCATTTTCCCCAGGAGCATTAGTAGAAAACAAATAGAGGCAATTGTTTAACTTTGTGGCTGCCTGAGGCAGTGGATAATACTTGGGGAAAACAATACGCTAATCAAAAAGTTTAAAAGGAAAATCAGAGGAATGAGATATGCATAGGGACCTTGAAAAGCTCTGACATATTCCCGGGAATTTGAAGGCCAAGCAGATGCACAGGTTTGTGCACATGCCCAGAACAGGAAAGACCTGAGACTGCTCTAAGCTCTCATCTCTGGTTGACCTTGAGGTGCTTCGCAAGCAGGAAGTGAAGGTTAAGGCAGAACTGTCAAATGACTGGCAGAAGGATGAAGGCATGCTCCAAAATGCACACAGAGCCCCTCAACAAATACTAAGAGACTCATTGGTTCCAGGCATTTAAGGAAATCTCCATCCAGTCATTACTTGACCACTAAGCTAACTGGGCAGAGACCACATGACAAAGAATACAGACTTTACAGAATTAATTCAGAAAAGTCACTAAACAGAAAAATAACAACAAACTCTGGGAAAACAAAGTCCTGATTTCCAGAGGTGCCACATTATATTATTTAAAATGTTTAGTTTTCAACAAAAACTTGTGAAACATGTAAAACAACAAGAAAAGCATGGTCAATACAAGGGAAAATTTAAAAATCAGTAGAAACTGTCCCTGAGGAAGCCCAGACATTAGACAAACCAGACAAAGACTTTGAACCAGCTATTTAAAAATTTTAAGATCTAAAGGAAACCATGACTAAAGAACAAAAGCAAAGTATGAGAATGATATCTCACCAAATAAACAATATCAATAAAGAAAGAAATTTTACAAAAAGCCAAACAAAAATTCTGGAGTTGAAAAGAACAATAAGGGACTTCTCTGGTGGTGCAGTGGATAGGACTCTGCACTCCCAATGCAGGGCGCCTGGGTTTGATCCTTGGTCAGAGAACTAGATCCCACATGCATGCTGCAAGTAAGAGTACACATGCCACAAATGAGGAGCCTGCAGGCCACAACTAAGGAGCAGGCAAGCCACAACTAAGGAGCCTGCGAGCTGCAACTAAGGAGCCCATCTGCCACAACTAAGACCTGGTGCAAGCAAATAAATAAATAAATATTTTTTTAAAAAAATTTTTTAAAAAGAAAAGAACAATAAATAAAATTAACATTTCACTAGAGAAGTTTAACAGCAGATTTGAGCAAAAGAAAGAATCAGTGACCTTGAAGATAGATCAATTGAGATTATCCAGCCCAATGAACAGAAAGAAAAAAAAAAAATGAAGAAAATTTAATGGAGTCTCAGAGACCTACCAGCAAACGTACCTACACCATCAAACATACCAACATATGTATAATGGAAGTCTCAGACGGAGAAGAGAGAAATAAGGAACAGAAAAAATATGTGAAAAAATACTTGCAGATGGGACTTCCCTGGGGGCGCAGTGGTTGAGAATCCGCCTGCCAATGCAGGGGACATGGGTTCGATCCCTGGTCTGGGAAGCTCCCACATCCCACATGCCACAGAGCAACTAAGCCCATGTGCCACAACTACTGAGCCCACATGCCACAACTACTGAAGCCCACATGCCTAGAGCCCATGCTCTGCAACAAGAGAAACCACCACAATGAGAAGCCCGCACACCGCAACAAAGAGTAGCCCCTGCTCACTGCAACTAGAGAAAAGTCTGTGCACAGCAAAGTAGACCCAATGCGGCCAAAAATAAATAAATTAATTAAATTTTTAAAAAGACTTTAAAAATAGTCCAAATCAAAAAAAATCTGAAAAAAAAAAACTACAATGAGATTATCCTCTCACACCCATTCGGATGGCCACTATAAAAACAAAAAAAAGAAAGAAAGAAAATAAGTGTTGGAGAAGATGTGGAGAAATTGAAACCCTTGTGCTTGGCTGGTAGAAATGTAAAATGGTGCAGCTGCTATGGAAAACAGAATGGTGATTGCTCAAAAAATTAAACATAGAATTACAATATGATCCAACAATTCTACTTCTGAGCACATACCCAAAAGAAGTAACAACAGGGACTAGAACAAATATTTGTACACCCATGTTCATGGCAGCACTATTTGGCAATAGCCAAAAGGTGGAAGCAACCAAAGTGCCCATCAACAGATTAACGGATAAATGAAATGTAGTATATGCATACAACAGAATATTATTCAGCCTTAAAAAAAGGAAATTCTGTCATGCTACAACATGGATGAACTTTCAGGACATTATGTTAAGTGAAATAAGCCAGACACAAAAGAACAAACACTGTATGATTCCACTTATATGAGGTACCTAGAGTAGTCAAAATCATAAAGACAGAAAGAATGGTGGTTGCCCAGGGCTGGGTAGAGTGGGGCATAGGGATTTATCTTTTAATAGGTACAGAGTTTCAATTTTCGAAGATGAAAAGAGTTCTTTGGATGATGGTGGTGATGGCAGCACAACAATGTGAATGTACTTAATACCACTGAACTGTACACTTAAAATTGGTTGAAATGGTAAATTATGTTATGCGTATTCTACTACAATTTTTTTTTAATCCAGTGTGGCTTTCTGCAATTTATACTACTATCAAAGAAAAGTAAAAATTATTACCAATGTCAAACAGCTCATAAAACCATAAAAAAGCCCCAGCGCACTGCTCAAATGTCCAGTTCCTCTGCTAGATCTACTCAGCAATAGCAGTGTTTCAGTTTACTCCTCCTTCCCAAACCCATCCTTGGAGAAGGGTAAAAACTGGTCAAAAAGACAGAAAGAGGAAAAAGTAAGGGGAGATTAATGAGAATATTTCAGGAATACTACTTCTCGGTGGTTCAATTTTCTTGTCTGCAAAATGGGGGAATAATAGTGCCTACCTTTTCAAAGGGCTGTCATAAGGATTTAGCAAGTTCACACATATAAAGTATTTAAGAGTGCTTACCACATGGTAAACGCCCTATAAATGTTCCCTATCAATATTATTGCTCGAGAAATCTCAACATTTTTGTTTCAACTACAACTTACATTTCAGCTCCCTCTCCTGAACACCAAATATCCAGCTGCAAAAACAAAAACCAACAACAACAAAAAAACACCAACAAACAGAAAACCCCCAAAAACTCCAGCTAGATTTTCTCAGTGAAGAACACTGCTATTAACTCAGTCATCCTAGGCTGACCTGGGACAAGCTGTTAGACTCTTGCCTCTTCCTCATCCTTAACATCTAATCTCTCATCAAGCTCTGTAGACAATTTCCTCAATACCTCTTGCAACCATCCCTTCTTCTTTAACCACACTGTCCATCTCCCACTTAGTACAGGCTTCATCACTTCTTCCAGGATTACTTTAGTTTCTGACTGGCCTTGGGGACTCTAATCTCAGCCCTCTCTGACTGACCCATCTGTTACATCCACCCTTGTTACAGGGATCTATTAAAACAAAAATCTATGTTTTTTGTTTACTATGTGGATTGGACTTTTTTTTTACTTTTTTATACTTTCAAATTAAAAATTTTTAATTTCAATTTAAAAATGAGAGAAGGAACAAAGTGTTCCCCTGATCAATGGTGGCTGGAAGCAGGGAGAGCAATATAAGGATTGCAAAAGGGCGCAAAGAAATTTTGGGGAGTGACGGATATGTTCGTTATTTTTATTATGATTATGACTTTTCGGGTGTATACCTGTGTCAAAACTTATCAAATTATACAATTAAATAAGTGTGATTTACTGTACGTCAATTATTCCTCAATTTAAAAAATTTAAATAAGAAAAAAAACAAGAGTAAATGCATCAAAAAAACCTTTAAAAATAAATCTTCCCTTCGTTTAAAATACCTCAGTGGCTGCCCTCTGCCTCAAGATAAATCTCCAACCCCTAACTATGACATGCAAGGCAATGTCTCCTCTACTGCCATTTCCCCACAAGTGCCCCCGAGTCCAGCCAGAGAGATTTACTTAGAGCGCCTTTGTTGTCTAGCATAGTAGCATAAGCTAATGCTTCTCCTCTATTTCCTTTCCCCTATTCCCCATCTAATGCTCCCTCATTTAGTTTAATCATCTAAATGCTTGTCCTCAGGCTGGGTTAGGTGCCTTTCTACTCTGCTACCACAGCACCTAGTTAAGACTTCTATCACAGCATTTCAAGAACTGTTATCAGTAGTTTTCTGTCTCTGCTATTAGATTATAAACATGAGAATAAGTTCTATGTTTTTCATCCTCAGTCCCTTGGAGAGTTGCTAGAATGCAGTGAACATTCAAAATAGTCGCTGAATTAAAAGGAAGGGAAAACAAGCATTTAAAATGTCATTTGTATCAACTGATTCTCTGATCAACCCTATCAAACTTACCCTTAAGAAAATCTGAGGCTCAGAGAAGTTAGGTGATTTGCTCAAGGCTATACCCATAGTAAGTAATGGGGCCAAGCTTTCAAACAAGGCTCTTCCGACACCTAGACAGGTGCATTTTCCTGTATTTGTGAATTCCTCACAGTGCCTAACCCTAATGCCTCTTCAGCATAGGTGATCAATAAATATCTGCTACTTTCATGTTTACTGTAACTCTCTAGTCCTAAGGGAGTTTCTGTTGCTTTGTCACACATTACAACATATGATAAGAAGACTTCAAAGAATTACAGTATACCGTATAAAGTGAAAGTGACTTTCCTTACCTAATCTTGCTTTCCACCTAAAAAGATGAATAGAAAGGGATAAATGGGGGGTAGAAAAAGATTCAACTAATAGAAGGCAGTTAGAAAGGTGGTTTCACTGGATGCTACCAACCAAGAAGAAAAGATCCTGTAACCATCCACATGCTCAGCAGCATGCTCAGCTGAGGAAGTCACTAACTTCCAAGACAAGTCAAGGTATTCATTTCAGATCTACAGCCCAATAAAATTCTCATCTTTCCCCCCCAAAGTATCTATCTTAAAAACACCGAGGATGGGACTTCCCTGGTAGCACAGTGGTTAAGAATCTGCCATGGGTTCGATCCCTGGTCTGGGACGATCCCACAGGCCACAGAGCAACTAAGCCTGTGCACCACAACTACAGAGCCTGTGCTCTAGAGCCCATGAGCCACAACTACTGAGCCCACATGCCACAACTACTGAAGCGCGAGCGCCTAGAGCCTGTGCTCAGCAACAAGAGAAGCCACTGTAGTGACAAGCCTGTGTATCACAACGAAGAGTAGCCCCTGCTCACAACTAGAGAAAGCCCGCACGCAGCAACAAAGACCCAACGCAGCCAAAAATTAATTAATTAATTTAAAAAAAATACATCTAGGAGGGGGACTTCCCTGGTGGTCCAGTGGTTAAGAATTCACCTTCCAATGCAGGGGACACAGGTTCAATTCCTGGTCAAGGAACTAAGATCCCACACGCAGCAGGGCAACTAAGCCCATGCGCCGCAGCTACTGAGTATGCGAGCCACAACTAGAGAGAAGCCTGCGCACCGCAACTAAGACCCCAACACAGCCAAAAAAATAATAATAATAAATAAATATTTTTTTAAAAAACAAAACACTTAGTAGGGAATTCCCTGGTGGTCCAGTGGTTAGGATTCTGCGCTTCCACTGCCAGGGGCCTGGGTTTGATTCCTGGTCAGGGAACTAAGATCTCACAAGCCGAGCACCATGGCCAAAAAAAACCACTTAGGACATCCTAGTTGCCATTTCCTCAGCAGTCGTCAGATCTGAATCAGTTCCTGCCCTGGCATCAACAATTACTTCACCAAGTTACTTTCTGTAGGTTACAGGAGCTACTCTTCAAAAAAACTTTTACTACGCAACAACAGAGGGCACTGCACTTTGCTAGGCTGACAAGGAATACAAGAAGGAAAATCACAGGCCGTGTATGCCACATATAAAAAGATTAGACACAAATATTTCTAATATCAGAACTCAAAAGAAAGCTAGAGGCAGGAATACACAGTGTCTGCTATGAAAAACAGTCTCCTTGACCCAATTTTTAAAGACTTGACAAAATTATAAATTCTACTATCCCTTCATGATTAGGACCCAAGCTCTGTATCCTCCTAACTCTTGTTCTCTTCGAATCTTTACTGAACACCTATGATGTGCCAGACACTGTGCTAGGCAGAGTGAAAACGACAGATATGACCCCAGTTCTCGTGCAGCTTTCACTCTAATAGCATATAAGAGTATTCCACTTAACTATAGAGTTAATAATTGATCTACTGATCTCTGAAACAAACCCAAAGAACCTCAGAATCCCAAAGACTTGCAGATTTACGTCCTCGCTTTGCCCATGGGAACTCTGAAGCCCAAAAGTGACTTGCCCAAGGTCACCCTGAGCGTTAGTGACAGAACAGGAACTAGAACCCGGGTCTCCCGAAACTACAATCAGTGCCCCACGCGCTGCCTCTCTCCCTGAGGGGAAGGAGTCACAGGTGGTGACCAAGGAAAAGCAAGCTTCGTCAAATTTATATCTGACGTCAGTCTCACGCCTTCTCCAAAGAGGGGGAAGCCACGGCCAAACCGAGGGTCGGGGGAGGTGGGAAACTACCTCAGTTTCCCCGAAGAGACGCGGCCGCGCAGCCTCGCTACCGCACAGGCTCCGCTCCTGCACTTCCGTCCAGTTGCTCCCGCCCCTCCCTCTCCGACTCCAACCCGGAGGCCCGGTGGGCGACACCACAAAATTACTCCTTCACTCACAAGGACTCGCACCAGCAACGCCATGTTTCTCGACAACCATTTCCGGGTGAAAGGTGGGCTTCCGGAGTCCCCGCTGCCACCACCCCTCCCCTAGGTCGTCTTTTCGCCGGCGGATGCCCGGCAACGGCGGCGCAGGCGCACAGAGGTCGCTGCGCACACGAGCGCGCGCTTTCACTGCTGTGCGCGAGGAGGCAGGGCCTGGGGCGCGGCCGGACGGTCGGGACGCGCGCGCGCCTCCCGCTCTCCCTAGTCTCCGCCAGACACGTCACAGAGGCTCAAGTCATCACAACACCTGTCCTCTTTGACCTCTGCCTCGGGCTTTTCATAGCTCTTTCATTAACCCACCTCACCCAGCCTCAGTCTTCAGCACCACCTTGTCGGAGTCCCTCTTTCCCAGACTCTGTCCCCACAAGGATTCCCTCCTCTTCACCGATGGTTGAAAAGAACAGAATCCTGGGAGAATCCTAGCACTTCAGAACTCCCTAAGGGACTTCCCTGGTGGTGCAGTGGTTAAGAACCCGCCTGCGAATGCAGGGGACGCAAGTTCGAGTCCTGGTCCTGGAAGATCCCACATGCCACGGAGCAAATAAGCCCGTGCGCCACAACTACTGAGCCTGCAAGCCGTAACTACTGAGTCCATGCTCTTAGAGCCCGTGCTCCGCAACAAGAGAATCCACTGCAATGCAAAGCCCATGCACCGCAATGAAGAGCAGACCCTGCTCGTCGCAACTAGAGAAAGCCCGCGCGCAGCAATGAAGACCCAACCCAGCCAATTACTGAAAGAAAAAAAAAAAGATTCTCTAAAACGAGCCTGAGAAAGAGTAGGAGGAAGAACAAAGGGCATGGCTGAGTCCTGAAATTCAGGGGAAGAGGGTGGTCACAGGCTGACCTGAGACCCGAAGAAGGAACTTTAGGGGCTTCTGGTTGGTTGGTTGTGATTGGGAGCATCTTTGAGTATTGATAGGAAATTATTATAAAGATGAAGATACAGAAGAAAGAATCAAAGACGCAAAGAGTTTCCACAGGAGGTTGGGAGAGAATGGCCTTGGCTAGAACACCTCTTGCATTCATTGTATCCCAAGAACAGTAGAGGAGAGAAGGTGTCAGTGCTCCTGGGGTGACTGGGAGCAGAAGGGCAGGGTGCTGAAGGACTCCCTTCTCTTTCATTCAGTCAACATAGACCCACTGAATGGTCACTATGTGCTGGACACAAGACAGGTGTGGATACTGGCTTCCTGGAGCTCATAGACCTGCGGCTGGGGGGGTAGAGGCTGGAGGTGCTGTGTCACAAAAGTCTAGTAAGCCGATGAAAAAAATAAAATAGTTAAAAATTGTGGTAAGTGCTATGAAGGGAACAACAAAGAGCTAAATTAGAGAATAACATGCGGGGACTTCCCTGGTGGCACAGTGGATAGGACCCTGCCCTCCCAATGCAGGGGGCCCAGGTTTGATCCCTGGTCAGGGAACTAGATCCCACATGCATGCCGCAACTAAGAGTTCACATGCCACAACTAAGGAGCCCGCCTGCATTAACTAAGACCCAGCGCAACCAAATTTTAAAAAATAATAATAATAACATGGGAAGGAAACTACGCTTTAGAAACTACCCTTTAGATGCTTTGCACTCAAGTGGACAGCTTATGTGTTTGGTATTGGAAACAGTGGTGTAGCGCTCCCACACATAAGTTAGGACAAGTTGCATCACATATTAAAAAGGGGGAGTTTCCCGGCTTCCCTGGTGGCGCAGTGGTTAAGAATCCGCCTGCCAATGCAGGGGATACGGGTTCGATCCCTGGTCCGGGAAGATCCCACATGCCGCGGAGCAACTAAGCCCGTGCGCCACAACTACTGAGCCTGCGCTCTAGAGCCTGTGAGCCACAACTACTGAAGCCTGCGCGCCTAGAGATCATGCTCTGCAACAAGAGAAGCCACTGCAATGAGAAACCCGCGCACCACAACGAAGAGTAGTCCCCGCTCGCCGCCAACTAGAGAAAGCCCGTGCACAGCAACAAAGACCGAATGCAGCCAAATATAAATAAATAAATTTATTTATTTTAAAAGGGGGGGGGCACTTCCCTTCCTACAGCTACTGAGCCTGTGCTCTAGAGCCCGCAAGCCACAACTACTGAGCCTGCGTGCCGCAACTACTGAAGCCCGTGCGCCTAGAGCCCATGCTCCGCAACAAGACAAGCCACCGCAACAAGAAGCCCGCGCACCACAATGAAGAGTAGCCCCCGCTCGCTGCAACAGGAGAAAGCCCGCGGGCAGCAATGAAGACCCAATGCAGCCAAAAATAAATAAATTTATTTAAAAAAAAAACTACCTATCTATAAAAAAAGGGGGGGGGATAAGAGCAATATTCTTGTTAATCAGATTCAAGAAGCAAATGTGATACAAAAACTGTGCAAATTTAAGACCAAGTAAATAATTCACACAATAGATGATGAACTAAGATGTTGGGGACAAGAGAAAAGACTGATATTTAATTTCCTTTCTGATGGCTTCTATTTTCTCTGTTAACTTGGCAGGAAAGTTTTTCTACTCAGAGGAAGGCAGATGGTATGAGATTATAGTTTAGAAGAAGGAGAAAGTTTAAAGTTTAACAAAGAATGAAAGAAAAAGGGGCCAGTGAAATATGGAGAATCTAGTTGAAGCTGGTAACTCTCCACTTTATAAATTTTAATTTATTAATTAATTTTAAATTAAAAAGTGATTTATGATTACACTGTATTTTCTAAAAATTAGCATGTTACAGATAAAGCTAAAGTCCCTTTTTACCATCACCTTGAATCCCAACCTTCCACCCTCTCTAAAACTGAATTTCCTTTCAGATCTTTTTTAATGCTTTCATATACATATACATGTTCCCTTAGAAAATATGTCTTTCTGGTTGGTGTGGGTTTTCGTTTTTTTCCTTTTATTTTTAACTTAATTGACAGCATAGTTTTGTTTTATTTTGCTGCTTCCTTCTTTTTACTAGTTTCTTTTTAAAATTCTATATATGTTGCTCTACATAGATCCAGTTCATTTCCTTTTAACAGCTGTTCTATCATATGATATATATGGCATATAGTTTGTTTCTTTTTGTTGTTGTTCTTATGACCAATGTTTCCATGAATATTCTTATACACTTAAGAGCAAAAATTTTAATGGCATCCACCTATTTCTGTGTGATTTTTCTTCAAAATCATTAGCTAACTTGGGATTAGCAGAGGAGAGAGCTGATAGTTGGAGTCAATAAAGGATTGTTTTTCCAGGCCATGGAATAGATGTCATCAGTGCAAAGATGGTGATGATATTGTCAAGAAAAAGTTTCAAGGGCATTCCCTGGCAGTCCAGTGGTTAGGACTCGGTGCTTTCACTGCCGGGGGTCTGGGTTCAATCCCTGGTTGGGGAACTAAGATCCTGCAAGCCGTGTGGCGCAGCCAAAAAAAAAAAAAGAAATGTGAATGAAATGAGAGAGTGACCCATGTAAATATCTTGGAAAAGAGCATGCTGGGCAGAGAGAACACAAGTGCAAAGGTCCCAACATGAGAGAATGCTTGGTGTTTCCAAGGAAGAGAAAGGAGGTTATCACGGCCTAGAGCCAAATGAATAAGGAAGAGTATGGTAAGAGATGAGGTTGACAACCTGGCCCTAGAGGCCAGATCATGGGGGAGCTTGTTGGCCATGGTAAAGACTTTGGATCCTATTCTAAGTATGTGCTAGTGTAGCTGTAGAAGATCACTGGAAGGAAACACAAGAAACTGGTAATAGTGGTTATGATGGTTGATTCTGAAGAAGAGGGCTGGGAGACTAGGAGGTTAGGTCTGGAAAGGAGACATATTTTTTTCACTATATATCCTTTTGCGTTGTTTGGAGTTTGTACTGTATCTATATAATTACCTTTAAAATTGAAAGAAAAGGGAATTCCCTGATAGTCCAATGGTTAGGACTCTGAGCTTCCACTGCCAGGGGCCCGGGTTTGATCCCTGGTCAGTGAACTAAGATCTTGCAAGCAGCGCAGTGCGGCTGAAAAAATAATAATAATAAAATAAAATAAAATTGAAAGAAAAATATCCATATCACTCTCAAAACCTTATTCTGAAAAAAAAAAAGTTTACTCATTGGTTTTATGGAAAATACAAAGAAGTAGAACTTGGTCCTTGCCCTCAGGCATATTACAGCTGTGGAGGTATAATACATATTCACAAAAATTTTAAAAGACAATGCAAAAGAATGAAGTTGGACTCCTATTTCACACCATATGGACAATGAACTCAAAATGGATCACAGATCCAAATATAAGAGCTAAACTATAAAGCTCTTAGAAGAAAACATAAGAGTAAATCTTTGTGACCTTGTTTTAGGCAAAGCCTTCTTAGATAAAACATCGAAAGTACAAATAACAAAAGAAAAAAATAGATAAATTGGACTACATAAAAATTTAAACTTTTATGTTGCAAAAGATACCATCAAGAAAGCGAAAAGGTATAGAATGGGAGAAAATATTTGTAAATCACATATCTGATAAGGGACTTGTATGCAGAATATCCAAAGAAGTCTACAACTCAGTAATTAAAAAAAAAACACCCAGTCAAAAATGGGCAAAGGAGGGCTCCCCTGGTGGCGCAGTGGTTGAGAGTCCGCCTGCGATGCAGGGGACACGGGTTCGTGCCCCGGTCCGGATCTTCGTGCCCGGAAGATCCCACATGGCGGCGGAGCGGCTGTGCCCGTGAGCCATGGCCGCTGAGCCTGCGCATCCGGAGCCTGTTGCTCCGCAGCGGGAGAGGCCACAACAGTGAGAGGCCCGCGTACTGCAAAAAAAAAAAAAAAAAAAAAAAAGGGCAAAGGCTTTGAATAGACGTCTCTCAAAGAAGATATACAAATGGTCAAGAAGCTAATGAAAAGATGATCAGCATTATTAGTCATGAGGGAAGGAAACACACACACACACACACACACACACACACACACATACACACAATGAGATACCACTTCACATGCCCACTAGATGGCTATAATCAAGCAGACATGTAATACAAAGTGCTGACAAGGATGTAGAAAAACTGGATCCCTCATACATTGATGTATGTGATGTTTGGAAAACAGTCTGGTTGTTCCTAAAAATGATAAACATAAAGTTACCATATGGCCCAGTGATTCCATTCCTAGGTATATATTTAAGAGAAATTAAAACATATGCCCACACAAAAAATTGTATATGGTTGTTCATCACGACATTATTCATAATAGCCAAAAACAACCTAAATATCCTTCAACTGATGAAATGGATAAATAAAATGTGATATATCCAGAAAATAGATTATTTCTCAGCAATAACAAGGAATGAACTACTGATACACTCCAACATGGCTGACCCTTTAAAACATTATGCTAAGTGAAAGAAGTCAATCGCAAAAGACTACATACACTATGAGTATGATTCCATTTCTATGAAGTGTCCCGCCGCCCATTCCCATGGCCAATTCCTGAACCGCATCACCAGAATTGTTTTAATTAAGAAAATTTTAATTTATGCCATTCTGGGTTCTCACCGTCCTTTTTTTTTTTTTTTGGCCACACCATGCGGCTTGCAGGATCTCATTTCCCCGACCAGAGATCGAACCTGTGCCCCCTGCAGTGGAAGCACGGAGCCCTAACCACTGGACAGCCAGGGAATTCCCTCACCATCCTACTCTTTAAGTGTCCATTCATTCCTAGGACACTTGTCATTTCTACCTCATTGAGACCTCCAGGCTTTTTATCTCTTCTCTTTACACAGTAGTCTGTCAACCCTCTCATCTCTCTCCTTCTATCTAACTCAGATCATACAGTCTGTCACTGTAATTGCTTATCTCTTGCAATATAACTCCCTTGCTCAAATGTCTTTCTATCCCTGCCCCCCCACCTAGAGAGACACCATGCCTGCATCTAGGTTATTGAGTACTATTGGAGAAAATCATGCAAGGAACATATTGGTACCATCAAATATGGATACCAACCTTTATTACGCTCAACTCTGCCCCCCCTTTCCAAAACTACCGTTTATAACTGTATTAGATTCCTAGGACTTCCATAACAACAACAACAAAAAAAACAAGCCAGGTGGCATAAAACAATGGAAATGTATTGTCTCACAGTTCTGGAGATAAGAAGTCCAAAATCAAGGTGTTGGGCTTCCCTGGTGGCACAGTGGTTGAGAGTCCGCCTACCGATGCAGGGGACACGGGTTTGTGCCCCGGTCCGGGAAGATCCCACATGCCACGGAGCAGCTGGGCCCATGAGCCATGGCCGTTGAGCCTGCACGTCCAGAGCCTGTGCTCCGCAACGAGAGAGGCCACAGCAGTGAGAGGCCCGCGTATCGCAAAAAAAAAAAAAAAAAAAAAAAAATTCTGATCAAAATCAAGGTGTTGACAAGGATCACGCTCTATCTGAAGGCTCTAGGGGAGGAGGATCTTTCCTTGTCTCTTCCTAGCTTCTGGTCATTGCCAGGAATCCTTGCTGTTTCTTGATTTTTTTAACTCCAGTCTCTGCCTCTGTCAGCACATGGACTTCTTTTGTACCTGTCTCTGTGTCTCTTCTCATCTTATAAGGACTCCACTCATACTGGATTAGGGTCCACCCTGATGACCTTATCTTAACTTGATTACATCTGTGAAGATCCTTTTTCCAGATAAGGTTATATTCATAGGTTAGGGGCAGGGGTGTTGGACTTTAACATATTTCTTTTGAGGGACACAATTCAACCCATAACAGGAACCTGTTCCACGTTCCTTGACTCTGACCCCTTCTTACTGTCTCTGAACAGATAGCCTCACCTCCTGCTTCACAGAGAAAAAATAAATTAGAAGCCATCAGAAGGAAACTCAACTTCCCACCACCAAACAAACCTACTTGTATAGCGTGCATGTATCCTTTCTTCTTTATATCATTTCAATAGAAGAATTGCCATTTTTCTTAGTTAAAGCTAACCTTGTAAGAGTTCTTCAAACTTGACGTGTCCAAAACTGACCTCATCATCTTCCTCTAAAAATCTGTCCTCCTTCTGTGTTCTCTCTTTTCATTGTTGTTGAATGGCACACCATCCGCCCAGTTGCTCAAGCAAAAAAGCCACAGGATTCACCCTTGACTCTGCTTCTCCCTTATTCTCTCCATCCCAACACTCCCCAAGTCCTGCTAAGAGAGCAGAACCACAGTCTCTTTGGGTTTGTACAGTACATGTCTATTAAGAAAGCCCACACTTGTATTTGCACTTAGGCACCCACATTATATTCAGTTGATTCTACTAAGTTCACAGCTACCTACAACACTATCTCTTTCCCATCTGAAGTTGTGAAATCACACTTCATATCTTGTACTTGTATGGTTGGTTTCATGCATTCTGATGACTTTCCCCCCTGTTTTATTCATTTCCTTTGATTCAGTCTATTACCTTACCATCTTAGTATCCTTTGGGATCTTTATTTTCTCTTTCATTCATGCATGGAACTTGAAGGCATGATCATTGCAAGATAAGAGACTTCATGTAAAGTGCTAAGCACAGTACCTGGCACATAATAAGCCCTCAATAAACATTGTAGTTTTTATTATTACCCCAACATTCAGAACAGTATTGAGCCATAGAAGACCCTCAATAAATATTTACTGGTTAATAAATGAATAGATGGATCAAAGATGGATGGAATGAATGAATATCCCCTTTCCTGCATCCCAGGTCCATTAAATTTGATATTATTTTCCCTCTTTTACAGTTAGAGAAACTAGAGAGGTTAAGTAACTTGCTCGAAGTCACTCAGCTGGAAAGTCGTGGAACTAGAACTGGAACCCAGATCTGCTTGACTCCTAAGCATATATGACTATTCTGCTTAACTCTGCTTCCTCACATTACATTCAGATCAAAAGAACTAATTGTGAAGTCAGAGGCTTCCCAAGGTTGTGTGTTCCAAGCCCTAGAACAGCTGATTCTCCAGCTTGTGGCCCTGGGACATGGGGATGTGGAGGAGGCCAAGAGATGGCATCAGAGCTTTGGGGGCCTCACTTCTTTCCTCTGCTATGGACCTCCCATTTTCCCTGCCCTAAACTATATGCTTAGCTATTTCTCCCTGAGAACTAACAATATTCTGTGTCCCCAAGGAGATACTTTAAGACCAGGACGCCAAGCCCCGGGAAGATAATTCTACTACTTGCCAAGACTGGGGTCAGTGGAATTGGGGGTCCAGAAGAGTGGCAAGAATGGTACAAAGAATACAGAGACCTGCAGGAGACCTGCAGTTACCTCTCTGGATTGTTAGCTTCTCATCTGTAAAAATAGGGGAGCAGAGGGTAACATTCCTTGCCCTGCCTGCTTCACAAGACTGTTTGAGGCACAATAATGATAACAACTAACATTTGTTGAGTGCCACCTCTGTGCCAGCTACTGTGCTGAGTGTCTTTCGTATCCTCACAGTTAGCCTCATGAAATAGGTACATCGTTTACCCGTCCCCCCACCTTTTATTTTCACAAATGAGGAAATCAAGGTTCATGGAATTAGACGACTTGCCCAAGGCCTCTAACTCTAAGTGACAAATCTTGAAATTTGAAACTGGGCTGCCTTTTGTGGCCAGCAGAGCTGTGAGACCACAGCTGAGACAGTGTTTGTGAACTCTAAAGAACGATATAAGCCTTGAACCCTTTGGTGTGAGAATGCCCTGCACAAGTATGCAGCCTGTTATGATTGGGACTGGAGGTGGGTGCCTGGTGGGGATAATTTTCCAAGGAGGCAGTTGAACAGATCAGATGGTTAGGATGGAAGGGCTGTTCCCACCCACAACAATCTGATTGGTTCCCCATAGTCTGGGTGGGAAAGGGGGTCAGGTAGAGAGTCTGAGTGGTTCTCTTGCGAAAAAGTGTTCTAGGACAGGTGGAGGAGGGAGAGGAAGCTCCTAGGGTGTCAAGCTGGAGCCACAACATTCAATTCAATGCCTGGGCCTCAGCAGGAAGAGCACCGTGGCTGAGAGTCCTTGAAGCTCTCTGATAGGGATAAGGCAGGGAGAGCTCCAATCTGTCAGACTTTCCAAGAAACCAGGGACGTACAGCCCAGGAAATCAGTGCATGTAGGAGCCTGCCCCACCTGTGACCCCTTGGTCCCCTGCCTCTCTGCCTTGGGTCTCCAGCCACCCTGCTTCTACACTGCTCTCCCTGTGTCCACAGTCCACTGCTTGGCCTCCCCGGGCACCTCCCTTCCAGGCTCACTCTCCTCTCACATACACCAGAACTCTGTCTGCCGTGCAGCTCCTTTGTTTACTTCCAGAGCTTGTGGGCCTGCCCCCAGCCAAACACAACGAAACTCGGCCAGGGAGGGCTAGGCTCCAGGCTCAGGCTGGCCCCTCAGGGACAGGGAATGGCCTCCAAGCCAGGGAGGTAGCTCGAAGGTATGCTGCCCCCCACCCTGGGCTCTTGCTTCAGGTCCTGACAACCCAGGTTTCAGGGTTTCTTCCCCTCTAGGGAAGAAACACAGGATCTGCCCAGAGCTGGGCAAGAATTCTTACTGTTGAAACAGCTTTGGCTAGGAGCCCTGGGAATCGAAGACCCAGCTGGAGAGAGATGGGGGAAATTTTGAGGCCCCCTGGGTGGGAAGCTGAGGCCTAGGCTTTCTTCTGCTGGTCCTCCCTTTCTTC
Organism: Pseudorca crassidens; assembly: GCF_039906515.1. Taxonomy (NCBI): domain Eukaryota; kingdom Metazoa; phylum Chordata; class Mammalia; order Artiodactyla; family Delphinidae; genus Pseudorca; species Pseudorca crassidens. The sequence continues at coordinate 65,724,795 of NC_090310.1, forward strand.
AGCCAGGCAGAACCTGGTCCTGAGCCCTTGGAACAAGGACTCAGGTGCCCAAATTTCCCTACCAGAAGGCTGTATTCCCCTCCCAAGAGCTCATGCCTCGCTCTTCCCCATAGGTTCTAGTGGAAAAGGGAAGTGAGCATTTAGTCTGGGCCAAGCCCCAAGCAGGAATGTGTCTGGCATTGGTCCGTCTAAGGTCAGTAAGGTCAGTGGGGAGGTTACTAATGTATAATTATGTATTTATATATGGTATAATGTAAAGGGGAGGAGCTCCAGTTGTTTCTAGAGCTGGGGTGAAGGGGTGGAATGTGTGCCGAACTGGAGGGTAGCAGGTAAGATAAGATCACAGGTAAGATTACATGAGGAACCGTGGTCAGTGACAGAAAAGAGATGCCCCCATAGGGGAAGAGGAGATCGTGGCAGCCCACGTTCCCCAGTGAGAGGTGGAGGGCCCTTTAAATGGTGACCAGTTGATTCTGTGAGTATGATGTGGGGATGAGAGGGGACAGAGCAGACACTGGTGAATGAAGTGGGGATGACTTTAGAGGAAATGAAATCCCCAGTTTCCCTCCCATTTAAGGGATCCATTTTGGAGGCAACAAACTTGACTAAGGAATGTCAAAAAGGAAACCTAACTCTGTTGCTATGCCTCAGTGGAATAGATGGAGCTCTGGAAGAAAACCAGGAATGGGGTTAGAGGTAGCACTGGCCCTGCTCAGCCTGTGCTCTCTGTCCCATTCTGCTTTGGGCAGCCCGCCTCCCCTCTCTGGGACAGTCATTCTTTGAAGGGTCACTGGGTCCCCTGGGGTAAATAAGAAATCTGCCACAGTTTTAGGCATGGTTTTGTTTTTTATCTCATCAATGTACATTTTAATCTAACAGTCTAAGAGCCTCACACCCATGCCCAAACCCGCTCCCCCTCTTTCCCACCCCTGCCCAACCAGCATCCATCTGCCCCAGGGGCAGAAAGTCATCAAGCACAATGGTAATTCAAGGAGGAGGTGGCACCTGTGCCTCTCCCAAGGCGAGCCCTCCCTGGAGAGTCCAGAGATCGAGAAGGTCCCGGTAAGGAGAGGTGGTGGGCTGAGTTTCATTGGAAGACAAAGCCTCCTGGGTCTCAGTCCCATTCAGAGTCTGTCTCCCTGGGCCTGTCCCCGCCAGTCAGAGCAGCAGAAGGGCAGAGATCCTCAGACAGGGGGACTTGTGGATAGAAAGAGACCTTCAGCCCAGTTCTCACTCTGAGAGTGAACAAGGCTGTTGAAATCCCCTTTCACGCAGGCTGTGTAGATGCTCCTGGCTGTAGCTTCCCGACCCCTCTGTGATTCCAGGAGTGCGTGGAGGGGCTCTTGTGACCAGCATCCTGGGATGTATCACCCAGGAAGACAGAGGCCAGTGCTGCTACCTGCAGCCACAAGACTCCACGACCATGTCCTCATACTGCTTATAGACCACGTTGTTGGCGGAGTCAATGAAGAGGATGCTGATGGGACTCAGCCGCGTGGGCACACAGCAGGTGGGTGGCGTGGACTCAGGGTCCATGGAGTTCATCAGGGTCTGGATGACTGCATGGTTCGTGGGCTCCAGGTGGGAGCGCAGGGGGAACTCACATAGCCCCTCGCAGTGGAAGGCCTCGTACTCCAGGGGCGCAATAATCCAGTCGTCCCAGCCCATGTCCTTGAAGTTGACATGCAGCGCCTTCCGACTGCAGCGGGCCTTGGGGTTCTTGCTGGGCCGCTTGCCCTGACGTGTGGCCAGTGGGGCCCGCCGCTTTCGCCGCTGGCTGAACAGGTACTCGTAGACGGTCTTATCATCTTGGCCAGAGCGGGCCTTAATCTCATTAAAGAACAGGTCCCGTTTCTTGGTGCGGCCAAACACCAGGAACAGGGCCTTCTCATGGACCTGCCGGGCAGCCCGGTCAAAGCCCAGGCCACGGAGGTCCACGGCCCGGCCCCGTTCCCAGGCCTCCAGCTCCAGGCACAGCTGGGCCGAGTTCTTAAAGTTTCGGAAGAGCTTCCAGATGTCGAACACCTCCCAGCCAGATCCATCCAGGCCTGGCATGGAACGCACATCCAGCAAGGCCGCCGGCTGTCGGCCGCTGGGGCAGCTGGACAGCTTCAGCTGGGCAGCTCGCCCACTGCCGGGGGCCACTGGCTTAGCTGTGTCCGAGGGCTTCTTCCGCAAGATCCGCAGCTCGGCCCCTAGTAGCCCATCCTTCTCCAGGGCGCTAATGTCAAACATGTACCTCTGCTTCCTGATCGCAGGACCTCGGTCATCTAGAGAGAACACCCATAAGTCATTCCCCACAACCTCACCAAGGGAGCTGGTCACCTTAAGGCCTCAGGGGAGGACCACAGCTCTTCTCCCCTCGAGAGAACGTTCTTTAACCTCTTCCCCACTCTGACAGAGGGCAAGACCCAAACCACTGGGAGCCTTTTTCAAAATAAGGGAGCTTCCAAGTAGGATTGGTTGATCTGTAGATGTGGCTGTAGCTGATTTGAGTGATTCTGGGTGTTTGTGTCAATGAGATGCATAGCAGAGGTCCATCAGCCTTAGAACTGCCTTCTACCTGCCCCTCTCCCATCTGTTATCCAATATGATTTCTCTTTGGTAAGATAGGTGGAATGGGCATTATAATGACTCCTGTTTTTCCAGGGGAGGAACCTGAGGCTCAGAGAAGTTAGTAACTTGCTCATGGTCACCCATCTGGGAAAAAGCAGAGCTGGAACTCCAGCCTAGAACTTTTTACACCGGATCCTGAGCTGCTTCTACTATACCATGCCTTAAAGAAGATCTTAGTGTTCTTGTTTTATGGATGAGGGACAGAGAGGGGGAGTGACTTGCCTAAAGTCACACAGCAAGTTAACAAAAAAGCCTGTCTATAAGCCAATTTTCCTGGCTTCCCAGTATAATGATTTTGTTGTGTATGTTTCTTACCCTGCTGGGTACGTGAATGTGTGTGTGTGTGTGAATGACAGTTGTTGTGTGTGTGTGTGTATGGTTCAGTTCACATGTGAGTATGAAAAGTAATGCATATGTGAGTGACATGTTATATGCATGTATGATTGGGCTTGTGTGAATATTTGAAGGGTATGTATGTATATGTGTCTATATATATGTAAGAAGATTCCTTGCATATATGTAAGGTGTGTGTGCACGTGTGTACATGTGTGTGTGATTCAGCATGTACGCATAAATATAAGGCTGTGTGTGTGTATAAGAAGCTCAGTAGTATGTCCGAATCAGCATGCCTTCCTTCCTAAATACCAATTTGCCATTGGGAAACATTCATAATATTGCTCTAGAAGCTAATTAGGCCTTTAAACTCCCCATCTCCCCCCTCCAAGCTCCCTGAGAGCTGGGGGGCACAGGGACTTATTTTATGATTTCCCCAAGGGGCCACAGCTTGCTCTGGCTGGGCAGGCAGCCAGGCCACCTCCCCCAACCTCAGCCAGACCTGCTGCCTCTGTGCCTCCCCCCACCTCTGTCATTCCCCCACTGGCCAGCTCTAATGAGGAGCCTCTTCCTCTCTCTGACCCTTCCCCCACCCTGCCAGCCAAAGTCCCAAGACTCCCAGAACCAGAACGTATGAGCTGCCAGCAACTCTAGCAATCAGGTCCACCTCCCTCTTCACACTTATGGAGAAACTGAGGCCCTAAGAGGGGAAGGGACTTGCTGAGATCACACAGCAAGTTGAGAGGAAAAGCCAAGACAGTGATGTGGGGTGGGCAGAGGGAGAAGTGAAGGGAGCACATCGTCTCCTGGGTTCATGATAAAAATGATGTGTGTTTAGGACAGGACAAAAAGTTTTCATATTTGAAGGGCTCTCAGAAATCACCCAATCCAACCTCCATAGGGTTGTACTGATGGGGAAACTGAGACCCCAAAGGGAGAAGGGGCTTTCCCAAGGTCACACGGTGAGTTAGACCCTAGGTCTGTTGTCCACCCTGCCCCATCTCGTATATCTAGAGGTTGTTCCAGAACTCCACTATGCCTCATTTACTGTCGTCACCTATCTTGTCCCCTCTGCCCCCCAGGCCAAAGGCAAAGTGGGAGAACCATGGGTATCTGAGATTAATTTCTCTCTCTGCTATCTGAGAAAACCTACAACCCTCTGCAGCCTGGAAAGTCTGGCCAATTCACATAAGCACAGAGCATGGCCTGGTAATCAAGAGTCTTAGAGGCTGGTCCCCAACTCTGCCACCAACAGGCAGGTCTTATCTCCTTCCCAGGCTTCAGTAACCCCCTCTGCACCTTGCAGGAATGGCGCTTGGTGATCCCCAGGTGCCCTCCAGCTCTGACATGCCAACAGCCTGGGACCTGGAGTGTGTGAGGTAAGTCCCAGATACCACCCAGGCCAGATGCACACACCGTCTCCCACCAGTGCAGTGGTGGGGCTCTAAGAGCCCCCTCCATGCATGCAGATGCCCCTCCCTCTGAGCCGTGCCCCTGCCCCCCCCGCCCCCTCACCTTGCCCTTTGTCAATAAAGCTGGTGATGGTGTTGGCCAGGCCAGCCTCCAACTTCACGCTGCTGTTGCCTCCCTTTCTGTCAGCCTCGGACAGCGTCCTGTACAGCGAGAGCATGTATTCGTGGGGCGTGATTGGGGGCGGGCGGAATGGCTCCTTGGGCTCTCGAGGGGACCCAGGCTCCCTGGCCTTCTTCAGCAGGAAGGGGCTGGGGACAGATCCTGTCTTTGGTGGTGCCTTACCCCCAAGAAGCTGTCCTTTTGGGGTCACAGTCCGCGTTGCAGCCTGCCTTGTCTGGGGAGGGTGTCCTGGCTTGGGTTCAGGGCCACCCGATCTGGGGGGCAGCTTTTTGGGTTCATCCTTCTTGGGCTGTGTCAGGGCTCCTGTCTGCCCAGTGCCCCCCTTTGCCCTGGCATTGGTGGCCCCCCCACCGTAGCTGTGACCCCCCGGCCTGAAGATGTTCTGGGCCAGAGGGGGCCTCTCCTTGGCTTCTGCTTTGGCCAATCCTGGCCTGGCCCCCTGGGGTCTCTGGCCCAAGTCAGGGGCACCCAATACAGTGCAGATGAATTCCAGGTCCAGCCAAGCCAGGTGCCAAAGCAAGAAAGTGAGGACTTTGGGGAGTCTCATCCTCTGGACAGCCGCTGAATGACACCAAAGAGAATAGTGGCAGCAGCGGAGGTGCCTCTGGTTTGGCAGGAAAAACCATGAAAAGAGTGGACCCTCAAAAGCAGCGGCAGCAGCAGTAGCAGCAGAAGGAAAGGCTTTCTCCTCAGTCTGAGGCTCTTGAAGTCTGCCGGGTGTGTGTCTGTATCCAGTCCCATAGTGGAAATGCTCTCGTATCCAGACGTGCACCGTCTCCAGTCAGCAGCTGAAAATAACTCGTTCTTGAAAGGAGAAAGCCGACCGCCCCCTTTCTCCTGCACAACTGACTGAGGGCTTGAAGGAGGCTTGTATAAGGCTGAGGGATTTTTCCAAGAAGGAAGAATGGCGTAATGCTGCCTGTGTGCTCCAGTTCTTTTTTTTTTTTTTTAAGTTTTGAATCCTTTCCAGTGAAAATACTTACACACACACACACACACACACACACACACACATGCCTGCAGGTGCTCAGAAAAATCTTTTACAAACCTGAACTCAGGAATTGGAAACGGAATTCCAACCCAAACCAATTTAATTACTCTCTGATGTCATGCTGTCTAAACTCATTTAAGTGCGATATATTTATGTGAAAAAAATCACCGGTGCCCTCTGAGGCCATGGCTCATGGGGACTCTTGGCACACAGCCCCGAGGGGGGCTTCTAGGCTTGGGGGGGGCTCTCAGTCCCACGGAGCAGACTCTCGGGTCTTTACCTCCACGTCACGGGGCAGCCCACCCCACCTTCCTGAGGAGAGATGCTGAGGAGTGAACTCAAGGATCTTAAGCCCCAGAAACATGAGGAGTGTGGGTTTTCAGTTAAGTCCTTGGGGTGTTTTTAAAGCAACCTTTGCGTCTAGTCTGGGACCTGATTTGTTGTTGGGGGGTGGGCAGTACAGATGGCAGCATTTACCCACAGTTTCTTTTACTTTATTAAACTTGTGGTGACCCAGAGACAGAAAAGTATCAGTACCCACTACACCCCTCCCCCCAGATGCCGTTGACTGAGCTCAGATTGTTACTTCAGGCTTTGGGGGCGCTGCCACCCTGAGCCTACTCCTTAGATGGAGGCAGATCCAGAGTGTACCTCACTGCCACCCCAGCAAAGACAAACTCAGTTTTGTTGGGAGGGACTGGCTGAGTCCAGGGGTGGCAGCCCCTGCCTGGGGCAGCAGCGGCCCCTTCAGGAGGCTGGAAAAATGATTTCCCACACAGTGCTTTTCTGGTAGTTCTGGAAGAAGTCTCAATTCCAGCTGGACTCGTGGGGGAAAACTGTTCCCTTTACCTGGAATACCCTCCTTTCACTCCCACAATGGGAGGTAGTCCTCCTCATCCTGAGAGCTTCAGCTGAAAATTTACCTCCCCCTTCCCTGGTTAAGAATCCGCCTGCCAATCCAGGGGGCAGGGGTTAGAGCCCTGGTCCGGGAAGATCCCACATGCCGCGGAGTAACTAAGCCTGTGCGCCACAGCTACTGAGACTGCGCTCTAGAGCCCGCGAGCCACAACTACTGAAGCCCACACGCCTAGAACCCGTGCTCTGCAACAAGAGAAGCCACCGCAAGGAGAAGCCCGCGCACCGCAACGGAGAGTAGCCCCGCTCGCCGCAACTTGAGAAAGCCCACATGCAGCAACGAAGTCCCAAAGCAGTCAAAAAAAAAAAAGTTTCACCTCCTCCAGGAAGCCTTCCCAGATCCCCACACAGAGCCAATTACCCCTTCTTGAACGTTTTGCTACAACACTTGTCACACTGTGAGAGGTATAGCAGCAGCAGAAGCAGTCAGGTAGGCTTCCTTCTTAATCCGAGATTCTTTGAGCCTGCCTGATAGAGATCCATTCCTACTCTAAGGTCACCAGATTGGTTTCCCAGCACAACCTGGCACAGAGTAGAAGCTCAGTAAGCATTTGATGAATGAAAGAAGATGAAACTCACAGCCCGGTTGTCCAGGTGCTCGACCAGCCTTTTCATGGTGATACGTCCAGATTCTTGCTGATCTTCAGAGCACAGCTGCATAACTTGGCCATTTCAAGCTTCATCTGGTGCCCCTAGGTCAGAAACCCCAGGAGAGCTCCACCTTCCCATCTCAAAGTATCAATACACTACCAGACACTGTTCAGGGGGAGCTTTAAGGAAGAGCTGAATTCCTAACTATCCCTCCGGTTGCCCAGATTCACAACACTTGGCTTCCCTTTTGACTTGTCCACTTAAGCAGTCATCTCTGGGGCTCCTTCATCCTCTCCATCCCCACTGCCTCACTGTCTCAGTCCTCCTCATGGCCTGTCCTAATATAATTCCCTTATAACTGGCTTCTAAGCCTCCCGGATCTCTCTGTTCCAATCCTCCCTCTCTCTAAAACCTGCCCATTGAAAAGTGCCAACTCATGTGCCCTCTCCTCCATGAAGCCTTCCCTCATTCACCAGAAAATACACACTCCTGATTTGCCATCACACATTTTCTGTGCCCCTTTCCATTTTGGCAGCTCCAAGATTATCCAGTTCTGCCTCTGCCCCCCTGTCTCCGACACAGTTCATTTCTTCTATTCTGTGTACTTTTTTCATATTTAAAAAATCATAACGTAATTCCTTATAGCAGTAATAATTTATTTACATACCTGTCTCCCCCATGAGATTATGACTAGACGGCACCATATTTATCTTGCAATTATTCCCGGGGCTGGGCACAGGGCCCAGCACATAGCAGGTTCTCAGTGTGTCGTATGGATGAATGAATCTCTAACCGGCCCTTATATACAAAAGCCATCATTTTCTACTTTAAGGTATAGTTACTTACAGACATATCGTGCCTTCCCTGCTGGACTCTGAGTTCCTGAAAGGAAGGGATTCTTGTCTTGCCACGAATTAGGTATTTTGTAAGCCTGAGTGAGCGAATAAATGAAGGGATGAATAAATCAAAAACATCGGGAATTCTCTGGCGGTCCAGTGGTTAAGACTCCACGCTCTCACTGCCAGGGGCCCGGGTTCAATCCCTGGTCAGGGGAACTAAAATCCCACAAGCCGCGTGGCCAAAATAAACAAACAAACAAATGAACAAAAATAAATCAAACAATCAAGATGCCCTTGAACATGGTTTTATAAAGAGTAAGGGCTCTTGGAGACAAACAGGCCTGGTTTTGAATTCTAGTTCTGCTATATGGTTTAGTATATTATATTATCTTTGGAAGCCTCTAAACCTTTTTGTAACTCTGAACAGGAATCATGGCAGTACCTACCTCACAGGGTGTTTGTGGGGATTCAATTAAATAAATTATAAAAAGTGATTAGCCTGGGCTTCCCTGGTGGCACAGTGGTTAAGAATCCGCCTACCAATGCAGGGGACATGGGTTCGAGTCGTGGTCCGGGAAGATCCCACGTGCCACAGAGCAACTAAGCCCGTGTGCCGCAACTACTGAGCCTGCATGCTGCAACTACTGAAGCCTGCGCACCTAGAGCCTGTGCTCTGCAACAAGAGAAGCCATCACAATGAGAAGCCCGCGCACCGCAGCGAAGAGTAGCCCCCTCTTGCTGCAACTAGAGAAAGCCTGCACACAGCAACGAAGACCCAATGCAGCCAAAAATAAATAAATAAAATAAATAAATTCATTAAAAAATAAGTGATTAGCCTGGTACCCAGCAAATAATAATAGCTGCTATTTATTGAGCATATACTGGAGTAAACTAGACTCTGGCCTTTGTATTGCACTGCACTTTTATCTTATTTATCTTCACAAGAACCCTATGATGAAGATACTCTCAGTACCCTGATTTTGCAGATGAAGAAACTGAAGTTCAGAAAGGTTAAATTACTTTTTAAGCCTAATTCCCTCTCTGACACATTTTATACCAAAGAATCCTAACCTAGCTTCTAGAAACACGAAAAGTGAAAGGGTGGTAGGGGGCAATTATGGTATTCTTGGCTTTTAGTCAAGGTCTCGTCCAATGGGCTGGGACTTTGGGAACATGGAGGAGTCTCTGAGCAGGGCTATTATTTGAGGACCAGGGAACTCCAGAAATGGGGTGGGAGTCGGGGAAGGGGACTCTGGGCCTGCTTAGAAGGCCCTCTCCAGGGAGGAGCCCAGGGGACTGGCCTGGCTCTCACTATAAAGGTGACTAATCACTTCGGTCCCCTCTGGTAATTGCAACCAGATGCTGCCGCTGGCAGCACTTCAGTCCCAACATGTTTAATTACTGGGACGGAGAGTCCCTCGCCCACCGCCCCCCCCCATGTCCCCCTACCTCCCCCTCTCCTGTCAGCAATATTAATGTCAAACTCGAGGTAGAAGATGGGAGTCTTGGGAAGCCACTGGCATGGAAACAACCTTTACAGTCCTTTCTACCGTGCAGAGCCTTTAACTTTTTTACATGTTTCCCTATCCATCTCACAGGCACTCCACAAAACATCCTCTTAAAGTTGGCAGGCCAGAGTATTTTTTATACCCATTTCACAGATGAGCAGTTAACTGAATCAGCAGCAGCAGCAGCAGCAGCAACATCATTTTTCAGGCACTTAGCAATTTTCAAAGTGGCTTCACATTCTTTATGCTATCTGAATCTCCTAATTCTCAGAGTCAGTTCAGCATGGGTGAGAGCTGGCTAAGAGTATGGGTTCCAGGATCAAACAACTTGGTTTGTGTCCTGGCTCTGCCACTAACCAATTGGGTGACCTTGGGTATTCATTCATTTATGTACTTAATTATCCATCAACTATACACTGGGTGTCTACCATGTGTTACATCCTGGGCCTAAGCACTGTATCTAACAGTGGACTACCAAGTCTGTGCTCACATTCTAGTGAAAAAGACAGACAAACAAGCAAACAAATGTATAATTTCAGAGAATTCTAAGTGTGTGAAGAAAAATTAAGCAGGGTCAAAGGGATGTCTATTTTAGATAGGAATGTCTCTTTGAGGGGGTGATGTTTGAGCAGAGATCTAGATGTAGTGAGGGAATGAACTGTACAAAGGTCTGGGAGAAGATCATTCCTGGTGGAGGGAACAGCAAATGCAAAGGCCCTGTGGCATGAATGTGCTTGGCATATCTGAGGAACCGGGAGAAGCTGGTGTGACTGAAACAGAGTGAGCATGGGGGAGGTGATAGATGAGGTCAGATCATGCCAGGACCACATTGAGAATGGCCTTGGAAACCAGAGAAAGGAAGTTGGATTTTATGTTCAGTGCAGTGAGAATTTTAAGCAGGAGATTTGTCTAACATAATGACTAAGAGCTGGACTACCTGCCTTTAAGTCCTGGCTCCCTAATTTACCAGCTGTGTAATCTCAGGACAATTACTTAAACTTTCTGTGCCTCAGTTTCCTCATATACAAAGTGAGGTTAATAATAATATACCTGCCTCAAGGTTGTTACAAATTTTTGTTGTAAGTTCTTAAAACAGTGTCTTATGCAAAGTAAGCGCTACATAAATGTTACCTATTATTGATATCTTTAAAAAAAATCACTTCTCTGAACCTGTTTCTTTACCTGTAAAATTAGAATAAAAATATCTGCTTCACAGACTGCTTATAAGAACTAAATGTATTTACATATGTAGAGCACCTTTCTTTCAGTAACTATCATATAGTAGGTACTCCATAAATTATGGTTAAAAAAAAAGTCAATTGTTAATATTGTCCTTGTTCACAAATGAGGAAATTGAGTCTCAGAGGAGTTAAGTGATTGACACAAGGCCACGCAACCAGAAATGATCACGGTAGGACTCAACCCAAACTCATGACTCTGAATCCAGTGCTCTTCCCCACAGCAAGGAAGGATTGATCTTTCCTGACATCACCTTATATGAAAGGGATTGCCTGGGAGGAGGGCCTGCAGCCCCTGGACCTCCATCTGTGCTTTTTATAATCTGTGGGGCATGGGCCATCCCCATCCAGGGAGCCCAGAGCACCCCAGCAGGAGCAGAGCTGCCTAATCCTCCCCCACATCCCCATCATCATTCCGGTTTGTGTTGTTTTAAACGTCCCAGGAGCTGCCACTCTTCTGGGATATTCTCCACCAAGCTCTCAATGGTTCCCCCAGCTGAGCTCCTCGGGAACTGCACCTTGTCAGAGCATGTGGGCGCTCCAGTGAGGTCGGTCCATCCCACTCCCTGCAGATACTATAATCTGGAAACTGCATGTGGGTGTATGTGTGTTTTTGCCTGTTGCAGGTGTGGTGCACAAACAAAGCAACCACACATTTTCACTTTTATTCTTTACTTAAAGTATTTTTATTTTAAAACTTCTTAATATTTAAAAAATGTTTTTTAAAAATTTAAAAAGTAATGTGTATTAGAAAGAAAGGTAATACAAATTCATGATGAAAAAAAGTTCAGACAGTACAAGAGAATACACAGGAAGTCCCCCTCCCACTCCAGACCCCCAGTTTTCCAGACCTTCTCAGAAACAACCATTTCTATCCGTCTCCTGGATGACTTCCTATGCAATATAAGCTTTGAAAAAAACCTTTTTATTGAAGTATGATTTCTATACTGAATATATTTAAATTACAAACTTAAATAATTTTCATTGTAAAAAAAAAATAGAAGTGAAACAATACCAAAGGGTGTTAAATTAAAAGAAGCCACTCCCCAATCTCTCCGCCTAGAGGTAACGACTGTTAATAGTTAGGGACCTGGAAACCTTATTGTCATTCTTGAGCTCAGAAACCTCAGATTCTTGCTGGACTCCTTCCACTCCTCCCTCCATTCATCTACTTTATCTCCCACTTTGCACGTAAAAACTCTAAGAGGTAAGTATTATTATCCCCATTTGCAGCGGAGGAATTTGAGGCTCAGAGAGGGGAGGCGAGGCGGGTTGCTCAAAACACAAGGCAGAGCCAGGAGTTCAAACTCAGGTGAGTGTGTCTGCCTCCAAGCCCGACGTTCTTCCTGCCATGTTTCTCCACCTGGTTCCTGTCCAGATTCTTAGAGTTTAGTTTCTGTGTCACCTGAGGCAGCAGATAGAGTCTCAGGTTAGAATATAATTAAGGGCTCATCTTTTTTTTTTTTTTTTTGGCCACACCTCATGGTATGCAGGATCTCAGTTCCCCCACCAGGGACCAAACCTGTGCCCCCTGTAGTGGAAGCCTGGAGTCTTAACCACTGGACCACCAGGGAAGTCTAAGGGCTCATTTTTTGAGGAAAGAGAGGACCCAGTCCTATGGGAGCTGTCCCTATACATCTTTTTACTGCCCAAGCCCTGAATGGTGGTGAGCAAATGGCACCCACTTCAAAGAAATGTCAAGCTTGGGTGAGTGGGTATTTAGAGCTTGACTTGGTCAGTGGGAAGGGGCAAGGACTGGAAAGAGACCTGCCCACTGAGACAGGGTCAGCGCCACGGGGGGGAATACCCAGCTGATGGAGGGGATTGTGTTATTATCTAATTATAAATCCAAGGAGACTCATACGATACAACCAAGTGGCAGAATCAGCCAGAGGAACGCCCAGAGGAAATCCCCGGCAATCCCCAAACATCCATGCTTTTGCACATCACTGTTCCATGAACACTGCTTGGAATGCCCTTCCTGCCTTTGTCTGCTCAGCAGATTAATCCTTCATCATTAGGTTATATTGTCACCACCTCTATGAAGCCAGCCACTCCCTCTTTACAGAATTTACCACCCTGTAAATGTGTGAAATATACATTACTCACCTGCCTCTACTTAAGTCTGTGGACTGAGGCTCTAGGCAGGGTCCATGTGTTATTGTTCTTTGGGTCTCTCCCAGTGTCTAGCACAGGATTTGACACATAGTAGGTTCTTAATCAATATTTGTTTAATGATAAATAAATGGACTCTGATGGAAAGCAGCGAGTGGTTCACAATCTATTACAAGATGCTATATTCTTTTGGTGCCTCGAGCTCTGCTTCTGGCAGTTAGCTTGCAGTGAGAAAGAGGGGAATGATTGAGGGTTATTTTTTTTTCCTCAATTTTTCCCGTCATCCTCAGCTCACCTTGGTCACTCGGAGTGCTGACATGGAGAGGAAGATGGAGAAAGGGGTGGGAAAAGTCTTCTCTGAATTCGTGTCGTAGCTGGCTTTGTGTTTTCTGGGTTTGGCAGATGCTTTTAGCTGTTTCTGTCCATCAACAAAACATCATGGAGGGCTTTTATGGGCTCTTCAGGGATTCCCTGCTGGAGCCCTCTCCTGCACTCCTCTTAGCAAAGGCATCTCTATTGCCAATGGTCATTTGTCTTCTCACTTCTGGAGGCCCTTTACCCCTCTAGGAGGCCCTACCAAACAGGACACAGGATAGGCCTATGCAGCTCTCCTTCTTTTACTTAGTCCCCATCCAGCCTACAGAAAACATTCCCTGACAAATTCTGGGAGAGCAGGACAACCCCAATACAGCAGCACTCTCCTGGGTCTGCCACCAAATCAGTTAGCAGGCTTGTCTCTTGTTGATAGATTTCCTGGGCAGGAGGTAGATCCGGTCATTATGCTCCCCAACTGCAATGGGGTTGGATGTGGTACCTCCAACCCTCCTGGAACGCCCCTCTTCCGATCACTTGGCTCAAGCAGTTACATCTTCCCTGAGAAGGGTGGGGACTCACAGCCAGAAATATCTCCACACAAATTTTCTATCCTCCATTCTCTTGACACCATAAAGGATTTAAGAACGTTAAAACAGATTTTAAGCTATTAGAAAAAAAGAGAGAGAGAGAGAGAGAGATATGGGTTTTTAGCCCATCACTTTGAAATTTCACATATGTAAGTTTAAAAAGAAAGAAAGTCAGTCAGTCCAGGCAGCCTCTTGGTATGGGGCAAGGGGAATATCCATAAATAATGAGCAAGCCTGGGGTGCGGGATCCACTTTACAGTCCTGAAAAAGGGTTGAGATAAAAAGCATGTTCCCAGAGATGGAATTTAGGGCATAAAGAAAGAGCTCCAGTTCACTTGGAGGGGACTAGGGTTGGTTTTCTTTCAACTGATTCGTTGTCTCTCCCTCCAATCCAGCCTCCTTTGAGGCCTTCTCCCCACTCTAGTTCATCAGACAGGTTTGAACATGGCCAGACTCTAACTGTGGCTGGATTAAGTCTTTCCCTACAGGGCTCTTGGGTCCCAAGCAATTCAAGTGCTGTACATGAACACCTTTTTTTTTTTTTGTCCCAAACATTCCTGGCACTTCATAGGATGTCTGAAGGCTGATGTACTCTCAAAGCCTACAGAATCTCTAGGGGGGAATGCTACCCACTCTCACACATCAGCTAACTCCACTTTCTTCTCTGGCCCAGACAAAATACCCAGTTGTACTACTTTATTATGTTTTAATACAATTTCCAACTTGCTGTTAATACATTGTATTATTATCCAATACTAGCACATAACAAATATTCCATAAATGTTTGTTGGATGAATGAGTAAATCAATAAGGGAATGAATGAATGAATTCCCTTTTACAAAAATCAAAGATTACTGTTTGTTTTAATCCTCTTTGCTTATTCTTCATGGTCTTAAAGTGTATTATGTAGTTTGTTGACAGATTTTATGTCATTAACCTTTGTAACACTGAGGCTGGCTCCATTCATTCATTTCATGGATGCTTATTTAGCACCTACCCAGTGTCAGGCTCTGTGTTAAATGCTAAGAACAAGTCAGAGATAGCCTCCTATTCTCATGAAGCTTAAATTTTCAAGGGGGAGAAAGATAATAGGTAAACCAAAATAAGTAAAAAGTACTATGAGGGCTTCCCTGGTGGCGCAGTGGTTGAGAGTCCGCCTGCCGATGCAGGAGACACAGGTTCGTGCCCCGGTCCGGGAAGATCCCACATGCCGCAGAGCGGCTGGGCCTGTGAGCCATGGCCTCTGAGCCTGCGCGTCTGGAGCCTGTGCTCCGCAACGGGAGAGGCCACAACAGTGAGAGGCCTGCGTACCGCAAAAAAAAAAAAAAAAGTACTATGAAAAGAGTACTGCAATAGAAAATGATAGGGTATTACTTTACATAACATGATCAGGGAAGACCTAGCTGAGGAAGTACCATTTAAGTTGAGACGTGAAGGAGGGGAAGTTGTCAGGTAATCCAAGAGTTTGGGGTAAACTGGTTTAGGAGATGGCAAAGTATGCCATCTCCCTGAGGTTGCAAATGCCCTGAGGTTGGTGTAACATTCCAAATACTGTAGTGAACATTCTTGCACACAACCTGTTGGGAGAATATTTCCCTGGGGTAGACTCCCACACAACTGAGTCTTTGCATCCTTTTGTCTGTCCAATGTCTGGGATGTTTCTTCTTCCCTCTCAGCATAGTTTGCCTTTAAGAATCACTGTCCTCCCCCCACCCCTCACTTACTTTCTCTTTTTCTCAGTAACTATTAAGAACTTGTTTTGTTCTTATAGGAGAAAAATACAAAGATACTCTTATCAAAGTGTTCTTTTCTCAGGTTCCCTTTGGCTGTGAATTGCCTGTTTCACTCCTGCTATCCATTCATACATCCATCTATTCACTCAGCACTTACTTAGCTCCTATTTTGTACTAAGCCTTGTGCTGGGTGCTAGAGATACACAATCTTATACAGTGTTTCTCAAAATATGTTCCCAACGCATCGGGAATCACCCAAGGTATTTGCTTGAATGCAGAGTCCCGGGCTCCACGCCTGGTTTACTGACTCTCTAGTGGGGGAATCCGAGAGTCTGCACTTTAAGAAGTTCTCCAGTGTTGTGTTTTTTTTTTTAATCCCAACTAAAACTTTAGACCACTGAGTGGAGAAGAGAGGCAGGTGAATGAAAGTGCATTGATAATTTATGCACAAAACGCTATGGAAAAAACGCCTCTAGAGTCCTCTAGAGAAAATCAGGTTCACGCATAAAATTGGACAAACTGCGGTTCTCCGGACGGATGCAGGACATTCAGGCAAAGAAAACACCCTGTTCAAAGCCATGTGTGTTCAAATGACACTGAATAACTATGCTGTGAGTGTTGTGTTGCCTGAAGCCGTTTGGGGCTTCGGGGGTCTGAAGATGAAGCTGTATCCCGACGAAGCGCCCTTGTTAATTGTACTCGGGTTTGTAGGTGGAACAGTGCGCAGGCGCACCTAGAACCAGGTGACCACACACATGCGCAATGTGTAATCCCGAAGCCAAAAGAGGTATGATTGAGAGCAAGTTTTTTTCTGTTACTAAAACTTCCCTTACTCGAATCCAGCAAGCCTGTCTGTCCCCATTTCTGGCGAGGGAATCTTAATATCTCTTAATATTATCCCGTTTTTTCTTCTGGGCCACACTTTAAGTCGGCTGCCAGTACTCAACATGGCGGAGGCCCCTAGGTGGCGCAGTCCGTCCTTAGGCGTGCTGCACGGAGGGGCGGGGGCCCTCCGAAAGGGCGGGAGTTTGAGGGGCGGGGCCTGAGCCCCAGCCCCTTGGTGGGCACCCGCCCCCGGCCGGGCCTTAGCTGCTACTTCAGGCGGTGCGGCGCTGAGGAGCACCTGAGGAATCTGCGGGAGCCGAGCGTGGTGAGGTGGGGCCTCAAGGGCAGGCGGGAGGTGCCCGGGTTAACGGTCTGAGGCCCAGAGGCTGGCCCTCTTAGAGCGCCTTAGGGAATTCCGTTCGGGCAGCGGCCGAGGCCCAGAGAGGGGCTGGGACCTGTCCTAGGCGGGTGTGTCCGCGTGCTGCTGCCGCCAACACTCTGCGCTCCAAGTCCGCGTAAAAAGGGATCTTCCCGAGCCCGGGGTTGTCCGGTAAGGCGCTGCGCTCTCCTAAGCGTCTCGCTCCTGGTTCCCAGAATTTTGCGGCTCCCTCTGCCTTTGGGGCTTTGCACATGATCTGTCCGAAAGTCCAGTCCTACTCGCCACCCTACTCTGGAACGCTCATTCTTCGGGACCCACCTTAAATAGCACTTCCTCGGAAACCTTTTCCAACTGCTTTCTGAAGGCGCAGTTAGCTCGCTGCTGGGTTTTTGCACTCATTGCACCGAGTTACTTTTCCTGCATCTCTTTTACAGCCGTGCACTTGTTGGGGCGTTATGCCTTGCCTTTTTCATCTGTATCCCAGGGTCTAGCACGTGATGATCATAATAATAGCTAATATTTATTGAACAGCCACAAAGGTGCTACGAAATGCATTACCTGTAAAGGCCCATTTAATCCTCAGAGCGATTCCATAAGGTGGGTTCTATATCTTCACATTTTATGCGTGAAGAAGCTAAGGCACTCTTAGATCAATTTGCGTAGAGTCCCACAACTAATAAGTGAGTGGAGCCGGGATACGAATTCTAGGCTGTCCATCCCCAGAGCATGTAATAATTCCTGGATTGCCTTTGGGTTTGGTAAATGTCTGTTGAATTGGTGTTTACATTAGCTCCATGAGTTATGGAGGCCAAGATTGTGATGCACATGAGAAGGCTTAGAAAGGAGAATTGATGTTCCCAAATGTACGGAGTGAGTTCATGAGGAACTAGAACCTGGTGCTAGCCCTTGTTCCTTCAGTCACACTCTACCTTTCTTTGGTCCTTGTCCATCAGAGAGCCGAAGACTTAGACCTCATCATTTCACACCCTTTAGAAAGTGTCCCTCCCAGAGCTGTGATTTCATATTTCATGATTTAGGGGGCAGCATTTTGTAATGGAAGGGTGTAGAGTTTCGAAGCAGATTGGGGTTCAGTATTTGCTCTGCCGCTGACCAGTTATACCCCTTCCGTGTTTTGAGCCTTAGTTTTCTTGTCCATAAAATGAAGGCAATAATTTCTTCTCTAAGTTTTTTATGAAGATTGCAAATAATTGTGAGAGAGTAAAGTGCTGTACAAACTACATGATCTGTTTCTTTTGGGGTTTTTTGTTTGTTTTTACCTTTTAGAAGATTATAGAACTGTCAGCATTTTGTAAGACCTTTGACATGGATCATGTTGCCTAATGTTCTTATATCCATTCATTTAGTCAAATATCTAATGAGTACCTGCTATATACCAGGCACTGTTTTAGGAGCTGAGAATACAGCAGTCAACAAAACAATATTCTTGCACTTGGGAAATGTACATTGGGTTAGCTATAGTACACATAATACTCAGATAGGGACAGATGAAGCATGGTAAAGTAAGTAGAAAAATACCAGGGACTTCTCTGGCAGCCCTGTGGTTAAGACTCCCCGCTTCCACTGCAGGGGGCATGGGTTCAATGCCTGGTTGGGGAACTAAGAGATCCTGCGTGCCGCATGGTGCGGCCAAAAAAAAAGAAAGAAAGAAAAGAAAAGAAAAATACCAGTTTGTGTGGAGGGGTGGTGGTATTTTATATTGGGTGGTTAAGGAACAACTTACTGAGAAGGGGACATTTGAACAGAGAAGGTGGCAAGGGAGCCAATCATGAGGATAGCTGGAAGAAGAGGCCCTGGATGAGTGTGTGGCTTGGTGTGTTCCAAGCATGTACAGCAAGGAGGGCTGTGTGGCTGGAGAGATGTGAGCAAAGGGGAGAGGAGTAAGAAATGGAATTAAAACAATTGGAGGCTGGGATCAAATAATTAGGACCAGGTAAGCCAATACAGTGATTGTGGTTTCTACTCTTGATTAGCCACTGGAGGGTTCTGAGTGACCGAATCTGTCACTGTTTTAATATTTATTTATTTATTTATTGCTTTATTTACTTATTTATGCCATACCATGTGGGATGTGGGATCTTAGTTCCCCAACCAGGGATGGAACCCATGCCCCCTACAGTGGAAGATCGGAGTCTTAACCAATGGACGACCCAGGAAGTCCCTGTCACTGTTTTAAAAGGATCACTCTGACTATTCTGCTGAGAAAAAGCAAATTTTGAAAGCAAGGGTAGAAGCATTGCTACCACCTAGGAAGCTTTTGCAGTTATCCAGGTGTATTAGTTATCTACTGCTATGCAAGAAATTACCCCAAAACTTAGCAGCTTGAAACAGCAGTCATTTATTATCTTATACAGTTGTGGGTCTGAAATCTGGGAGCAGCTCAGCTGGCTGTTTCTGGCTTAGGATCTCTCAGGAGATTGCAGTCAAACTGATGTCTGGTCTGCTCCCAAGATGTGGTTCCTTACCACTGGGCCTCTTCACAGGGCTGCCTGGGTGTCCTCAGGACACAGCCGAGAGAGTGGGGAGAGAGCAAGAGCTAGAGAGAGGGGAGGCCTTTTATGACCTTGTCTTGGAAGTCATTTCTACTTTACTCAGCTTCATTAACTTTATTCCAGATCATGCTCAAGGGGAGAGAGTTTAGGCTCCACCTCTTGAAGGGAGGAGTATCAAAGAATTCGTGGGCATACCTTAAAGCCAAGAGTGGCTTTGCTCAGGATGATGGTGGGGGTGGGTCAGAAGCGATAGGAACTGGTAGAGCCAACAGGATTTGCTGATGGATTGGTTATAGGCTGTGGGAGAATGGAGTCAGTATAACTGTAAGGCCTTTGGGCTTGAGCAACCAGAAGGATGGAATTAGCACGTACTGAAATGGGGAAGATTGGAGGAACAGGAGTTCACTTTTGGATGAGTTAACTTTGAGATGCCTGTTAGACATCTATATGGAGAAGTTAAATAAATGTTTGGATTTAGTATAGGAGTGTGATGTGCCAGATGGGCTGGAGATGTAACACTGGGAGTCACGGGTGTATAGGTACAGTTTTAAGCCATGAAACTGGATGAGATTATCTAGAAAATGAATGTAGGTGGAGAAGAGGTCTGAAGCCTGAGCCCTGGGGCCTCCAACCTTGAGATGGTGGGGAGGAGCCAGCAGAGGAGACTAAAGGGAGAGAGGCCTTAGAGGTAGGAGGAGGATGGAGAGAGAGGCCCACATATGAGATTTATATAAGGAGCTGTGTGCTAATTTCTTTTTTTCTGGAATAAGAAACAAATTGTCTCTCCAGACAAATATATATAGTTTCTTTTCTCAGGAACTAAAATGTCTGTGCCCTCACGTGTTTTTTCTTTTTTGCTTTAAGTGACAAATTCTGTTTAATAATACCAGTTCTCCTCTTAGTCCTTGCAACATTTACACCTCTACTTCAAGTTTAGGTGGTGTTGCTGCTATTTTAAATTTATTTAAATACTCCTTTTGGAAGAATTTGGATGAGATGAGACAAAATATATAATTTATGTCACTCTTGTCTCACTCTTCACCCTAGGTTCAGAGGTCACTGCCCTTCCCAGTCTGGGTCCTAGCAAAAGTAGGAAGTCAGTCTTCCTCATTTCTGTATCACTGTGGCCAGTTACCAGATGCTAAGCTGGAATTCATGAGTGTTTACAGGATAAATTAACGTATAAAAGAAGTGAATCTTTTTCCTTTTCCTGTGGTAATGATAACATCTATTCAGTGGTTTACAGTTTACAGAGCACACTGACATCCATTATTCTCATTGAATGCAATTCAGTCTGTTACCATTTGCCAGCTACTGACCTTTTCCTTTCCTGAGGGCCATTGAAACCTACCTTTCTTTTGGAGCTTTGCTAGTTTATTTATTCTCTGGCTGATCTGACAGTGTGTTAATGAAAGGTGCTGAACTGTGTCTTGAGGAAGCTCAGAACTGAATCTCAATTTCAGAAAAATTCCTTGTGTAATTTTTCTCTGTTCCCTCCATCTTTTTATTCCTGTTTGTGTTTTTTTTTTGGCGGGGGGGGGGTGTGTTAATCATAAAACAATTCAAGTCATTTTTTAAATAAACTTTATTTTTTAGAACAATTTTAGATTTACAGAACTTGCATAGTACAGCAAGCTCCTATATACACTGCACCCAGTTTCCCCTGTTAGTAACATCTTATATTAGTATGGTACATTTGCTACAATTTCGCATCATTTTTGAAGTAAATGGGGCATACCAATAAAATACGAACAAAATGAAGTTACTTCATCTCTGTAAGCCTCAGTTTCCTTATCTGTAAAATGAGAGGGTTGGACTAAATTTTTAAATAGCTCTAAAATTTTTAAATTATCTGCTAAAGTAAAATAATCATATAATTCTAATATAATTCCATTTTTTTACTGAGGTGTTACTATCATTTTCTAAAATAATGTATACACATTAACAACAGCCTTATTCTAAAAGAGGATTTAGAGAATTCCCTGCCAGTCCAGTGGTTAGGACTCTTGAGCTTCCACTGCAGGGGGCGCAGATCAAACTAAGATGTTGCAAGCCGCGAGGCGTGGCCACAAATAAATAAATAAATAAATAAAAAGAATAAAAGAGGATTTAATAGGAGAATTCCAGGAACTATGAGAGGGCTGCTTATATATTAGGTTTGTATAATATATATAAATATATGATTATAAATATATATAATATTATTATATTAGGTTGAATTACATGAAATTATCATTTTGTTAGGTTAAAAAAAGGGCAGATATCGGCAATTTCATGGGGTTTAACCGAATGCTTTTGGGGGTAGGGATTCAAAGGAGTGTTAGGGAGCCTTTGGGGCCTCTGAGACTCTGCAAAAGCCTGGCGCATCCCTCACAGTGTTCGGGGAGAAAAGGCTCTTCAAGTCCCTTGAAGCATCTCAGAGCTACTCTTGTTGTTAGTCGTGTTGTCGGTAAGAGCTACTTCCCAGCAGGTTTGTGCCTCCATCCAGAAGAGAGAGATTGAGCCAGCATTTCACAGCTGTGGTGGAAAGGAAGGGCAGAAAGGGAGGACACTGGAAGTACTAACCCAGTTGATCAGCTAGGAAGAGGCATCCTGGAGTGTTGGTGCCACTATGCCTTTACTGGTGCCACTGTACTCTTCCTACTTATGCCCTTTCCTTACTGTCTAGTACAAGCTCAGCAAACCCGGGTATCTGCAGTTGCCCAGGAGGTGATTAGTAAGCTGAATTTTCCTCTGTAACTCTGTTATAAGAAAAACAATAGCACAAGTGCAATGACATGACAACTAAAATCTGCTCTCGGTGTGAGGGAGAGGCTAGGCGAGGGCAGGGGCCTGAGACTAAGGTGAACTGGAGAGCATATGCCTTATCTAAAGGGGGCAGACACTGTTTCACTGCAGCCTGTTGTCGCCTTGTGGGAATGTGGGTCAGGGGTCACTAGATATGCTGATTACCCAAACGAGCCAGAAATATGAATTTTTATATGTATTTTGCCAATGGTAAATGTTGGCACCTAACTTAAGTTCTTAAAAACCATCGTATAGGCCACACAATGATTGAAAAGAACACGCAGGCTACATTTGTAACCTCTGGCCAAGGGTTTAGATCTGCCAGGAGTGAGGCCCACATGCATTTCTTCATTATGCATTGTTGACAAGCTACTAATGACCAAAATGAATTAGCTCCTGCCTTTGAGGAACTCACAATTAGTGGAGAAGATAGACAAGTAGTAATGATAAGATGTAACATAGACATTCTCTCTATACATTAAATATAAATTTATGTATATGGCTATAAAACTGATAAATTATTCCTGGATACATCTGGGAGGACCTGATAGGAAGTGGCATTTGAGCCAGGATGTAGAAGATCAACAGTTTGGTGCATTAAAGGGACATGGGGCCCCTGAAACTCCCACTGTATGTGCAAATGTTACATTGGCATTTGCTGTATATACCATTTTCTTCAGATAATGAGACTGATGCTGCCAAGAAGGCAGCTCTAATAGACCATTTTCTTGATAGGTAGCTGGAAATACAGATACTCCTCAAACCTGCTGATGGGTGTCTCAGGGCTGATAAGGTGAGAGAACTCTACCCCCCTCCTCTGCCCCCAGGTTATCGTGTGTTTTAGAGGCCTAAGAAACTCAGAGGTCATGGAGCTGGGCACCCTCATTTTTGGATGAGGAGCCTGAGGAAGTGGCGTGCTCGAGGTCCTAGAGCCCATTAGAGACAGAACTTGGACTAGCACCCCAAACTCTCGATCATCTTGCCTCCCCGTCTCCTGGGTGTGTCTGAAGTCACTGGTTAGGCTGGCCTCCCTCACCTGCCCCCATTGCCCTGTGCTGGCCCATCTCCTGGCGGATGAGGAGGGTTTGCCATCCTGCTGAAGCTGGCTCCTTCTTCCCTCTGTTTTTTGGTTCCCCTGCCTGAAATGCCTGCTATTCTCTGTCAGAGAGTCAGATTGCTTGTATTCAAATCCCTAGTCAACCAAATGCCAACTGTATGAACTAGGACAAATTGTTTAACCTTTCTGATTTCTCAGCTAAGGCTTAGCCTTTGTAAGCCTCAGTTTCCTCATCCATGTGTAAAGTTAAAATAGTACCAATGCTGAAGTATGATAGGAAAGCATTGGAAGGTTTCAAGATTCTTGTGATGCCAAAATGACATGGTATGTGTAAAGCACTTCAAGTGACTGACCCATAGAAACACTTAACAAGTATTAATTATGATGATGATTCACACTGTTCACAGCCCCACAGCTTGGGTTAAATGTCCTTCTTTTGTCTTCCCATACTATCCTGTGATGTCTCTGTTATTACTGCACAGACCACATTGTATTGTAATTGTGTCCATCTCCCCTGCTAGCCTAAAATCACCTTCAGTGATTCATTCAGCAGATGTTTATTAGGCACTGTGCCAGGCACTAGGGATGCAGTGGTAAACTAGGAGCTCTTGGTCGAGTGCAGAGTTACGAAAGTCATGCCAGGAAACACTAGTCCTGTGAGCTTGCGTCATGGTCCAATAAATTTGGGAAATGATGCTCATCACGTCCCCCCCCCTTTAGAGATTAGGTCCATCTTAGTATTTGAAAAGCTTTGAGGAGTACTGTACTTTGTCCAACCCAATTTTACAGAACTTAATGAGTATTTGCTGAATAAATTTGAGTCATCTAGGGAGTTCTTTCAACTCCACTGTGTGCTTTAGTCCCCAGCTCAAGAGGAGGTCCAAGGGACACAGCAATGATTAGAGAGCCTGCTGGGAGCGAACAGCCTCTGGCTGCATAGGGACCTGTGGACTTACTGTCTGGTGCCCCCATGGAGACAGGGGGCCCTGGGTTGAACAATGTGAAGCCCCGGTCACTGCAGCTGGTGCTGGAGGAGCAAGTGCTGGCGCTACAGCAGCAGATGGCAGAGAACCAAGCAGCTTCCTGGCGGAAGCTGAAGAGCTCCCAGGAGGCTCAGCAAAGGCAAGCAACCCTCGTGAGGAAGCTGCAGGCCAAGGTGAGGCAGCTGCCCTTTCAGGAAGGGGAAGGAGGAGAACACTTGGGGCTGGGGACTGAAGTGGGATGAGGTTTGCAGAAGATGGAGCCACGTGGTGGGAATGTCCTAAACAGCTCTCCTTTGATGTCTACAACTTCTCCACCAGCCATCTACGATGTCCCTTTCAAAGGTGACCTTCATGAGGGGTCAGTTAGTTGTCTAGGTTTGCTTTCCTAGTCTAGAGCTAGGACCTGATCCTAGGTTTTCCGGTTCCAAAGCCCATGAACTTCCTTCTCCAATACAAGAGCTGTAGAGAACATATGATTAAATGACCAAATGGAAACTGTAAGATGTTATGGCCTCACTTCACTGTCATCACCCAGTCCCTCATTCACAGCGCATTTGCCCACGACCCTTGGGGACCTTTGCTTTGGGCTGTTGGTACCAGACGTGCCCATTGCCGTGTCCTGCTCTGTTTGCCCCAGGTGTTGCAGTACCGGAGTTGGTGCCAAGAGCTGGAGAAGCGGCTGGAAGCCACTGGGGTGAGTAAGGCTCTTCTGTGCTCCTCCTGAGCCCTCAGGGAGTATAGTTAGGCCTCATTTGCCGACTGAGGGAGGCTGGGGTGTGATAAGGCGGTGTTTGGAAGAAGCCCCTCTTTCGTCAGCCCCTGAGAGCTTCATCAGATACCTTCACAGGACCTAGCTATTCCTGCCCCATCAGACTCCAACCCCAGTCTCTCTAAGGACAAAATGAGCTTTAGGAGACTTAATATTACCAGATTGGAAGGGGTGTGGAATCCGAGAGAAGAGATGCATTTTTCCTCCAGGAGGTGTCAGTGTTTATCTGTCTTGGAGAGATGTGTGCCTTTGCAGGCCTGAAAAAACCGTATTTGTGACAGAGAGATTTCTTTGTGCTGTGGGCTGGGTAGAACTGGCTTTCAAAAACCTATCTGCCTTTCTTCCAGCTCCCTCTCAGCATCTTCTCACATTACCCTCGGAAGAGTTCTCTCAGAGGAAGGAAAGGACGAGACTTAACTATGTACCGTTCTGTGTAGGCCAGGCACCCTTAGGCATTGTCATAGAATTACGTCACTTAACCTGCAAAGCAACTTTTCAGGGGAATGATATCACCTTCATTTTGGAGCTGAAGACTTTGTGGCTTAGAGAAGTTGTAACTTCCCAAGGTCCAAAAATTAGTGTAGTAGAAGCCAAGACCATTAGTGAAAGCTGTATTTTATGCTTCTTAGGTCAAAAGTTCTTTTCACTACCAAATGCCATCTTTCATGAGAAGTCACTGGTTTACGTTTGGAGAGAGGGATGCAGTGGGTTTACTTGAGGAATGCAGTGATTGAGAAAAGAGACATATTGCTAACAAAGGGGAGAAAGAATAAAAAAAAAGCTGGGGAATTCCCTGGCAGTCCAGTGGTTAGGACTCTGCGCTTTCACTGCTGGGGGGTGGTGGTGGGGTTATCCCTGGTTGGGGGCGCTAAGATCCCACAAGCTGCTCGGTGTGGCCAAAAATAAAAATAAAATAAACGGATGAACTTTAAAAACAATAAGCAGGCTGCAGTAGAAGGGGGCATCAGGGAATTGGTCTGCGGGATGTTCTCGTTGGAGGTAAATGAAAGCTTGCTTTTGTCTGGCTAAGGGACCGGTCCCTCAGAGGTGGGAAAGTGTGGAGGAGCCAAACCTGGAACAGCTGCTAACCCGATTGGAGGAGGAGCAACAGAGGTGATGGGCCCCAACTTTCTGGCCTGGGTGGTTGGCAGGCGGGTAGAGAAGGTTGATGGAAAACCTCTGTCTCGAGGGCTAACATGGATTAGAATCAAGGACTTCAGCCTTAGCCCTCCAGTTCCTGGCAGTGGAAAGTTCCAGTGGTTGTCATCTTACTCCAAGAGGTCCAAGGGTTGGCTCAGACCTTTGTTTAGTACTTGCTCCTACCCCTCCCCAGTGCAGGTGTGAGAGTCTAGCGGAGGTGAACACCCAGCTTCGGCTGCACATGGAAAAAGCTGACGTGGTGAATAAAGCGCTTCGGGAAGATGTGGAAAAATTGACAGTAGACTGGAGCCGGGCCCGGGATGAGCTAATGAGGAAGGAGAGCCAGTGGCAGATGGAGCAGGAGGTAAGAGAAACAGTGGGCGGGAATAGTGAGAGGAGGACTTGCAGTCTGGGCGCTGCCTGGTCAGTGCTGGAAGGGGTTAACTTCAGGACCTGGATGGAAACTGAGCTGTTTGTTAAAGTCTCTGGCCGTCCTTACTGCTCATGCTGGCAGCTCTGCCCTGCTTGGGCTGTCACCTTAGTTCTGTTCTTACCTGCCCAGTCGAGGTTTTGCTGGCAGGTAGCATGACACTCAAAGCAACTCTGTTCCTGCATAGGTTTTAGATGGATCTTAAAGTTTACTGACCCCCCTCATCTGGAAGTCTGCAATCTAGATGCTAAGGAGGTAGCTGTTGAAATTGAATGGGGAAGAAATTTTCAGATCCCAGTTAAAGGAAACTAATGTTTCCTGGGCCGTTGCTCTGTGTTAGGCATTATGTTAGATGATTTACATATGTTATATCATTTAATCATCATTATAAGTCTGTGGTGATGATGGTAATAGCTCCCATTTGTTGAGCAGCTACTGTTTATCCTTTTCTAATCTAGCTCAAAGAAGGCCATATACCATCCTAGGCCCTTTGACCTCTTGAATCCCACTGCTAACTTTATTAAACACTTCAGCATCGCCTGAACATAGACACCCATTCATAAGCTATCTCCTTTAAGGCCCTCCACTTCCCCCCCAATAGTCAGGAGGAATCCAAGACTCCTGTGTTGGCAAAAGATGTCCTCTGCCCTTTGGTATGACCTGGGTTTCTGAACACACAGTTCTTCAAGGGCTACCTGAAAGGGGAGCATGGTCGCCTTCTCGGTCTGTGGCGGGAGGTGGTGACCTTCCGTCGCCACTTCCTGGAAATGAAGTCAGCCACTGACAGGTCAGTGTGGAGGTATGACGGGAGGAGGTTTGCCCCTACCAACTCTATTCGCATGACAGTGGGCTGCTATAGAAGGGAATCAGGTTGTGGGGGAAAGGCAGAGGTGGAAGAGTTGGTGGGGAGGGATGGAATTGTTGGATTGTTGGATTGAGATGACTTTTCCCAGACCTGCTCCTCAGGCTTCCCTGGGCGTGACCTCCATGCTCCCTTTCCTGTTCCTGGTCCCTGTTGGAGTCTGCTCTTTTCTTTGCTTGTACTCAGAGACCTGACGGAGCTCAAGGCTGAGCATGTGAGGCTTTCAGGTTCCCTGTTGACCTGTTGTCTGCGCCTGACTGTGGGAGTACCACAGTCCCGGGAATCTGATGGATCTGGGAGACTGAATGGGAGTGAGCCATCCCAGTTGATGCTGCTACTAGCCAGGACCCAGGAGCTGGAGAAGGAAGCCCATGAAAGGAGTCAGGAGTTAACACAGCTGAAGAGTCAAGGGCATCTGGAGAAGGCTGAGCTTCAGGATCGGTGAGATGGCCTGGGTCCTAGGAGGGGTTCGCTAAGAGAAACTTGACTCCTTTAGGGAGTCAAGATAGGTGGGGGAGATGTGAAGAGCATTCCTCCCACAAGAGGGGAAGGAGATGTGCCAGAGGGAGTCTAGTTTGAAACCCAGTTGGGGCTGTCTCACTGCCCTCTGCCCTCAGACTGTCTTGCAGCTCAGTTTCTGTCCTTTTGACTTACAGAGCTGGCTGTGACTCTCCTCTATCAACACCAAACTATTTGCCATTCCCAGAACAGCCAAGTTCTTCCATGTTCCCTGCCTTTGTAGATGCTGGCCTTAGCCTGGAATGCCTCTCTCCCTTCTCTCTCTGCCTTATCCTTTAAGGCATAGTTAAATGTCACCTCTTCTATGACCTTGATAGCCTGTTACATTACTGTGCCCCCATATGGTCTTTTTTTTGTTGTTATATACATTTTTTTAAAAAATAAATTTATTTATTTATTTTTGGCTGCATTGGGTCTTCATTGCTGCACGCGGGCTTTCTCTAGTTGCGGCGAGCAGGGGCTACTCTTTGTTGCGGTGCACGGGCTTCTCATTGCGGTGGCTTCTCTTGCTGAAGAGCATGGGCTCTAGGCGTGCGGGCTTCAGTAGTTGTGGCATGTGGGCTCAGTTGTTGTGGCTCGTGGGCTCAGTAGCTGTGGCTCGCGGGTTCAGTGGTTGTGGCTCACGGGCTCCAGAACGCAGGCTCAGTAGTTGCACACAGGCTTAGTTGCTCCGCGGCATGTGTGATCTTCCTGGACCTGGGCTCGAACCTGTGTCCCCTGCATTGGCAGGCAGATTCTTAACCACTGCGCCACCAGGGAAGTCCCCCCTATGGTCTTTTGACGTGCTTGTTACATTGATCTCGTTGATTATTTAGTTTTGTTTTGGGTTTTTTTGGTTAGGCTCTTTTATTTTTTGGATTATAATAAAATAGATTTTTAAAAAATGATAAGAAGGGCAGGGACGTAAACAAAGAGCTCCGTTTGAATCTTGGGGCAAAGTTCAGTTTATACCCCATGGCTAGGGTTGTGTCACCACCTATTGGTGGTGTGTGTAAATTGCAGTTTGTTTTGTTTGGGTTGTGAAGGCACTGGGAAGCACAAGGACAGAGACCATGTCTTAGTAAGTTTTGTGTTCTAGTGCTTTGCACTTCACCTGCGATAATAGTAGACACTTAGTAAATGTTTGTTGAATCATACAATAACTAAATGAATGACCATACAGTGAGTTAAAGCTCTTAAAGATGATACAGAATAAAATTATGAAGACTTTGAAATAAAAAATTAAGCTCCTTGATAACTTCATTCAAGAAATATTTATTTAGCTACTTATATAACACCAGGTACTGAGCTCCAGGATATGGTGTTAGGTGATAAAGATGCCTGGTGATTTCCCTGAACTTTGAGGTTAGTATCAGGGAGGTTAACCATAATCTTTCCCAATTCGCCCCTCCTTTTTCTCTATCAGAGTTAGAACCTTGGGCTTGAGGGACCTTGGGACTATCCCATGTGGCAATTCTGATGTTCTTGTTGGCTTCAGGGCGCTTGACTTCAAGATCAAGCGGGGTCTGGAAGGGCCTGGTCCAGGGCTTTCCTTCAGCTCTTGGGCCCCCAAACACGTGTTCCAGTCTTGAGATGTGGTAAATCCCTGCATGCGTCTGAGTGGCTTTTGGCTCCCCCTCCCCGAGTTCAAGGCTATAGCATCATGTATTCAGGGAGTGCAGGGGCTGGGGGCACCCAAGGGACTCGGGGGGTGGCAGTGGGGGTGTCTGGCTTGGGTTAGTGTGTGCTGCATAGCTCTGTCCACATCAGTGGGTTCCCAGGTAACTGTGCTATGCTCTTCTCTTCAGGGTGACCGAGCTCTCTGCTCTACTGACGCAGTCTCAGAAGCAAAATGAAGATTATGAAAAGATGGTAAAGGCTCTGAGAGAGACGATGGAGATCCTGGTACGTGATCCTTTGTTCTGGGAGAGTTGGGAGTGGGCGTGTAGATTCCTGTCCTTTATGGACAGAGAGTGTAGGATACCAGTTAAATGTTCCTTGAGGAAATCCCCTAAAGCTAAAAAATTAATTTTGGTTGAATCTGAAAATTATTTAACTCATCCATTTATCCATTTAATAAACATTAGCTGTCTACTGTCCCTACTATATTCCTAGGGAAACTACAGCAGTGCGTGCATGCAGTGTGTCCTCCTCCGAGAGAGTGAGACACACATGAAGAGGCACACTAGCCAAGTGGGGGGGGGGGGTGTTTGGAGAGATTCAAAACCTAGTCATACGGGAAACACCTGAGGAGCATGAATGTGGTTAGCCTGGAGAAGGAGGGCTTGAGGAAGACATGATGGCTGCCTTCACATAACTGAAGGACTGACACCAGGGAAGAGAGTTAGCTTGTTTAGTGTTTGCCAGGGGGGCACAATCACTGCCAGTGACTGGAAGTTACAGGGTGGTAGAGCAGCTGGAGCTGCTCGGTAATTGAACAGTCTGTCTAATGAAGGAGTGAGGTTTGTGTCACTGGCTTAACATCTGCCAGGGTTGTTATCAAAGGGATTCTCTAAGGTTGGAAGTTAGAACCTCCGGCTTGATTGCACGTTTCCTTT
This sequence comes from Pseudorca crassidens, assembly GCF_039906515.1. NCBI lineage: Eukaryota > Metazoa > Chordata > Mammalia > Artiodactyla > Delphinidae > Pseudorca > Pseudorca crassidens. Next base: position 65,754,967 of record NC_090310.1, read on the forward strand.
CATCTCTGGGAATTTTCAGATCTCTGATTTTAGGCAAATCCTGCACCCCTATCCAAATACATATCCCTAGTCTTCTCATCCAAGCTAGGATCAGCTGGGAGCTAGACATGCTTATGCCTTTTTGGTTTCTTTTTTTTTTTGTGGTACGCGGGCCTCTCACTGTTGTGGCCTCTCCTGTTGTGGAGCACAGGCTCTGGACGCGCAGGCTCAGTGGCCATGGCTCGTGGGCGCAGCCGCTCCGCGGCATGTGGGATCTTCCCGGACCAGGGCAGGAACCCGTGTCCCTTGCATCGGCAGGCGGACTCTCAACCACTGCGCCACCAGGGAAGCCCTTGGTTTCTTTTTGTTCAGGAATTTGCAAATTCAGATGTCTGCAGGGCCCAGGTAATATAAATGAATGAAGTGGGTTCAGCTATGAGAATTCTGATTTTCCAGTGCTGTCATATTTAGTTTTCAGTATAACAGGGAACACTTGATCTCAATAGTAAGGAAACAGTGAGGAGTAGTGAGGACTGCAGGACCCTGAAGAATATATGTCCCATCTGGAGGAGGCATCCTCTATTCAACTTCAGTAAATTATTGCCATGTAGGGATGGGGGCTGGTGTGGCCCATATGTTAACTTTTTGAGAGAAGCCAGAAATTCAGATTTTTATGAATTTTTATGAATTTCTCAGCTCAGAAAAATCTCTCAATTTACAAATGTTGGTTCAAATTTTATATAGGCCAAAAAAAAAGCATAGCTGCAAATCTGCGTCTTTAAGCCTTCACTAGCACAATAAGGTAAGGAGGAGGGGACATTTTGAGAGTTCAAATTTATTGCTGACCTTGGGGCTAGAGGTTCCTCTGGCTTTTATGTCTCAAGTGCCAATTTGCTGTTCAGAGACAGCAACCATCCTTCATCCAATGATAGCTCACATTTAATGAACATTTGCTTTCTGACAGACACTGTGTCGAGTAATTTACATACAGTTTTTTCATTCAAGCCTCAAAACAAATCTATGAAGTAGTTGCTGTTAATTATTCCTATTTTATTTTATTTTTTAAGTTTTTCCATTTTTAGAAAAATTTTGGCTGCGTTGGGTCTTCGTTGCTGTGCACGGGCTTTCTCTAGTTGCAGCAAGTGGGGGCTACTCTTCATTGTGGTGCATGGGCTTCTCATTGCGGTGGCTTCTCTTGTTGCAGAGCACAGGGTCTAGGTGCGTGGGCTTCAGTAGTTGTGGCGCATGGGCTTAGTTGCTCCGCGGCATGTGGGATCTTTCCAGACCGGGGCTCAAACCCTTGTCCCCCTGCATTGGCAGGCGGATTCTTAACCACTGCACCACCGGGGAAGTCCCTTAGTCCTATTTTAAAGAGAAGGAAGCTCAAAGAAGGAGTTGCCTAAGGTTACCAAGCTAGTAAGTGATAGAGCAAGAAATCTTATCTAGGCAGTCTAATTTGGAGCTCTTAATCCCTTAATCTGAATTCTTAATCACCACATCACATTGTCTTCAGAATCCTGGGACAGTGTTAGCATTCACGTGTGGTCAGGGGAAAAGTGGGATTAACAGAATAGACAGAATGAGACTCTGGTTAATTTGGGGCCTGGAATGATAAATTCTCTTCTGAGAGTTTGGCTCATAGGCTCTATTTGGTTCCCTGTCCAGGAGGCAAATCACGCAGAATTAATGGAACACGAGGCATCTCTAAGTAGGAATGCCCAAGAGGAGAAGCTGTCTTTACAGCAAATGATCAAGGACATAACCCAGGTACTGGTAAGCCTCCGGTTCACAGTAACCGGTCCAGCCTCACCCTCCCCAGACCTCCCTGTCCTCTCAGGTGCGCCTAGAGGAGTCTGGACTTAGGGTCTTGTGGGGAGGAATTGTCTGAGTACATTTGAAGACTGGAACCCTGAGGAGTAGCTAAGCTTTCATGTGCTGGCACTGCCTGCTGAAACGCCCTCTCTCTTACTGCTAGCTGCAGTTCTCCGGCAGCGGCTGGATCCTGGCCTTTGCTACCTCAGCAACCTCTTTTTCCTTCATTTATTCCTTGGGTGTTCAAGGGGTGCTAGTCTTGTTGCTCATTCTAGGTTTGGGTGACCGAAGGGGAAGAGTTGGTTTGAGGAGTTGAAGGAACCAACCTTTTTGGCTCTTAAGATACCCTCCTCCCACCCCCCAGGGAGAGGACCTGAGAGAGAAAACATCAGGTTTGTCCAGGCTGGCATGTTAGTCCTCTACATGGATTCTAGGCCTTGGTCAGTAGGATGGTGACCCTGCTGTATTGGATTTCAGGCCATGGTAGAAGAGGAGGACAATATGGCCCAAGCCTCTGGTCATGAGAGCTCCTTGGAGTTGGACCCTAGTGGCTTCTCCTCCCAGTTTGATTCCCAGCAGCCAGACAAGGCTCTTTCTCTGGTGCGTTCAGTGCTGACTCAGAGACGCCAGGCTGTGCAGGTGAGAACCCCAGCACTCCTCCTCAGCCACAGGGATGGGTGTCTAAACTGACTTGGGCCCCAGGTACCCTCCTAGCCCAGACTGCCCCTTTTGCTACGTTGACCAGTCACAAGGTGTTTTGTCAACACCCCGAAGTGCCCATTAGAATCTCTGTGTCTGCCCAGTTGTGCTCGTGGGGAGCAGGCACACTCTCCGTGCCACTGGCATGCTCCACTTTGATGCAGTCTTTACACAGCACTGTGCAAAGTGGAGCCCCAGGGGAGTGTGGGTAAGCGTTCCCCAATTCTAAGGGTCCCAGCCACACTTACCACCCCCACCATTTTACATTTGAAGATGATGGACTCTGACACTCTGGAAGCCACAGAACCCAGTCATCTCTGATGCTCTGTCTCCTCGACTGGTCTCATCTCTTTTCGTAGCTTCCCTTTGTTGCACCAGCCCCCAACCCCCTTGCCCAGCCCTACTTTCAGGCTTATGACATCCCTCCTCTGCCCTGCGCTCTTGTTCACCACCTCACTTCTGATGCTCTCCCTCCGCAGGACCTAAGGCAGCAGCTGTCAGGCTGCCAGGAAGCTGTGAGCTCCTTGCAGCAGCAGCATCATCAGTGGGAGGAAGAGGGTGAGGCCCTGAGACAGAGGCTGCAGCAGCTCACCGGGGAGCGGGACACCCTGGCAGGGCAGACTGTGGACCTGCAGGGGGAGGTGGACTCTCTCAGCAGGTGAGCGGGAGCTGTTCATCCCCCCCTTCCTCCCAGGCTCAGTCCCCGCCCAGCCCATGTCTTTGGTTGGCTGACCCTGTTCTTCCCTAGACCCACAGCTGCTCAGGGCCTCCGTGCTTTGTGTTCTGCTGGTTCCTGCTCACTCAGTTTTGGGTCTTTGTGATAAAAAAAAACAGTTTCCTGCTCAAAAGGGAAGATGAGATATTTAAAGGAAACGTAAACCTCTCTCCTTTGACCCTGTGCTGTCTGCTTCCAGGAGGGCTTTTAGGTTCCAGGGTTTCTGTTCATGTCCGGTCTCCTTCCAGGGAGCGAGAGCTCCTGCAGAAGACCAGGGAGGAGCTGCAGCAGCAGCTGGAGGTGCTGGAGCAGGAGGCGTGGCGACTGCGGAGGACAAACATGGAGCTTCAGCTGCAGGGCGACTGTGCTCAGGGCGAGAAGGAGGAGCAGCGGGAGGAGCTGCACCTGGCCATCCGTGAACGGGAGCGCCTGTGCGTGCGTGTGACAGCCCCTCCCCGCTCTTAGAAAGTGGAGTAAATTGAAGCCTGTTGTTCGGTGGGTTCAGATTAGCTTACTGCTCCGTCCTTTGCAGGAGGATGAAAACAGAAAGTTCATCCAAGCATTGCTGAACACCCAGGAGGGCCGAGGCCCCGTGGCGGGTACAGAAATAAATAAGACACAGGCTCTGATCTCAAGCAGTTTGCAGTGTAATGGGGAAGTCAGACAAGTAAACCGTGGCCAGATGAAGTATGAGCTAAAAAAGAGCTTCAAGCTAGGTCCTCTGGGAGATTAGGAGTAACAGTTAATTATTGAAAGCTTCATGGAGGAGAGGGTAGCCGTTGAGCTGGGCCTTGACATATTTTGATTGGTAGAGAGTGGGACAAGGGCTAAAGGAACAGATTAGCAAAGAAAAGGAGTCAGGATCGTTCATGGCATGTTCAGAGGAGGCCGGGCTGGCCAAACGGTAGGACTGATCCTGGGAAGTAATGGGAAATGAGCTGGTCAAGGAAGGGAATTCCAGAGTACAGGGACCCAGCTCATTTGTAAATTCCCCGATTCCATGTCATAGAAAAAGCAAGGACTTTAGAGCTGGGCAGAAGCTTGGTTTAAATTATGGCTCTGCCACTTGGACAGATTATTTGTAAAATGGGGCTGATAATGTTTCCCTTGAAGAGTCTTTGGGGAGATTAAAGCAGTGTTCTGCAAAATGCCAGCACAGAGCCTGACATATGGTAAGTCTTCAGTACCTGGTAGCAGGGGCTATATCTTTTTTTTTTTTTTTTTTCAATTTTGGCTGCATCATGTCTTAGTTGTGGCATGCAGGATCTTCACTGCAGCATGCAGGATCTTTTGTTGTGGCTCCTGGGCTTCTCTCTAGTTGTGGTGTGCGGGTTTTCTCCCTCCAGTTGTGGTGCACAGGCTCCAGAGCACGTGGGCTCTATAGTTTGTGGCACGTGGGCTCTCTAGTTGAGGCACGCAGGCCCAGTAGTTGTGGCGCACGGGTTTAGTTGCCCCACGGCATGTGGGATCTTAGTTCCCTGACCAGGGATCGAACCCACGTCCCCTGCATTGGAAGGTGGATTCTTTACCACTGGACCACCAGGAAAGTCCCTGTATCTTCTTCATCTTTTTTTTTTTTTTTTTTTTTTGCGGTACGCGGGCCTCTCACTGTTGTGGCCTCTCCCGTTGCGGAGCACAGGCTCCAGATGCGCAGGCTCAGCGTCCATGGCTCATGGGCCTAGCCGTTCCGCGGCATGTGGGGTCTTCCTGGACCGGGGCACGAACCCGTGTCCCCTGCATCAGCAGGCGGACTCTCAACCACTGCGCCACCAGGGAAGCCCTCTTCTTCATCTTTGCATCCCCTCCTCACCTGTTCCCTAGCTCCTTCTGCCTAATAGGCATGAATAATGGAATCTTGAATGACTGCTCTAAGGATCATGACTTGCACAAGGAGTGGTCTCCCCTCTACTAAGGAAAAGGAAAGACAATCCACAAAGATAGTTTTATGTTTTTAAATTTAATTTGTGTGACTCGATAATACACTTATTTATATGATTCAAAAGTCAAAACTATTTTAAAAGGTATGCAAATAGAAAGTACTACTTCCCTCGGCTTCATTCATCCCATATTCCTTCCTTCTGTTTGTAACCATTTAAATTAATTTCTTATTAATATGTCTAGTGCTGCTTTATGTAATATATGCATATATCCTTATTTCCCCCAATTTCTTGCATAAAAGATAGTGCACCATGTATACTGTTCTGCACCTTGCTTTTTTCATGTTATGTGTCTTGGAGACCTCTCCTTATCAGTTTTTGGAGACCACCTTCATTCTTTTGCATCGCAAAAGCAATTACATTCCTGTTATCTTTTGGGGTGTGGCCACTCCCTGAGATTTCCTCTAGCCCCCTTCTGTTTTCCATCTTAGTCAGGAGACGCTGGCGGTCCTAGAAGCCAAACAGTCAGAGTCGCTCAGTGAAGTGATCACCCTTCGGGAAGCCCTGGAGTCCAGTCGCCTGGAAGGGGAGTTGCTGAGACAAGAGCAAACAGAAGTGACCGCCGCACTGGCCAGGGTGCGTGGTCCTCCTCTTCGCTGGCTGGGTGGGGCGGGCGGCTTGGAAAGTTGTGTCTCCAGGAAAAAGGCGCGCAGCCTGCCTCATTCTTCATCCTGCAAGTCATGGCCCTTCCTGTTTCTTGCCTCAATGCCTAGTTACTGCTTTTGGGTTGTGTCCCTCCAAACAGACTCTCTGTATTGCAATTAGAATGGTTTTCTAAAGTGTCAGTCTGGTCATGTCAGTCTCTTTCCTAAAACCATTCACTGGCTTCCCAGCTCCTTGGTACCACATGCAAAGCCCTCTGCCACCTGCCCCAAACTGTTTCTAGCCTCCTCTTCACTCCAGATCGCTGTCCTAACGCCTCATATACCTTCGTTCCTGCCACATAGCATTCATTGCATTCTCAGTTTTACCCGTTCTTTCGTGATTTTAATACTTTGTATGTACCTTTCCCTTTACGTGGACTGCTTCTTTCCTCCCCTTTCAACCGCAAACTGTTCCTCATCTGTCAGTACCCAACTTAACTGTTGACTCTTCTACCAAGCATTTTGAATTAATGCTTTCTTTGAGTTCCCAGAGCACTTTGTGCTTACATTGGCTATGGTGTCATCACAGTTGTAGTTGTTTATACATCCTGATGTCTGTGCCTCTGTAATGTGAGTTCCTCTCTTACTCTTCAATGAATGAATGGGTAAGTGAATGAAGAAATGAAGGGAAAAGTTGTTCAGAATGTAAGGGAAGGAATGAAGTGTTAACTGATCTCTGTACAAGGAAAGCAGCAGATGTTGGGGATGTGAGCTGTTCACTGTTGCAGGAAAACTGGAAAATGAAACTCTTAACTCTCTGCTTTTATAGGCAGAACAGTCTATTGTGGAGCTGTCAAGTTCTGAGAACAGCCTGAAGGCCGAGGTAGCTGATCTTCGGGCTGCAGCTGTCAAACTCAGTGCCTTAAATGAGGCTTTGGCCTTAGATAAAGTTGGGCTGAACCAGCAGCTTCTCCAGGTGAGCAAAGATTTCTCTGATCCACAGGGTAGGGCTGGGCCCCGACCGAGGGCAAGGGAGAGACAGACAAAGCTGATGCCTGTAACAAGGAACAGTTCTTAAATGGATCAGCCCAAGACAGATCAGCTCCCAAATGTAGTCCTGGAATGAGCAAAAGGAACATTTATAGTGCAAAGGAGAGCAAAGATTACAAGGCCTGGGCTCAGCCATTAAAAATAGGCCCCTCCCACATCTGCAGCAGAACTAACTACCTTTGGGCTTTAGGGTAAAATCATCAGGGCTAGGCCCATGTCCTCTGGAAGGAAGACTGGGTTTTAATCCTGTTGTATGAGATAACAGCAATCACAGAAAAGGATCTGTTGAAGAGCCCAAGTCCCAGAATTTTCTCTAGAGGTTACAAATTTAACACGTCTCTTCACTACCCCATTCCCTTGAGCCCCAGAAATGTTGTATGTTCCCTTATTCTGAATTCTTTAAGAGCAGGATTTTGCCTTTTTTCTCTCTGTCCCCAGCATCAACCCATCTAGTACCTGGAGTAAAGACCCCAGACCAAATGTGTGCATAGTCCTCCTCTCTCGTAAGCACTCCTGTGTTCATCTGTGGAGAACAGATTCATATCTCTCTTGGATTTCTGTCTCAGCACTTCATCTCTAAACCGTAACCCTTTGTCTTTGATGTCCTTCCCTTTTTGGCCAGTAGTTAGAACAGGAGAACCAGTCTGTGTGCAGGAGGATGGAAGCAGCAGAGCAGGCGAGAAACACTTTGCAGGTGGGCCTGACAGAGGCCGAGAGGAACAAGGAAGCCCTGTGGGAAAAGAACACCCACCTGGAGGCTCAGCTGCAGAAAGCGGAGGAGACCAGGGCTGAGCTGCAGGCAGATCTCAGGGGCATACAAGATGAGAAGGAAGAAATTCAAGAGAAGCTAAGCGAGGTGAGAAGACAAAACTGCTACCATCCCATTAAGGATGCTCGCTGTACATGCTCGTTGTACATACATGCTCACTGTAAAAAATGAAAACACTACAGAAATGATTCAGGAAGGGAAAATCTCACTTCCTAGAAATGACCAGTGTTACTAGTTTGGGGTATGTCTTCCAGTTTTTTTAAAAGAATTCCTAGAGGAATCCTTCACTGATTCTTCATTGCTTCACATCCATCAGTTTGAATTAGATGCCTCTCCTGTGTTTTCTGATAATACATTGTATTTATTCAACCACCACTCCCTTCGGACTATATTATAATTATCTGTGTTTATGTGTCTCCACCATTAGACCAAAAGCTCCTTGAAGGCAAGACTATGTCTTACTTGTTTTTATAACTCCAGCTTTTAGTCCAGTGTGTAACACATAGCATGGGGCTCTGAGTTTTTTCTGAACCAGTGCCCCAACTCAAAGGTCATCTTTCTTCTTTACCAAGCATCTCATTGCCCTAGTAATTATACATAATCTCCCTTCTCAGAGCCTTTTTCTCAGGGCACTGATCACTTTCTTCCTGGTATTATGTGTGTGTCTTACCTCTCCTTAAGACTAAAAGCTCCTTAGAGGTAGATCTCTTGCAGCCGTAGCACAGGGTATTGCTCAAAGGAGAGCCTGTTTCCTGGGCTGGGGACTCTGTAGGTTGATCAGGGGAATAGATAAATGGTACTTGGTGTGAATGGGCAGTGCTCAAGGCTCACAGAGCTGGGTCCAGAATCTGAGGAGCCCATGGCCCTAATCTGGTGATAGCAGCCCTGGGGGGATCCTGCCTCCCTCTGTATCCCATCAGTTCTTCCTCTCAGGCACATCACCAGCAGGAGGCAGCCTTAGCTCGGGTGGAGCAGCTGCATCAGGAGGCAAAGCGACAGGAAGAGGCGCTTGCCCGGGAAGTCCAGGAGAAGGAGGCTCTAGCGCGGGAAAAGGCGGCTCTCGAGGTGCGGCTGCAGGCTGTGGAGCGGGACCGGCAGGACCTCTCTGAACAACTGCGGGGGCTCAGGTAGGGTCTGGACCTGGTTCTGCCAAGGGCAGAGAGAGCTTTACAAGGCAAGGGGGAGCCAACCTAAGTTCCTTGCCCAAAGTATATGGGGCCTAAATGAGTTATGAATTTGTAATTGCCTCCCCACCCCCAAATTCTCTCTTGGTGACCTGTAGTTAGAACCCAGTTCCTCTTAAGGAAGGGGCTTGATGGGTAAGAACTCTCCCGATTCCTGAACCTGACAGCTCAGCCAAGGAGCTACTGGAGAGCAGTCTGTTTGAGGCCCAGCAACAAAATTCTCTGATAGAGGTCACCAAGGGGCAGCTGGAGGTCCAGATTCAAACCGTCACTCAAGCCAAGGAAGTAATCCAAGGTAAGAACCCAACTTGGATGGGCGCACTTCATTCCACAGGGATGTTGAAAGCTAGGAAGACAGTGGGAAGCTATTAGAGCCAGGCCCAGGGCCTCTGAGATGGGAGTTCCTCATGAGGTCTGGGGAGAGGGGTGAAAGATGGAGGACAGAGGCTCAGAGACAAGATCCTGTCCCTGGCATCTTAGGGGAAGTGAAGTGCCTGCAGCTGGAACTGGACACTGAACGGAGCCGGGCAGAGCAGGCACGGGATGCGGCAGCCAGACAGCTGGCCCAGGCTGAGCAAGAGGAGCAGGCTGCCCTGCAGCAGCTGAAGTCAGCCCATGAGGAGGAGGTGAACCGGCTCCAGGAGAAATGGGTAGGTGGTGGTTGTGGCTAGGGGATGGGAGAGACAGACAGCAGCAGATATACCTGCTTATAAAAGTGAAATCTGAACAGGACTAGTCTGGTTGGTCACCATGGTGCAAAATCCAGCTTCTAGCTAGTAAATGAGTTAATGTATGGAAAACACTAATAATAGTTCCTGGTATACAGTAAGCTCTATATTTGTGTTAGGTGTTGTTGTTGTTGTTTCTGTATGTATAGAGACTTAAGAATGGATCCTGGGATTTAGGATCGATAAACTGGCCCCAGGGTGTAAAGGGAGCAGAGGAATGCCTTGGACCTATTATTGCCCAATTCAGAACTGTGTTTCTTTTGTCTTTTAATTATTTGATTTAGTCCATTTGCTTTTATTGTGATTATAGGCATATTTGGATTTATTTCCACCATCTTATGCTATTTCTCTTGACTTTTTTTTTTTTTGTGGTACGCGGGCCTCTCACTGTTGTGGCCTCTCCCGTTGCGGAGCACAGGCTCCGGACACGCAGGCTCAGCGGCCATGGCTCACAGGCCCAGCCGCTCCGCGGCATGTGGGATCTTCCCGGACCGGGGCACAAACCCGCGTCCCCTGCATCGGCAGGCGGACTCTCAACCACTGCGCCACCAGGGAAGCCCTCTCTTGCCTTTTTACACCTTTTGTGGAGGGGAATTCACCTTTCTTAACTTCTTTTAGAGGGTTATATCGGATTATTAAATTGTATTCTTTTCTCACTTCTTTTTTTCTCTCTACTGCTTTGGATGATATGTACTCTATTTTTTATTCTTTTAGTTCTTTAATATTTTAAAATACATACTTAATAAAATCTCAAGTTAATCAGTATATTTACCCTTTTCCTGAATGACACAAGGACCAGAGAACATTTTACCTGCATTCACTCCTCCCAACCTATCAACTGTATTAGTCATTGTGTTTAGTTATTACTAGTTGTTAACACCATACATTATGTGTTTTGATTATTTTATACAGTCAATAATTGTTTAGATACACTGAAAATTTTACCAGGTTTTTTTTGCTCACCATTCCTCCTTGCGTGTCAGGCTTTCTATTTGGATTTGTTTTCCTTGAAGTAGAATTTCCTTTGGTGAGGGTATGTTGGTAGTTAATTGTCTGAAAATGTCTATTTTACTTTTATTCTTTTTTATAGATTTTTCCTTTTTTATTTTTTATTGAAGTATAGTTGATTTACAATGTTGTGTTAGTTTCAGGTGTACAGCAAAGTGATTCAGTTATATATATATATTATGTCTTTTATTTTGCAGATTCTTTTCCCTTATAGGTTATTACAAAGTATTGAGTATAGTTCCCTGTGCTATATAATAGGTCTTTGTTATCTATTTTATATATAGTAGGTATATATGTTAATCCGAAACTCCTAATTTATCCCTCCCACTTGTATTCTTGAAAGATAGTTTCACTGGGTATAAAATTCAGGTACAAATTCTAAGGTAACCGTTATTTTCTGTCAGCATACTGATTGTTCCGTTGTTGGTATTGAGAAGCCTCTAATTAGTTGTATGTTAGAACTTGGTGTAACCTTCAGATATCTTAACTTTCTGTCTTAGATTTTTCATGTATACTTTTTCTACACTGTATTCTGGGTGATATTTTTTCAGATCCCTCTTCTATTCACTAATTTCCCTTTTCAACTGTGTCTAATCTGCTTTATAGTCTATTCACCAAGTTTTAAATTTTATTTATTAAATATTTTATTTCTCAACATTTTGTTTGGTTATTTTTTCAGATCTTCTTGGTCATTTTTTAGTGTCTTCTCCCTAATTTATATTTGCAGTCCCCTCTTTTATTCTTTAAACACATGAAACATACTTTTATGCTGTCTAATAATTCCAGCACCTAAAATCTTTTTGAATCTCTGTTACATGTTGTTTCCCTTGGCTCTCACTGATGACCTTGGCCCCTATGTGTTTTGTGATTCCTGACTCTGAACTCATGTTCTCCGGAAATTTTTCTGTGGGAATCCTTTTAGGCCTGAGGCAAAGGAGATTTTCCTCAGAGATTTGCTTTTGCTTCTCTGAGGAAGGTGAAGGACTAGCATCCCAGGACCACCTTAAAGTACAATTTCTGTTTAAAGTTTTTGGGCCACATTCAGGCCCTGAACCCACATGAACACCAGCCTATGGTTATGAATTCTCAAGTGATATATATATATATAGCCCTTTGTGAAAGTTAAGACAAATTTTCTTGCTATTCCCTTCTGTACAGTGTTTTGTTTTCTCTCTCCCCCACTTTTTCTCTCTCCCTTTTTCTTCCCCTTTTCTCCCTCTCTCAAGTTTATCCATTTACTGAGGACTGTAGCCCAGGGATGGGTGGGTGTTTTTCTGAAGAGCCACATTGGGCCTTGCAGACCATACAGTCTCTGTCACACTCACTTTTCTCTGCTGCTCTAGTGCAAAAGCAGCTGTAAATGACATGTATGTAAATGAGCATGGCTGTGTTCCAATAAAACTCTATGTATGGACATTGAAACTGAATTTCATATAATTTTCACATGTCACAAAGTCTTATTCTTCTTTTGACTTCTTATCAACCATTAAAAACATAAAAACCACTCTTAGCTCACAGGGCCAGGTTTGGCCCATATGCCATAGTTTCCTGACCCCAGATAGCCCTTTGGAGGTCCAGCCTTATGTCTCCTGTCAGGCTCCCCACCCTTTGTTTTCTGTTTTCTTTGCCCACATTGCCAGAAAATGAATTTCAAGGTTGTTAGGTAAAGTAAATACCTCCAGTGGAAAGCCTGTTCTGTGCTCATTTACCTCTTTAGATCACAAGTATTGCTTTGATTTTGGCTCCAGTGAAATTTTCATTATTTTCCTGCTGGCTCAGTGATACATTAAAATATATACTTAATAGTTAAATTGGCATTTTTTTTGTTTGTTAGTTTGTTTTGCCCTTTTACAGGTGGAGGGTTCAGAGAGCTTGTTTGTCAGATTTCTGGAAATGGAAGTTGACTTGTGCTTTGTGTGTATTTGTGATTTGATAGTTATTACAAGGCAGACTTGCTGGCAAGATGGTAGCCAGAAGTTTGCCTCTTTTTAGAATTATGTGCCTAGATTATAGTAGGTACTTCAAAATATTTATTGAATGACCAGTGTCCAGAGGCAGTTCAGTTTCCCAGCAAGAATCAGTCATACCACCCACTGAAAACCCTACAAGTAAAAGAAGCTATAAAACTTCTGAATGATGTGTTACCGCCTGATGTAGACTTGGTATCTGTGGAAGGACTGACCATCTCATGGCCACACCTGAATCATGGGAAAGTCTCTTCCGTCTTTTCCTTTCTTCTCAGTCAGATAATCCCCCTGACTTCTGATTGTCTGACTTTATGATCTCCCTACTGATTGAAAGGGTTGAAAGCCCGCGTAACTCTCGAGAGTCTGTTAGTTTTTTGTTTTTTGGCCACGCCACACAGCATGCAGGATCCTAGTTCCCTGACCAGGGATTGAACCCAGGCCCTTGGCAGAGTCCTAACCACTGGACCGCCAGGGAATTCCCAGAGAGTCTGTTAGTTTTAACAGTGCCTGCCTTGTCCTGGAATCCTACCAATTAGAAAAACTCTTAGGGGTTATATTCTCCATTCTTCCATCTAGTGTCTGAATCCCCTTTAATAGCAGTGATAGTGGATACTTACTTACTGAGCACTTTCCCATGCCAGGTACCATGCTGAATGCTAGTCACGTTATTTCAGATAGCCTACACAACCACCTAGTGAGGAAACTGAGACTTAGAGAAGTCACTCAGGGTTACCTGGCTAAGAAGTGGTAGAGCAGGGATTAACCATTTCGTAGCATTTATGCTATGTCCACTTCTACAATATCCCTTCCAAGGGTTGCTTAGCTTCTGTTGTATTCCATCCATTGGAATGCCCATTTATTTTTAGATAGATCTAGTTATTAGAAAATTGTTCCTTAAGCTGAGCCAAAATCTATTACCTGAAACAAATCAGCCTTAGATTTGCTTGGAATACCTCACCAACATGGTTGCTTTCCTCTAGACATGATACACATCACTCGTGAACCAGTGTGCAGAGTATTCTGATCCACAAACTAGGCAGCAACGCTTGACTGTTACTTCTGGACATCACAGAATTAGCCCTTCTGGTAGCCATAACACACTTCTAACTCATATTGAGCAAATAGGTCAGTTTTGTTTTGGTTTTTTTGACACGTAACTACTATTACATTCATCTTTCCCATATTCTTACAGTTGGCTTTTTGAACCAGAGTGTATGATTTGATATTCATAGCTGGTCTATTAACTGTGGTATTATAGATCACTGTTCTTAAGCATCTTAATAGGCCAGTAGCTGAAATGTGATTCATTCAAGCAATGCTGAGTTCTTACTGTCTGCCAGGCATGATGCTGAGCATTGAGGATACAGCAGAGAGCAAAGTAGACATGGTTCTCCTGATGGAGCTTCAAGTCTTGGGGGAAGATAGGTATTAAATAAATTAATACATAAATGAGTAACTGATGACGGAAGTTCTATGAAGAAAAAGAACTGGGTGATAGAAGAAGAAGAACAAAGGGGGACCGTTTTGAGCGTATGGTCTGGGAAGGCATCTATGAGGAAGTGTCATTTAAGCCATGAGTGACGGTGGGGTGGGAAGAGCAGTCCAAGTAGAAGGAAAGCATGAGTCAAGGCCTTAAGGAATGGAGGTGCGTGGTGTCCTCCAGGACCTGAAAGGAGGCCAGTGCAGCCAGAGTGTAGCAAGTGAAGGGAGAGTGCACAAGACGATGTTGGAAAGGGGTGAAACACTAGAGGCCTTCCCACTAAATGTGGATAACTACGACTTAACGAACATTTTAAAGGAAAGGTGATGAAGATGATGATAGCTATTGGCTACTGAATGCTTTCTGGGTGCTCAGCACCATTTAAAGTGCTTTACACGACTTACTTCACTCGTGAGAACAACCCTAGGAGGACCCTGTTGTTATCCTCATTTAAAAAAAATCTTTTTTATTTTATTATTATTTTTTTACACAGGATTTATTTAGGCCATGGTGTGCAGCTTGCAGGATCTTAGTTCCCGGACCAGGGACCAAACCTGCGCCCTCAGCAGTGAAAACGCAGAGTTCTAACCACTGGACCGCCAGGGAATTTCCCTGTCCCCGTTTTTATAGATGAGGAAACTGAGGCACAGAGATGCGATAGAAATGAACTGAGGTCACACTAGTAGTACTGGGGTAAAGACTGTAACCTAGGCAGCCTGGCTCCAGTGCCCTTCACCACCATCCTGAGATCCTAATAGAGGGGCTGGATTCGTCTAGGAGATCAGGGAGGGTGTCGGTCACTGATGGACCTCTGGGAGGACCGGGATGCCCCATCCTAACGCTCTTGTATCGTATAGGAGACAGGCTCGGCCTGGCTTTTTGGGAGGCTAATCCTGTCACCCTGAGCAGGGGAGTGGGGACAGCAGAGAGCGAGTCCGCCCCCTCAGTTTGCTGTTACAACCACCAACCATGATGTGCTTGCTTTAAAATAACAGATATTTGTAGCTTATATGAGGGACAGTTGCGCTTTAGAAAACACTTTTCCATGTATTATATCATTTGATTTGTTTTTAATGAATCTCATTTGATCCTCATAAAATTTGGCGAGATGGGCAAGGCAGGGTGATTAGCCTCACCTCACAGATGAGGAAGCAGGCTTGTCACGTGAGGCGCCAAGGTCACACAGCTGGTGAGCAGTAGGCTTCTTGCCCTAACCCGGTTCTCCTTCTGCCTCCTCTCCTCACCCCCTCGGCTCTAACGGTGCTTCCTTCGTACGACCAGGAGAGAGAGCGCTCCTGCCACCAGCAGGAACTGGATAAGGCTCTGGAGAGCCTGGAGAGGGAGAAAATGGAGCTGGAAACGAGGCTGAGGGAACAGCAGGCAGAAACGGAGGCCATGCGGACACAGAGGGCAGAAGAACAGGCCGAGGCCGAGAGCGCCCTGTGCCAGGTGGGCAGCTGGGAGGACTGGGCTGCACGTCCACCCTGTGATCCCCCTACCTTGGGCCATTTCCTTTCCCACTCCCGAGGGTGGTGCTGCAGGGGCTTCCAGAAGAGAATGTAGCTTCCCACTCTGTTCCCCATGAGCAGGTGATCAGTACCGTTAGCTGCACGGCTGGCGGCATGTCCTACTTCCTGAGGGAGGGCTGTCGTTTACCACATCCTGTCAGCTTGCAAACCAGCAGCAATCTTCGTACTTCCTGGCTCTCAGTCAGTGGGTCCAGACCTTCCTTCGCCCTCAGCCCCCACCCCATTTGCTAGAAGAGCCCTAGAGCAGCTGGCGTGTGCTTGTGGCCTAGTGGGTGAGCATGGTGACCCCTAACCCAACAAGCCCTCGCCCTCCTGCCCCTCCACAGATGCAGCTTGAAACAGAGAAGGAGAGGGTGTCCCTCCTGGAGACACTGCTGCAGACCCAGAAGGAGCTGGCAGATGCCAGCCAACAACTGGAGCGGCTGAGGCAGGACATGAAGGTTCAGAAGTTAAAGGAGCAGGTACGGAGGGTGGTTCTGGGCAAGGAAGAAGAGGCAGCGTTGATTTGTTCATTCACATTGACCTGCTCTTTGGCACTTCTTTGCACCGGGCCCTGCCTAGGTGCTGACATTTGACCAACAGAAAGGTGTGGCACAACGGTGAACATGACAGTCATGGAGTTCTAGTGGCAGAGCAGACACAAAATAAGTGAGATAATTACTGGTTGTGATAAGGGCTGTAAAGGAAATAAACAGGACGATGTAATTGAGAGTGATTCAAAGGAGGCCTCTTTGGACAAGGTGGTCAGGGAGGGCCTCACTGAGAAAATGACATTTGAGCTGAACCATTAAGGTTGAAGAGCCAGACCCGTAGAACAATAAGGATGAACCTTGAAAGCATTATGCTAAGTGAAAGAGGCCAGTTACAAGAAGGCACACAGTGTATGATTCCACCTGTGGGAAATATCCAAAACAGGCAAATCTACACAGACAGAAAGTAGACGAGTAGTTGGCAGTGAGGATGGGGGATGGGGAGGGTACAGGATTTCTTTCTGGAGATGATGAAAATGGTAAACAAATGATCATGGTGACAGTTGCACAACCCCGTGAATATGCTAAAACCATTGAATTGTATGCTTTAAATGAGTAAATTGTAGGGTATGTGAACTGAATCTCAATAAAATCGTTAAAAGGAAAAGAAAAGAAGCCAGCCATTTGAAGAACAGTTTAGGCAGAGGAAATAGGTATCATAAGGGCCTGGGACAGGCAGAAAGGGCCTGGGACAGTTCAGGACAGACAGGAGGCAACATGATAAGCTTGGGGGCAGGAGCCCTTTGTCAGCCATGGTAGGACCTTGGACTTTGTTCTAAGGGCAGTGGGAACATGTTGGATGGTATTTAAAAAGCAGAGTGGGACATGAGTTATTACATACATATTTTAAAATACTTTAGCTGCTGAGGGGAGAATTTTGTGTGTGTTTGTGTTTGCCTGTTTGCACGTGGGCATGGTGGCATGAAGTGGAAACAGGGACACCCGGCAGGAGGCTGCTGCAGTGGTCTGGGTGAGGGACCCTGGCCGAGAAATCCTGGGTGAGCAGTGCACTTGGTGAGGGAGGAGAGGGAATAGGAGGTGAGGACTTGAGGTGACAGGGTATCATGGAAACAACGTGGATAGCTGGGCCCTGCCTCAGCTTTTGGCAACCCAACCAAAACACCAGTATTTATACAACACGGATTTCTGTAACATGGATTTCAAGACCAAGGAAGCTTTCTTCTGCTCCCTGCTGTCTTCTCCCTTTGCAGGAGACCACTGGGATGCTGCAGACCCAGCTCCAGGAGGCTCAGCGGGCACTGGAGCAGGCAGCCCAGCAGCACAAAGACAGCCTCGCTGCCCTCCAGGAAGAGGGCGGCACCCTGCTGCGGGATAAGATAGACCTGCAGAAGCAGGTCCCTGCTCCTCTCTCCCAGCCCAGCACCCTTCCCCAGCACAGCCAGGCTCTCCCACTCCCTCTGGCAGGACGGGGGAACCTTGGCTGCCTGAGCCTGGGAGGGGGAGGGGAAGCCCCAGTACTGAGTGGAAAAGTGAAGGGTGCTCAGAGCTGTGCATGTGCCTCCCAGATCCCTGGGGTAGTTAGTAACCTCTCTCAGTGGGGACCACAGACCTCAAAATTTCTTGGCAGCCCCATAGATCCAGCCTCCCCATAGATCCAGTATTTTTATACCAGATTGCTTTTCCTTCTCAAAATGCTATATCAGATGATGGTCGGGTTGTTTATTTTTAAAAAAATACAATCACTTGCTCATCACTTGGCCTTTGGACAGAGTTACATTCAATCAAGGTTTTTATTTGTGCCTGCCTCTATACAGCATATGTGAGGCTGGGGAGACAGGGGACTAGGCTGGATGGTACTGGCAGAGGGAGGTGGATAAGAACAGCATGTAAGGGTTGGCAGGACCTCCAGAGATTTGAAAATGGGCTGGTGACTCTGGTAAACCTTGAAGGACCCTAAAGCCCTAGGTGGGAAGCATCCTCCCACCACCCTTCCTGCCCTTGGTCCTCATGCCCTTGACTTTCCAGGTGGAGGACTTGAAGTCTCAGCTGGTTTCCAAGGAAGACTCCCAGAGGTTGGTGGACCAGGAGGTTCAGGAGAAGCTGAGAGAGGCCCAGGAGTGTTGCCGAATTCAGAAGGAGCTGGAGAGAGAGAAAGCCAGGTAGGCTAGACAGGCCATGGAGTTGGCTTTTGCCTGTCTGGGTCCAGGGGTCACTGTGAGGTTGACAGTTTGCTCAGGGCACCTAACCTCTCACGTCTCCAGCTCTGGGCTGTACAGGTAGCTGTGTGGAGAGGGCATGGTCCTTGTCTCCAAAGCTCATGCTTCATTCATTTAGCAGATATTTAGAGAACACATAGCACGCACCAGACACTATGCCAGGGGTTGGGGATATATCAAGACAATAGAGTCTCTGCCTCAGTAGAATTTATCGTTTTGTGGGGAAGACGTTAATCAAATAACCCCCAAAGGAAAGTATTGCAGGTTATGTTACCTGGAGTCTGAGGAGGGAGAAATCCTTTTGTTGATGAAACTAGAGGCAGGAAGACAAGGTAGGAGACTGGTACAATTGTCCAGATAAGAGAACCAAAGCTGAACCGAGGTAGGGTCGTAGGCAAGGGGAGGAGGGAAGGGGTTTAAGGGGTGTTAGGGGAGTTGGAATCAGTTATTTGTAGTCTTAAAGTGGACCCAGGTGGGATGAGGGGAGGATGCTGTGATGTGGTCAAGACTTCTAAGGGTGAATGGAGGTGCCATTCAGTGAGCTGGGGAACATAGTAGGGGTGACTGGTGGGAGGGGAGGTGCAGAGGGGTTGGGAAGAATTGGACATGTTGAATTTGAGGTATTGTATAGATATTTCTGGAATTTTTCTAGAGAAGAATAAACTGTGAAGTTGAAATGAAATATATGCATGAAGGACCTAGGAGCACTCAGTAGGTGCTCAGTGTATGGAGGCTTTTATTGTTATACTGGAATCATTATCATCACTGTTTCTATTAATTATTAATGCTGTGTTAGAGCAGTCAGATGAGAAGGTAGTTCTTCACTCCCTGAGAGAATGACCCAGCCCTCTGAACCTTCTCTTTTTAGCTTGACTCTGTCGCTGACGGAAAAGGAACAGAGACTCCTTGTTTTACAAGAGGCTGACTCTGTTCGACAGCAAGAGCTGAGCTCCTTGCGCCAGGACATGCAGGAGGCCCAGGCAGGGCAGAAAGAGCTCAGCGCCCAGGTATTTCCCACCCCACTAAGAGCCCTCTTCCTTGGTGGAAACCTCCTTCTGGAGTCGGCAGGTGATTGCTCAGTCACGCTGAGACCTCAGCAGCCCTGGCGGAGGGGGCAGCCAGGACCGGGCTGGGTGGGGCTTGGCAACCTGACCCAGAGTTGAGAACGGACCCTGTGGGGAACCTGATGGCCCAGAACACAGTGCCCAGAGGGGCAGAGCTCACACAGGCCTGGTTCAAGCCCAGCCGCTGCCAAGTGTGCCTGGTCTGCCTGGCAAGACACAGCAGGGGGAATAAGTATTACTCCAGACGGGGTCAGCGGCAGCCTCTTGCTTCCAGGGACTCAGTCTGCTCACAGCAGGACCCCAGACCTTGTGCACAGAGGAAGGATGGAACTGGGAGGAGAATAATGAGGAAGTGAGAGCTAGACGTAGACTGTGGCAGATGAGGACCCAGGTCTGCCTGTTAGACGATCCTGGGTGTGACTCCCAGCTCCACTGCTTCCTGGTTGTGCGAACATCACTTTATTCAACCATAAAACAAGGATGATAATTCTTAATCATTATAGGAATATATAAAGTGTCAGGAACACAGTAAGCATTCAATAAATGGTAGCCATTATTATCGTGACCGGTCTTTTTAGGCTCAGTGTCAGTGTTTCAGGCAGATTTCTAATCATAGCAGGGAGCTGGCATAGTTGCCAGGGGGACCAGGGCCAAAGCCCATTTGCATAGCCCAGGCCCATGTGTCAGGAGTCCGTAGGTGGGCATGTAGGTTAAGCCTAGGGTTACACTCATTCCGGAGCCCTCCCTTCCTGCTGGAGAGCTGAGCCTACTGAAATCCTCCCAGCCCCAGTCAAGGTTTGCACAGGGATTGAGTGGGGTCAGGCCCAGGAGGGTCTGGGGAGAGGGTATCCATTCCCTGCTCAGAGTGACCATACTTCCTCTTTGGCAGGTGGAATTACTGAAGCAGGAGGTGAAGGAAAAGGAGGCTGACTTTCTGGCCCAGGAAGCACAGCTGCTGGAGGAGCTAGAGGCAGCTCGAGTAACAGAACAGCAGCTACAAGCTTCCTTGTGGGCCCAGGAAACCAAGGCAGCCCAACTACAGCTGCGACTGCGCAGCACGGAGAGCCACCTGGATGCCCTGGCAGCGGGACAGCAGCCTGGGCACCAGGCCCAGGTCCAGCTGGCCAGCCTCTGTTCTGTCTTGCAGCAGGCCCTGGGGTCTCCTTATGAGAGGGGGCTTGAGCTGAGTGGTGGGGGAGACTCGGCTTCCTCCCTCTGGGGCCCTGAGCCAGGTGAGGCAGCCACCTAGGAACTCAGTTCTTTGGTCAAAGCCAGGCCTAGCTCCCAGGGGAGAAGGGAAGGGAATGCAGTTCCTTAGGCAATACTCATCAAGGCCAAGGCCACAGACTCTGGGATTAATTCAATCAGAGTTTGAACCCCAGCTCGGCCATTTGCTAGATGTGTGTCCTTGGGCAAGTCACCTCTTCTCTTTGAATTTGATTTTCTCAACTATAAAATGAGGGTGTTAAAAGTACTTACCAGGACTTCCCTGGTGGCGCAGTGGTTGAGAATCCGCCTGCCAATGCAGGGGACACGGGTTCGATCCCTGGTCCAGGAAGATCCCACATGCCATGGAGCAACTAAGCCCGTGCACCACACTTACTGAGCCCATGTGCCACAACTACTGAAGCCCATGAGCCTAGAGCCCGTGCTCCGCAACAAGAGAAGCCACCGCAATGAGAAGCCCGCACACTGCAACGAAGAGCAGCCCCCTCCATCCGCAACTAGAGAGAAAGCCCGAGCACAGCAACGAAGACCCAACGCAGCCAAAAATAAATAATTTTTTTTTTTAGAAGAAGTACTTACCTCTTGGGAGTTTTTTAAGGAGTTAATAAGATGACAAATAAAATCGTTCACACAGTTCCTGGCACTTATTAAATGCCTAACAAATGATAGCATTTTCTAATGCACATCACAGTGCCTGGCACGTAGGTATGCAGACAGGGCATGATGAACAAACTGCTGAGAAGGGGTTCTTTGAGGAGAAGAGGGATGGGTGGGAAAGCCAAGGCCAGGTCTGGGAGGTATGGCTGTTTCTTTTCATAGTGCAGCCAGGTCAGGAGGTGTTTCCTCACTTTTTCAGACCAGAATGGAGCTAGGATCCTCTTTAAGAGATGGCCCCTGCAGACGGCTCTCTCAGCTGAGGCGGTAGCGTCTGCCCTCCAGAAGCTTCACCAAGACCTGTGGAAGACGCAGCGGGCCCGGGTATGTGTCTCTGTTCTCCTTCCTCAGGCTCTTCACGTACGCCGAAAAAGACTTGTGAAGCACTTTGACCTGTTTTATTTCTGACGTAAAGTTGGGATGAGTACCACCTCTGTCACTTACTACCCGGCAACTGTGAATAAAGCATTTGGCGTCCTGGGCCTTGGTTTCACTAGTAAAGTAGGGCAAATCGTGCCTGCCTCACAGGGCGGTGAGGAATAAATGAGTGAGGGACTCGAGTGAGCCCTGTAAAACGTGATACTCTGTATAGACCTGTGATACCGTTTTGCATCATTTTCCTCTCAGCCATGAATTGTTCTTGGTGTCAAGACCTCCAAGAAACACCTGACAAATTGGGGATCGCTGAGGTTTGAGGTTGCCATTTATAGGAACATTCTAGGCCTAAGACTGAACTAAATGTCCCCCAAATTCCACCTCACAGTGAACCCATCAGTCAGTAAAAATTGAGTGTCACCTATATATATGCCAGCCGCTCTGAGCTAGGGATACAAAAAGGAGAAAGACCTGCTCTCTGCCCTCAAGAAGACTTGTGACAGGGCTGAGCAACCAGGCTGCATCCTAAGATAAAGCAGAACTGATAGAAATAATTGGATCAATAACAGATGTACATGATAATAATAGGAGGAAGGGACAATTGGGAGGGTCAGAAGGAGGGAAGCAGTGACCTTTGAGCTAAGCTTTGAAGTAGGAGTTTGAGGAGAGGAGAGATGATCCCGGGCTAAGACTTCAGCAGGAGTTCTGTTTCAAAGACAGACGAGTCAGAAGGGGAACCCTAGGCTCCAGCCATTTGGAGCAGAGCCTGTCATCCCTTCCAGGAGCCAAATGCGCATGAGTTCAGAGGTAAATAACCCAGCAATCTGAGAGTAGGTCCGTGATGGCAGACCCTGACAGGCTGAGGGAAGAGAGGGATCGGGCCCTGAACTGGGGCGGCTTTTTGGAAGATGAGGAACTTGAGTTCCACACCCTTTCTTTCCCAGGATGATCTGAGGGATCAGGCCCGGAAGCTGGAACAGCGTCTCACTGATACAGAGGCTGAGAAGAACCAGATCCACACAGAGTTGCAGGCTCTGCAGAGACAGCTCTCCCAGAACCAGGAAGGTGAGAAGCTTAAGGCAGGGGTGGGTTTGGGGCAGAAGAAAGGAAAGGCAGGAAGCCCAGTGGGGCGGGATCAGGCCCGGGAGCCACTGCTTACCCACAACTGTGAGATTTACCTAGAGGCGTCTCCAAAGGGGCGATGACCCCCCACCCCGTGAACTATTTTGTGTACTTTGCTTGGCCTTTGAGAGCCGTCCTGGAAGAAGGGATTAGGAGGAACAGATTTGGTGAACTGAGGGAAGTTGCTAGCTAGGCTTCTGTTTTTTCTGTGAAGATTTAAAAACTGGCACCCTAAGGTCAGGTCTATAAGAACACTGTAAAATTCTATGTCTTTCATCATTTATCAGTGTTACTTATTTTGTTATCTCCAACTATGTTCTCAAATGATTAACCTTTGACAGCAGAAGGATTATGGGCTTGTTTGGGAGATAGGAAGAGGGGGAAATCTGGGGAGAAGCTATCTGTGCCACAGCCAAGGGCTAGGAAGGGTGGTGACTACTAGGAAAGGAAAGGAGAGGGGAGGGTCTTGCGACTCAAGGCCCAACTGTAGAAGGGAAGAAGACAACGTGGGGAGTCGGTCTGGGTCTTAAAAGTATCCCAAACGGCTCCCTGAGAGCCACACACATACAGTTGGGTTCTGGTGCATTTTGCAGAAATGGAGGGTACCCAGCAGAGCAACCCTGGTCTCTAGGAACCTCTGCAAAATCATAGACTTAGGGACTGGAAAGGACCTCCAACATCATCTAGCTCAACCCTGTCTGGAATCCAAGGTTGAGAATCTGTGATCGGGATGGGAAGTGTTGGGATGATTGTCAGGCACTGCTGGAGCTGGGCAGCAGATGCAGACACGAGTCTGGAAGCAGCAGGGAGCCTAGACAGACAGGAGCAGCTGGCAGACGGGTGATGCCTCTATGAAACTGGGTGTAATTCTCTCCTTCTTGGCCTTTTCCTCCTTTGATTCTATTCCCCATCTTCCATCTGCCTCTACGTCCCTCCTTTCCTCCAATCATGGTTCTTCCTCCACTACCTGTCTTCCCAAAGAGAAATCCAAGTGGGAAGGAAAACAGAACTCCCTAGAATCTGAGCTGAGGGAGCTGCGTGAAACTGTGACATCCTTCCAGAGTCGCCTACGGCAAGCAGAGCTCCAGGGAATAGAAGCCCAGGTAAGGTGTTTCTGGTTTGGGGGAGGGGTTGCTTCAGGAGTAGTCCCTCAGGGCCCAGGATCGAGCCCATCCTGGCCCATGGTCATACCCCATCCATATGTAGTGCCCAGCTTCCTTCAGCAGTGTCTCTGTTTCTCTGGCTCTCCCCACATCCCTGAGGGCCATTATTAAGGCCCTAGTGAATCCTCCTTTAATTACTTTTTCTGAATTGAGGTTGAGATTTTTGTCCCTTTCCCTGAAGGACTAGAGTCTGGGATGACTCATTTGCAACAGTTTTTCCCCTCTGAGCACAGCAGAGCCCGGGGTAGGGTAGGGATATTCTTTTACAGTATCAGCCTAAGTGGAACACCCAGTTCCTTTTGCCCAAATCCTTGACAATGCTGGTGCTGCAGAGGAAGGAAAGGAAGGGCCTGTGTTGGAGTGACAGTTTCAGGGAAGTATAGTTTAAGGTGGTTTTGCATCTTGTTTTCAGAATGAGCGAGAGTTACTGCAGGCAGCCAAGGAGAACCTGACTGCCCAGGTGGAACATCTCCAAGCATCTGTGGCAGAAGCCAGGGCTCAGGCAAGCGCTGCTGGGGTCCTGGAGGAAGACCTGAGAACTGTGCGCTCAGCACTGAAACTGAAAAACGAGGAGGTGGAGAGTGAGCGCGAGCGAGCCCAGGCCCTGCAGGAGCAGGGCAAGCTGAAGGTGGCCCAGGGGAAGGCTTTGCAGGAGAATCTGGCTCGCCTGGCCCAGACCCTGTCTGAAAGAGAAGAGGAGGTGGAGACTCTGCAGGGAAAAATCCAGGTGCTGGAGAAGCAATGGGAAATGCAAAAGGCTGCTTTGGAAGTGCTGTCCCTGGACCTGAAGAAGAGGACCCAAGAGGTGGATCTGCAGCGAGAACAGATCCGGGAGCTGGAGGAGTGTAGGTCTGTTCTAGAGCATCTCCCCGTGGCCGTCCAGGAGCAAGAGCAGAAGCTGACTCTGCAGCGGGAGCAGATCAAGGAGCTTGAGAAGGACCAGGAGGCGCAGAGGAACATCTTGGAGCATCAGCTTCTGGAACTTGAGAAGAAGGCCCAAGTGATTGAGTCCCAGAAAGGACAGATTGAGGACCTGAAGAAGCAGCTGGTTACCATGGAACGCCTGGCCCTGGACCTAGAGGAAAACCACCACAAAGTGGAATGCCAGCAAAAGGCGATCGAGGAGCTGGAGGGCCAGAGGGAAATGCAGAGGGTGGCTCTGACCCACCTTACACTGGACCTGGAGGAGAGGAGCCAGGAGCTGCAGGTGCAGGGCAGCCAGATCCAGGAGCTGGAGAGCCAGAGCACCCTCCTGGCAAGAGAACTCCAGGAGAAGGACCAGGAGGTGACGTCCCAGCAAGACCAGATCAAGGAGCTGCAGAGGCAGAAAGAGCATCTGACTCAGGACCTGGAGAGGAGGGAGCAGGACATGGTGCTGCTGAAGGAAAGGATTCAGGTCCTGGAAGATCAGAGGACCCTGCAGACCAAGATCCTGGAGGAGGACCTGGAGCAGATCAAGCTGTCCTTGAGAGAACGGGGCCGGGAGCTGGCCTCTCAGAGGCAGCTGATGCAGGAGCGGGCAGAGGAAGGGAAGGGCCAGAGTAAAGCTCAGCGAGGGAGCCTGGAGCACATGAAGCTGATCCTGCGCGATAAGGAGAAGGAGTTGGAATGCCAGCAGGAGCGTATCCAGGAGCTTCAGGAGCACAAGGACCAGCTGGAGCAGCAGCTCCAGGGCCTACACAGGAAGGTGGGGGAGACCAGCCTACTCCTGACCCAGCAGGAGCAGGAGATAGTGGTCCTGCAGCGGCACCTGCAGGAAGCCAGGGAGCAGGGGCAGCTGAAAGAGCAGGCACTTCAGGGTCGGCTGGACGAGGCCCAGAGGGCCCTGGCCCAGGGTGCCCGGGAGCTCGAGGCCCTGCAGCACCAGCAGCAGCAGCAGGCCCAGGGCCAGGAGGAGAGCGTGAAGGAACAGGCGGGCTCGCTGCGGCAAGCTCTGGAGCAGGCCCACGCCACACTGCAGGAGTGCCAGGCTGAGCTGGAGGGCCACAAGGAACACGCGCAGAGGCTCCAGGAAGAGCTGGCAGTGGAGAGACAGCGGGTCCAGGCCCTGGAGGAGGTGCTGGGTGACCTAAGGGCTGAGTCTCGGGAGCAGGAGAAGGCTCTGCTGGCCCTCCAGCAACAGTGCGCCGCACAGGCCCAGGAGCATGAGGCGGAGGCCAGGACCCTGCGGGACAGCTGGCTGCAGGCAGAGGTGATGCTCCAGGAACGGGACCGGGAGCGGGAGGCCCTCCGGGCAGATGGCCAGTCCTCCCAGTGTCGGGAGGAGGCTGCCAGGGTCCAGGCTGAGGCTCTGCAGAAGGCCCTCAGCAAGGCTCAGGCCACCCTGCAGGAGAAAGAGCAGCATCTCCTTGGGCAGGCGGAGCTGAGCCGCAGCCTGGAGGCCAGCACGGCCACCTTGCAGGCTGCCCTGGACTCCTGCCAGGCACAATCCCGGCAGCTGGAGGAGGCCCTGAGGAAGCGGGAAGGTGAGATCGAGGACCAGGACCTCCGACACCAGGAGGCCGTGCGGCAGCTCCAGGAGGCACTTGCCCAGAGGGATGAAGAGCTGAGACACCAGAGGAGGCAGGGACAGCTGCTGGAGAAGGCTCTGGCCCAGCGGGGCCTAGAGGATGCGACCCAAGAGAAGCAGGAGCCAAGGCATGAGAGAGAAGAGGAAGAGACGAGGGGCCTTCGTGAGAGCCTAAGGCAGCTACGGTGGACTCTAGCCCAAAAGGAAGAGGAGATCCTGGAGCTGAGGGAGGCCCGGCCAAGGAAGGGTCTGGAGGACTCACCCCCCAGCCACAGAGCCTCCCCAGGAGAGGAGCCGTCTCCCACACTTGATTCCTCAGGTCCCAGGCTGCAGCGGGAGCTGGAGCGACTACAGGTGGCCCTGAGGCAGACAGAGGCCAGAGAGATCGAGTGGAGGGAGAAGGCCCAGGACCTGGCACTGTCCCTGGCCCAGAGCAAGGCCAGCGTCAGCAGTCTGCAGGAGATAGCCCTGTTCCTGCAAGCCTCTGTCCGGGAGCGGGACTCGGAACAGCAGAGGCTGCAGGTGAGTCACCCCGTGCGTGGGAAGGGCTGGGGCAGAGCCCGGTCTGCCTGGGCTCCGGG